>NW_017805834.1:812931-839654 GCF_001891065.2 Hippocampus comes | reverse complement strand
ACACACACACACACACACACACACACACACACACACACACACACACACACACACACACATATATCGTGTCAATATCCATCCATCCATTTTCTAATCCGCTTATCCTCATGAGGGTCGTGATAATGCTGGAGCCTATCCCAGCTGTCTTCAGGCAGTAGGCGGTGTACACCCTCAACGGGTTGCCAGCCAATTGCAGGGATAGATGAACAACAATCTGCGCTCACACTCACACCTAGGGACAGAGTGTTCAATGAACCTGCCGTGCATGTTTTTGGGAGTAAACCGGAGTCCCCGGAGAAAACCACTCAGGCACTGGGAGAACATGCCAATTACTCACAGGATTGCCGGGGCCTGGAATTGAACCCATGCCCTCTACACTATGAGGTGCACATGCTAAACAGTCCACCATGCCGGCGTACTCCGAACAGTGTGAATAAATAAACTGTGTTGATTATCTTTACACATTTCATTGTTAATTTTGTCAGGAGGAGTAGTTCAGAAAATGGATGGACAGAATTGTACACTGACCAGATTTTCTAAATTTTTGAGCGGGGCCATTATCAAAAATTGACTTAAATTCAACTCTCAAGCACTTAAATAAACCATTTTTTCCCTCTGTGGTCAGTCGTGTATGTAACTTGTTGTCAACAAACCTGACATTGGTGGCAGTGAGATCCAATCACCCCGGGTTTGCAGCGGCACTGCCCAGTGTGCGGGTCACATGACTCGGTACCACATGGTGAGCAACTGCATTCTGTACGACATCAACGATACCAACAGATTTTAGAGGCTTGCTGACGAAATAACTCCTTCATCGACCTATCATAATCACTCAGACTTACGGGTGCAGTTTTTGGCAGAGATGGCATCACCATAGTAACCAGGAGCGCATTCGTTGCAACGAGGCCCGGTTGTGTTGTGCATGCAGCTCAGACACTCGCCCGTCAGTGGGTGGCAGTCCGTGAACAGCATGTTGGGGTCTGTATTGCCGTTGCAATTGCAGGGCTGGCATGTGCTGCCCAGCACCATAGGGTTACCATAATAACCAGGGGCGCACCTGTCAAGAGGCTGCTGTTAAAGACAGAGTTCTGTTGGGCATGCTAAATGCAGCTAGCCACCAGGCAGCTGACTTTTGTGTTTTTTGAGACAACCGGGATAGGCTCCAGCATGCCCAAGACCTTAGTGTAAGCAGTTCAAAATATGGATAGATCGATGGATGGACTGATGGATTAATCTTATGTGGCTACACTAATGACAAATCTGGGGTGAGCTACTTCTACCACTATTACTTCTACTACTACTAATAATAATAATCCGCCCATCCATCCATCCATTTTCCGATCCGCTTTATCCTCGCAAGGGTGGCAGAGGGTGCTGGAGGCTATCCCAACTGTCTTCGGGCAATAGGCAGGGGACACCACTACTACTAATAATATATAATAATAACTATGGGTAATCAGAGTCAGTAACAACACCACTTTCCTATAAAATCACCCTTTGACTTACTCTCCAGGCATGTCTAATCGCTTTACGCCCAGTACAAAATGTTGCAGGAGTGATAAAAATGTAGTCAAGTGATAGGAGTTCTGTGGGGGGTACCTCTGATGTATGGCATACTGAACTCCCTGATACAGGCTTTTTGGTCCCTGTATGACCAGTGTCAGACGGTTTTGGTCCACATTGCCGGCAATAAATTGTATTTGTTTGTGGTCAGATTTGAATGCTGCCAAGGCTGCCCTTTGTCACCACTTCTGTTCATAACCTTTATGGCGCTGAGGGCATCCGGTTTGGAGGCCTCAGTATTGCATATCGACTTTTTTGCATCTCATGTGGTACTTTTGGCTTCAACAAGCTGCAAACTGCAATTCTCACCAGACCGGTTAACAGGCAACTATGAAGCAGTTGGAATGAAAATCAGCACCTCCAAATCAGTCACAAAAGGGTGCGGTTCCCTTTCCAGGTTGGGGATAAGATCCTACCCCAAGTGGAGGAGTTCAAGTATCTTGGTGTCTTGTTCACAAGCGAGGGAAGAATGGTGAATAAGGAGCTGAGCAGAAAATCAAAGCTCTCAATTTTGCAGCCGATCTAGGTAACAACCCTCCCCTATGATCACGAGCTGTGGGTCATGACCTGAATGAACAAGATCCCGAAGTTTCCTCTAGTATGTGTTCGGGCTCTCCCTTCAAGATAGCGTGAGAATCTTTGTTATCTAGGAGGGCTCTTTTTGGGGATGATCACCAATCAGAGAACAAGATGACAAATATCTATTTTAATAACTTGTTTACTTGCATATACATGCACTTTCCCGAAGAATCAACATCAACAAAGTTTTCTTCTTCATTTTTGCCCATGTTTAACAATCCTTCCCATGCTATGGGAGGGGGAAAACTAGGCGTATGCTCTGAATGTGAAATGATTTGTGAACAAACAAACAAGCATAACTTGATTTTCAGTAACATGTAAATGTGTTGAAAACATGCATTACATAACAACATCACTACTTTTGATCAGATCTAGGCAAAGTATGTAATGGGGTCGACATCACACCCACAGACTGAATGGTCCCAACAGTGACCATCAAGGTAAAATGAAATATCTGGTGCTTTTATTTAATGTGAAAGTGTAGACGCTGGTACAAGCAAACTAGTGAGTTAAAAAAAAATGATGACACTAGTTCGAATGTGAGCAATATTCTTGTTTTTCTCTTACCACTGTGCTGTTGATGTACTTTTTGGATTGTTGTTTTGTTGGCTTACCTTTCACAGTGTGGCCCGGCATAACCGGGCATGCACAAGCACTGCATATGCTCGTTCTTCTCCACGCAACCTTGAGCAAAACTGCACAAACATAAAGTTATTCAGTTAGTGCTAACGCTACGCTAAGAGAGGTTTTCTGGACTACTGACTTGTTGGATGGCACTGTAAGTGGACATGGACAACTGGAACATGACTGCACTTGCCCAACCACACTGATGTTGCCGACAAAACCACCCTGGCATTTCTCACAATGGTCGCCAGCTGTGTTGTGTTGACAATTCTGACAGACACATAAACATACACAATAGAACACAACAGATGAGACCACAACACAAGAAAACAAAAGCATATAAAGTGAGCTCATCAACAAGCTTCGCAGAAGCCCAAAAACGATCCTGATCATTTGAATCCTGTGTGTTGGAGGCGAAGTGGACAACGTTGATGGAAGTGAAGGAACTTGTGGAAGGGATGGCTACTAATATTGTGTAGATAATCAAGAATATATACCCTTGGGTTGTTTTTTTTTTTACAGCCCCCTAGTCCCTGATCATGGTGTCACCTCCACACCTCCTTATTTCGATTGCTTCCTTGATCCATCTTATGAATTTACATGCTCCCACATACCTGGGACTCTCTGCTTCAATGACGGCAAGGGGTAGGAGCTGTCAGCTTGGTAAGAGATTTTCTCGTCACTAAAAAAAGACCACTGTCTGAATAAAAGAAACCTATTTTAACGAATAAGAAGAGAGGGATGACCATCATAGCGCTAACACATGGAAAATACGGACGTGATACTGTTGTCCTCTGCCGCTGGGTAAGACTAGAAATGAAGCTTGCACGCCCCCCCTCCCCCCAAAAATAAAACCCATCTGAGATTCAATCTTAGATGGTAACATGAAGAAACAACCCCAGCAAGTCTCACCATCAAGATTCCCATCCCAACCAACAGAAAATATCATGAATAAAGCAAAGAAGGCACTTCTCTGGATGAACAGTCAGCACCCGCAAAATAGAACATCAAACAGAGTGCAAAAAAGAAATGACAGGAACGCTACCTTAGGAAACAAAAAGACAAAGGAGAACAAGAAATCGGCCAGAACAGACGAATGCACAAGAAATAATCACATTATGGACTGGGAGAAGGGGAAAGGCATCACATCAAAAACCAATTAATTGAAAGACATGGATCAAGTAAGTGGCGGCCCGGTGTTCCAGTGGTTAGCGCGTTGACCTCACAGTGCAGAGGTCGTGGGTTCCATCCCGGCTCCGGCCTTCATGTGTGGAGTTTGCATGTTCTCCCCGGGCCTGCGTGGGTTTTCTCCGGGTACTCCGGTTTCCTCCCACATTTCAAAAACGTGCACGGCAGGCTGATTGAACACTCTCAATTGTCCCTAGGAGTGAGTGTGAGTGGAGATGGTTGTTCGTCTGTGTGCGCCCTGCGATGGGCTGGCAACCGGTTCAGGGTGTCCCCCGCCTACTGCCCGAAGGCAGCTGGGATAGGCTCGGGCACCCCCCGTGACCCTTGTGAGGATAAAGCAGATTGGAAAATGGATGGATGGATCAAATAAGCAATGGAAATAAAGAGGCCTGGAGGTGATACTATCAACAGGGACGAACAGGGAGGCTAACATTTTCCCAGACACTTGGGACTTGTTATTAATGGCGGCCAGGGGTTGGAGCACAGCTAAGTTTGAAGGTTTCCCGACTCGGTCAGATGTTTTTAGACGTGTCACTGTAGTGTATCATCACAGACCCTCTTCCTTCTGTGCTTTTATTTTGCTGAGTCCACTTCCAGGGACCTTCTGTGTCTGTTTCCCTTTCATTACCAGGCTGGGCCGGAGGGTGCTCCGACACCTGCAGCTGATCAGCAATCACCTCCAGCGTTTAAGAGCTCTGCTGCTCTGTAAGCGGGTGCCAGATGATTCTCGCATTTGAGTGGTATCTAGGCCATTGCTCGTGCACATGCTTGCCATTTTTGTGCATACTCAATTGGTCTTGTTTGTCTCGTTCCAGTGCCTGTCTCCCTGCCCAGCCTGGCTCCACATTTTCCTCCCCGGACCACTTGACCCTGCACCCTTCCTTTCCCCATCTCCTTCGCTTTTGGATCCTCCGCCACCATTACCTTTGTCGACCGTAACAGTCATAAGGAAGAAGTGACAGCTCGGACGGAGGCTGAAGTGAAAGCCGCAACTGTCAGCTCGGAAAGAGATTTTGTCTTCACAAAATAAATGCATAAATAAATAAATAGATCGATTAAAAAAATGTAAAAACGAAAGCTTAAACCTATGTCAGGAAATACTGTTTTGGAGCATGTATGTGTATCAATACAAAACCTTTAAAGATTTGATTCAACAGGAAATGTGAGCGGTTCGCTGGCTTTTCTGGGTGCATGATCAGTCATTGACTGACAACTGCGGATGCACAGCGGCGGAATCAATTTTACAGGAAGCACTTATACGCACTTGACCGGTAAGAGGTTATAAGAGATGGGAAGTGTCTTTCAGTTATTTAGGACACTAAGTCAACTCATTAGCATATTCTCATTTTAGATTATTACTGTTCAAATTATTATTAGTCTTTGTATAAATGACTGTAGTTTCAATACAATTAGCATCTTGGGTAAAAGATGTGTTTTTATTTTCAGAGGCCGATCGTTATTTGTGCGTACGCATGGTCTGAGGAGGTTCTAAATTTGTTCGCAGAATCCTCACAAAATCAAGCACGGATGTCTTGATTATCAGACAAATTGGTGAATACACACGTTTCTAAACCAAATGACACCTAGCGCGGACCTCTGTTACTTGTGTGAGAATATGAACGTGAGACAAATTCTGCCAAACAATTGGATGTGGTCATGGCTCTTGACCCAATTGGTGGCCCCCTATCTTGGCTACCCAACTGGCACCTTCTCCATTGCAACACTGCCTTGATGTCACCGCAGTGGCATCTGTGTATACAACTTAAAGTGTTATTAAATCAGATGGAGGATTTGACCAAAAAGATTCCATTGATTCCATTGCTGTTCTGGGGTACAGTAAGCTGTAGCTGCTGTCTTTGTGCAGTGGAATATGAAGTTATGAACTTAATTGGTTCAGTGATCCCATTTGTAACCTGAAACATTCTTCAATTGAGGTAATGCTTGCCAGTGAAATAAATGGAAATGTAATTAATCAATTCGAGCTCCAAAACCAAGTTATACCCCCCCAGTGTGTGGCTCAAAATGAATGTGATGCAATATAGAAATGAGTGAAACTATTACAGCACCTAAAAAGCATTCTAACCAAAGGTGTCACATAACAGTAAACATAAACAAATGAGGTAAGGTCATGAATTAAGTAGAAACTTCAGTGGAGTAGTTATTTTTCACCCTACTTTATATATCAACTCCTTATATTTTTATGTAAAAATCCACACTTTCTACTCCTCAGACACACACAACAAGCTTTGTTACGATTTCATTTTGGATTGTTTTGTTCCACTTTGCCATTGTTCAAAACACCAATGCGGATAAACCACGCTTGGACAGCTCGTCATTTTGATAGTGGTTGGATGAATGAAGATATCATTCCGACACATTATTGGTTTGTAGGCAAAGCACTGCACCTGCGCGTGATGCAAATCAACATATCTATAACAACTCGCCAACCCAAACTAGTGCAGGGAGTGGCAAAATGACCACACCTGAGCAAGCTGGAATTTATAGCTGAATTCAACTTTGGCAAACGCAATATTTCAAGCATTATTTTTTTAGATTCAGAAGAAACAACAAGTGGGATTAAGGGAATGGCATGCAGGAAAGAGTCACTTGGCACAGGATTCAAACCAGGGACGCCTGTAACATGCACTATAGCCTCAACACGTGGCACTGGTGCTCTACCATGTCACCTTAACATCATCCCCCAAAGTGCAATATTAATCAGAGTACCGTGTTTAGACTAGTGTGGCCACATGTAAGAAAAAACACGTGTGACTTGACGTCCCATTTAAGAGGAACGAGTTGTGTGAGGTTTAAACTGTCATTCCATTGACCTTAATAATTCACAAAAGGATGGTTTGGCAAATGGTTTAAGATGATTGGTTCTAGCATGGTGTCATTGGGTGTTCATCAGTTGTTCTGACTACCTGCAGCTGCTGTTTCATTCCATGCATGCCTGATGACCAAAAACATAAAATGTGTACAAATTCCCAACAGAGAGAGAGAGAGAGAGAGAGAGAGAGAGAGAGAGAGAGCGAGAGCGAGAGCGAGAGCGAGAGCGAGAGAGAGAGAGCTGGGAATCAAACTAGATGCTGCAACTTTCATCTAAGGATGTAGCGAGACAAGCAGGATAACCCAGAGGCCGATCAATGACTACACGGTGACACCCTGCAATGGACAGCGGTGTGGAAGATAACCCTGAAGTAGAATCTTGGTTGTTGTGTGATGAACGTTTTTAATCACTCATCAATTATCTCATCTGATGTAATCTCGCACTCTGATTTTGGAATTGAATGAATCTTTACTGGAATTGAATCTTTACTGTCCATGTAATAAAACAATAGAAATGAAAGTTCTTCTTATAGTGCGCAATAAATAAAATTGGTAGAAACCAACCAACCAACCAAACAAACAAAAAAAAAAAAAACAATAAAATCATTCAATAAACCCAATAAACACTACATTTATATAATCCGTCCCGAGTTTAATGTCAAGAAAGCATTTGTGACTAATCCTATGAATTAATTTTAAATTAATTACCGTAATTTCCGGACTATAAGCCGCGACTTTTGTCACACGCTTTCAACTCTGCGGCTTATTTCATGAAGCGGCTTATAGAAAGACTTTTCTAATGGCCGCCTGTGTACCGTCTTTCTTTGTAAATATCTCATGTTACAATATGGGCACCTGCGGCTTATACACAGGTGCGGTTTATGTGTGTACAAAATATTTTTTCCTTCAAAAATGTAGTGGTGCGGCTTATAATCAGGTGCGGTCTATAGTCCAGAAATTACGGTAGTACTATTCCTTAGCCTGTTTGTTTTTGTTTTCAGAGTCCTGTCATTTCGGCCTGATACCAAGTTATATTTAAAGCAGTGGTTCTTAACCTGGGTTCTATCGAACCCTCAGGGGTTCCACGGAGCCTCTGCCATGGAGGTTAAGGCACACCCGACTCAAGATGTCAATTAGTTATGACACGCCTTCCTGGCAATCGCTGGCTGCAGATTATCACATTACATTGCTTGTCTAATCAGTGCTGCGGGAAATTTAGTTCGCTCAGTAGTCAGCGTGTGACTCTCGTGATAGTTCGTCATACAATTTAAAAAAACGAGACTTATGCCATGTTAATCGTATTGACTTTTGACTAATGTCTTGAATTTGTAAAAAAAAAAAATCATATTTTATTTTTCTCAACTCAACTGTATTTATAGAGCACTTTCAAACAGCCATCGCTGCATACAAAGTGCTGTACATGGAGCAATTCAACATATCCAACAAACAGTAAAGCAAATCGGTAATAAAGACGGTAGAAAGCACCGAACAGCAAAACCAAGAACAAACCTAAGTCATGCTGAGTAAAATACCAAAGAATACAAGTGAGTTTTGAGGCGGGTTTTGAAGATGGGCAGCGAGGAGGCTTGCCGAATGTTCAGTGGGAGGTCATTCCAGAGAGAGGGACCAGCAACAGAAAAGGCTCGATCCCCTCTGAGCCTCCGTTTAGTTCTTGGTACTTCTAATCATGTCTGGTCCGCAGACCTGAGGCGCCGGGCAGGTGTGTAGGGGCGGATGAGCTCAGAGAGGTAAGGTGGCGCGAGGTCATTTAGAGATTTGAAAACAAATAAGAGAATCTTGAAAATAACTCTAAAATGTATGGGGAGCCAGTGAAGGGATGCCAGAGTAGGAGTTATGTGCTCCCTCTTACGAGTACCAGTCAAGAGGCGAGCAGCGGCATTCTGGACCGGCTGGAGACGCTTAATGGAGGACTGGCTGACTCCAAAGTAAAGGGCATTGCAGTAATCATTTTTCACTCAAGCAATTTTTCACTAAAGGGTTTGGTGAATGTGTATATGAACTGGTTGGGCTTGGTACCTCTAACAAAGTTAAGAACCACTGATTTAAAGTAATGTGAATTTCAATTATTTCAATGGTAATTGACAATAATAAATGCGATGCACAATGCGTCGTAATGCGATAAAAACCAAAGGGCTGTCTATGGATGATAAAGAAGACATTTTCTCTACTTTCCAGGGCTGCTACTGGGTGGGTGCGGGGACCCCTAAAATGCAAACACATTCAACAGGATACACACTCTGGCCAAATTCTTCATGTATGTTGCGGCCCCTAACAAAAGCCCTTCATTCAAATGACTTTTAGAGTAATAATCAACAGCCATTTTAAGATGCCTATGATCTGCATGGAACTCACCAGGCATATTCCCGATCCGTCCAAACACTGATCCGAATGTCCGTGACAATTGCAGGGCACACATTTTCCCAGGAAGAGGCCGATGGCATCCCTGTAGAAACCTGGAGCACATTTCTGTGCCAACAAATGCCAACAAAAGTGGGAATTTCTCCATTGTGAGACTACTAAAGGTTTTCTTATCTTAAATAAAGGAATTAAGAGTGTCAATAAAAGGAAGGCCATATCTTGAAGACATGTTGCCACCTCCTCACCTGGCAGGAGTCTCCCAGGTAGTTGGCAGGACACATGCAGAGCTCCACATTGTTAGCGTGGCGACCAGCCGGCAAACTCTCGGCACCCTCCAGCACGGCGCCGCGGAGCGACACCGAGTGGGCCGACTGGGAATGAAGGGCTCGTATCTGCAGGGACTCCAAAGCCACCAGAACCATCATGAGCTCCTCTCTGGAGACGGAGTTGCCAGTCTGAGCATGCCGAAAACTTCCCTGTGGGAGGCAGCAGGCGGCATACGTTTCAACATTTCTACTTTGGACTTTCAAAAGTGCTTTGAGCACCGCCGGGCCCACTTTACCTCGACCATGTGCACAATTCCCAAATGCGGCTCTGCGGGAGAAGAATATTCACGCTCCAAGAACACCAATGTCATCTGGTTGCCCTACACACACACACACACACACACACACACACACACACACACACACACACACACACACACACACACACACACACACACACACACACGTGCGCGCGCAATGAGTGGTCACTATCGCTGAAAGAGCTGTAGACAGTGGCCTGCCACTGAGCAAATGAAAATACATATATTTTTTTTTTCATCCAAATTCTTTGACATATTTGGTTTAAGGTTTTTCCTCACAATAATTACTTTCCCTAGTAACGAATTACATTTATATGTAATCCAGGAACTTATTAACTTTATGAGAAAGTAATTTGTAACTTCAACTAATTACTCTTCATATTGATTTACACGACACTGAATTCAAATCTTTTCAAGTATTGTCATTTTTGACCCCGGAGGTAGAGTGAATGCTGGTGCAATTAGCTGCCACTTCTCATGGATTGTTGTATCAATTTCAAGATAATTTCTGAATTTGGAAGCGGATCTTTTACTGTCGGCCGGGATGGTCCATTTTTCACTCAAAACACCTCTTTATGTATTTTGGGAACAGGCAAATGATATTAGCTTGCGTTTTCAAATGTATCACTTTGATTTGGAGAAATCGGGAAATAACTCTTGTGTAAGATCAGTTCAAGCGATCACTTCATTTTATGAAGTACTGCCAGCAAATAAAGAAAAACATTTTGGATGGAAAGAATTTGTTTTGGTTTCATGCTCACCCAGCACAGACATTGTCCTTTGAAACGACCCCCTCCGTTTTCCCATGTCTTAGTGGGAGTCAGTGGACAAACCAGACACACTTTGTCCATTCAAAATTGGGGCACATAAGCACCTAATAATTTCCAAAAACGTCAATCAATCAGCACCAGAATTTATGTGGACATCTCTACGCATGCCCACTTCCAGCTCTGAAAATCTCCATGGCTCACAAATGAGGAAATGAGCAGTTTACATGCAGTTTCCCTGATGACAGATTTGACATTTTCTGACGCCATAGTTTTGTTAGACACCACAGACCGGCAGCCATTAGCCCCCCCGCATCTCAAAGGCTAACACCAGTGCAGCTGTCAGGGCAACAATTAGTGTTTGGCCGCTGATACAGCCAAGGTTAGCGTATGAAATAATCTTACTAGTCTAACATAATTTTGCTAATGGCTGCCACCATTAATTACCACCAAACTTTATATGCCCTTTCCTACTCTTGCCGTCTTCAACCTGGAAAAATATAAAAACAACGGGCACAATATTTTCAATTTTGTGTCAGTGATCATGGCGTTTCCTCATAGGAGCTCACGTTTCCTGTCAATAAAATGGGGTGGCACGGAAAAGTGGTAGAATGTCTGTCTCCCAACCTAGAGGGTTAAATCCCTGGCCATTGTGATCAAGAGTCCTTGAGCAAGGTACTGAGCCCCCAAGTTGCACCCGATGCTGTGTTATCAGAAATCAGTGTTAAAGGGCTTTGAGTAGCTAAGGTAGAGAAGCGCTGCACAAGTGAAGATCCATTTACCATAAAATCCCAAATATTGCGCTGATCACTTTTAGATTTTCATCGGTTGAATTGGCCACTATTGGTCACCATATTCAGACACCAGATGACAAGAGAATGTCACAAAGCAAGCCAGGACACAATAAACACAGGGCATGCACATCAAAAATGGCGGTCAATAAGAAGTGCTGAATGTAACCCGAAAAAAAAAATGACTGGGTTATTCAGGGGGGTGAATTTTAGTTCTGACATCATTTTTACATCAGACCTATGTCTATGAGTGTCACTATTTAGCCCCATCAAGTGTTGCTTTAATCGGGGTATTGTGGGGCTCTTACATTGTTCTCGACTGTCATCCGATCGGTTTACCAGTCCTGTGAGCTTTGACTGCTGATAGCGTGTTGGCATCCCACTCATCTCTTTATCTCTGCTCGTAACACTCATCCTGTTCATCGAGTGGATGGACGTAAAACACGCCTGCGAGATTTATGCTTGTCTGGATTGTCCGATCCTTCCTATTAAAGTCATCTTCAATGATCCTTCTGTACTTGAGTACTGAGACCCTCCAATTTGGGTTTCATCTAAGAAACATTATCTGGTCTACCTACTTGCATCTCCTTAATATCAACCGCCTCCGCCCATCACTTAACTCCAACAGGGCCAGCATGTTGGGCCACATGCTGTTTACATCCCATGTGGATTACTGTCCTTACGTTTCGTTGATAAAGTAGTATAAGACGTGTGTAGTTTGGGTCTCAATTACATTCACACTTTTGTTTAAATATTTAATATGTAATTGCTGTACAGCGCTTTAGTACAGCTGCAGCTGTTGAGAAACTGCTTGGCCTATACACTGTATATAAAGTTGAGTTGAGTTGATTTGAGAGTGTGTGTGTGTGTGTGTGTGTGTGTGTGTGTGTGTGTGTGTGTGTGTGTGTGTGTGTGTGTGTGTGTGTGCGTGCGTGCCTATATATACCTTGAGGATGATGTCAGGTCTTGGAGGTTCAACAGGAGGAGACCAAACATCTCCTCTCATGGTCTGCGTGTGAAGACGATATCTCAGGTAACCGCCGTAAGATGACACCTTGTCCCCCAGGTAGGTCTTGGGCGCATACCAGTGAAGGTCCTGGTACACATCAGGAATGTCGCTAAGGTCAGCCTCCACTAAGTCCTGAGCCGGATACACGTTGACTGGTACTTCCTGTTTGTCGGCACTGAGTAGCACCCAGCCTTCCATGTTCATGATCTGTCGGAATAAGAGGAGCAAGGAGCAACTCGTGGATAATCCCACCAAAGGGGAGGATGTTCGAAGGTGTGTTCGAGGCTATTTTGGTCTACCTCGCTGTGTCTCTTGTCTGAACTCCTGCAGCGATCCGTGGCACGGAAGCAGAAGCAGCTGGTGCAACCTTTGGGGTTGGTTGGGTCCAAGTGGAATGTGCCAACTCTGCACTGGTCACAGCGAGAACCCTGGACGTTCTCCTAATGGTAGCAGGGTGTGTGAGCTTAGGTCAGCGATCAATTCATGAAAAAGGTTTGGGAGGAGGAGAATGTGTTTTGGTTTCATGCTCACCTTGCACAGACATTGTCCTGTGAAAGAGTTGCATACTTCTTCCTCAGTTCCTGCATCATTGCAGTCACATGGTTGGCAATTTGGATACCCATGGAAACCAGATGCGCAGCGGTCACATTGGCGACCCACCACGTTGTTCTTGCATCTGGGATGCGTTACACAACAATAAAAATGAATAAAAGCAATGAAAAGTAATCAAAGTGCAATGAAACACTTTATATCCCCCCCCCGCCCCCCAATCTTGCTGCTGTAGACTGCAAATTTCCCCAGTGTGGGACAAATAAAGGTTATCTTATCTAATCTTAAAACATGGAAAAATCAAGAAAATAAAGTTTGCGTAAGAGACAGAAACAGATATTAGATTTGATTAATTTTTCACCTCAAATACAAATGACCTGCTGGGGTAACCGTGATCAAGCATTTTCTGAACCTTTCAAAAACAGGTAGAAAGCGCAGAGGCGGATTCCCCCCCAGCTCAGGCTCGTGTTTTACTAACAAGTTGTAAAAGCCTGCTCAGGTGAGAGGCAAAACAATTTCTAAGCCAACCAGAACAGTCCACTTGTGATTGATTCAGTACCCTTGATATTGTATGATATTGAATACACTGTAAATTTGAATTAAAAACAGTCTTGTATTACAAACTAGCTTGCTTAACTTAACAAATAAACAGGGGCTCTTCTTCATGCTCTTGTGTGGGCATGACTACTCAGTAGTAGCATCACTAGCACCCCTGAAGCTACAAATTGGTGCTTCAATTTTTTTGGTTTTGCTGACATGAAGAAAAAAAAAGAGCATATAGAAGGAGTTTCCGTCTTACCTGCACTGTCCACTGAGGTTGTCGCAGCTGACATCAGGCGCCACACTTCCGGGCTGGGAGCAGTTGCACACCTCACAGCCAACCAGCGGATGGCAGCCAAACGTCTGCGGCTCGCACTGGGTGCACTCAGGCAGCAGGGTCCGTGGCGGGCAGATGCATTCCCCTGACATAGGTTCGCACAGCCTGGTGCCACAGTTACACTCTGAGAACAAATGACACCGTAACCAATCAGTTGACGGGCTCAGAGTAGGGAGCAGTTTCTTGTCAATATGTGCACATAAATGAGGAAATATTCATTCAAACCACCAAATTGGAAGTGTAACAACCACAATCAAAATGTGCAATAACTGATTTGAACCATTTCAATGATTTTACAACTCCGCATTGACGCCTTAAGCTTGAAGTCAACTTATGGTTATTCATGTGTCTGAGTCGTCTTGTCTTGGATCCAGCCCATTTACAGAGGACTTCCAATTTGCCCATCGCCGTTGAAAGATAATGCGCTGGATTGCAATGTTCGCTGGCCAACAAGGTGACACAGTCACTATATGACTTTGCAGGTCAGAGAGAAAATTAGCTAATTGTGGATTCTATTAGCGGTTAGACTCACTATCTTGGGCTATTTACATGGCCGTTAGTCATTACGGCGTGACCCGGGGCTGTCGGTGAAAAACGAGTGCAGCAGTGCAAAATGAAGCTTTATATTCATCATCACAAAGTTACATCCAATAACTCATCTGTGAACTGAAGCTGTATGATACGTACAATGCACACCAACAGCGGTGGTAGTTGGCATGTACGCTCGCACAGGGCGGCATGGCTATGTGGGCGACAATGCACACCTCGTCTACAAAAAAAAAAATGCTGTGTAAAATAGCATATCATGACACGTGTAAAATATGACCAGTCGACCCATGCTAATCATGGGCGGTGAGGATCGTGGGGATTGGCCTGGAAATAGCGAAAATCCAAATACAATTGACAGCCACTGAAATGCATTGGAAAAAATACATATAATAATTAGAGCTGTCAGTTTAGCGCATTTTTATGGCATTAATTTAAATGAATTTTAACGGGATTAATTTTTTTTCTCGCGAGATTAACGCAGCAGACGTCACAGCGGATGTTACGTTGCTCTATAAATAAACCAGAAACAAAACAACAAGCACGCTGCACATGTCCACGCACGTTTGTTTTGCCAACCACGGCAGCGCGAGACACCGAAAACGGATACTTAAAGAGTTTATGAATGGAAAGTTTACTTTTAAAAAGTTGCCAGATTGTTCCACTGACAAGACCAAAGTTACCTGTATGTTTTGCAGTCGTAAACTGAGCTATCATCATAGCACGTCGAGTCTGAAATACCACTGAATGGCCAAGCACACAGCTGACGTGAGTACTCCGCCTCCTCGTCTCAGACAGACAGCTATGGATAATTTCAAACCATATAAATAAAGCGGGTGGAGCTTCTCTGTGTTCGTCTGACAGCGACGTTGCGCTGAGGCACCTCGAGAGTTCAGCGGTGCAGTGGTAGCGACCTAGCGAACACTGAAAATAAAATGTCTCCAGTGTTGTCATCGAACCAAGTGTAGTCATCCGAAATGATGTCTACACAAAACCGTAGAGAGACTTCCGAGCAAGAAGGACCAACAGAATCAACATAGCCTGACTGCTGTGTTCAAAGCAAACTTGAGAAAAAAGAAGAATGCAACCATGGCTTAAATCCACTATAGGCTGAGTACTAGTTTACCTTAGATGTGCACTTTATTATGTTATATTGCTCTGTTTTGATTCCATAAAAAGAGCTGTTCAAGCAGCTGTTGTGTGACAAAATATTTTTTTCACTGTTGTTGATGGACAGTAATATTGTGTGAGAGATTATGTGTGAATAACTGCTCCAAGTGAAAAATGTTCATGTAAAATTGAAAATCGAAATTGTTATTTCAGTAAATATTTGCATTTTGCACATAGAAAACTGATTCATGATTCCATGTTGATGAGAGCATTAAAATGGGGAAAAATAGGACAAAAAAATATAAAAGGAAATTCAGAAACGATAAAAAATGCGTGAGTAATCACGATTAATTTTTAGTGAATTTGAGTTAATTATGACAGTTGCATTTTTAATTAGATTAAATATTTTAATCGTTTGACAGCTCTAATAATAATACATACCTATATTCAGGGTTCCCGATCTTCTTTAAAATACTTTCCAGGACTATTTCATCTGTATAGTTTTGATAGATCTTAAAGCTGACTTTGACACAGTTGACAACCTCTCCCTTTGGAACATCCTGAAGTACCTCAGAGTTCCACTAAAAATAACCACGTTGTTCCAGCGACTCTACAACGAGTCCGGGAGCAAGTCTCAGGCGTGTCATTTGGGAACCTCCACCTGACCAACCTTGAATATGCTGACGACACCACCCTGTTCAGCAACTCCCTCCAACACCTCAGCAGTGCTCTCTCCATGTACCAAACAGAAGCAGCAAAGCTGGGCTTCCAAGTAAGCTGGCAGAAAACAAAACTTATGTATATTGGTGACGGACCCCACCCTTCCCCCGTTTTCTGGCTCAGACGAAGTTCAATTCGTCGATTCCGTTATCTACCTAGGCTACACCATGACAACCAACGGCGATCTCAAGCCAGAGATTGACCGCAGACGTGGCCTCGCGGCTGCACCTATGCAGACGCTATGGCGGCCCCTCTGGTGCCACCATTCAGTGTCCCAAAAGACCAAGATGCGCATCTCGAGTACAGCAGTTCTTCCCATTTTCTTGTATGGTGCAGAATCCTGGCCTTTAAACAAGACTCTGGTCAAGAGGATCGATGGCTTTGACAGCAGATCTTTCAGAACCATCATGAACATACCCCCCTCCCCAAACAACAAAAATTATATATTTAAAAATCTTTTAAATTATTGAACACATTTTGAAAAATCTACATATTTTTGTGCTGAACCACAGGTTGGTAAATTTTAGTGCTGGCCTTATTTTTACATAAATACATACAAGTGTACACTGAGACAAAAATGTTCTTAAATTGTTTGACTATTTAGTCACACACTTGTATATAGTGTCCAACCTCGCCCCATGCTTGCTTGTGACCAACAGAGCCTCTTGAGGATGCTCCTTTTATGCCCAATCATGACACAGAGCCGTTTCCAATTCATTTGTCCACCTGTGGGGTTTTCCCCAAACAAGTGTTATTTGTGCATTCCTGTACTATTCCAGTTTTTTTTTTCCCCCTGTCCTCGCTTTTTTGGAACGTGTTGCCGGCATCAAATATAAAATGAGAGAATGCTTGCAAAATGTACCCTTTTAACATGAATGTCTTGTGGGTTGGATGTAGTCAATTGGTGACAGGTTGAAAAGGATTTGTAAATGATTGTATTCTTTTTTTATTTGCGTTTTACAGAATATCCCAATTCCATTGGGATTGGGGTTTGTATATTGTCAAGTCCATGAGGACATTGAAGCCTTCACTGCTGAAGCCCTTTGAACTTGCTAACCAAAACAGCAGCATCCAGTAAGGCAGTCTTTATGAAGTATTAACAACCAGCTTACATTGTCCAAGGACAGCAACTTCAGCAATGATTTACAGTTCCCATGTGATCACTCAACAACATGATAGTCTCCTTGTTTAGTCACCGCCCACTGTACTTTTTTTAGATGTAGATATTTTAGATTTTGTTTTAAATTCCACTTGCTTTGATCATAAATTGTAATGTAGCAAGAACATTTTGTCTTATTGTTTTGCTGGACAAAAAAAAAGTCCAACTCCTTTTTGCAGTTGAAAAATTCTTTGACGAATTGTGGCACTACTCATTCAAATGTGGCCAACATTGAGGTGTTGAATGATTTGTCGGGATACTCACGCCTGCAGTCGGGGAAGCCCCAGTACCCCGTGGCGCACGTGGAGCAGTCTCGACCAATCACGTTTGGCTTGCAGCGGCACTGGCCGCCAAATGGTTCACAGGCATCGCTCTCGGCGCCGACCTCATGACAAGCGCATGGCAGCGCGCCATTGTTGACAAAGGCCGACAGCGACGTGGCGGCGCGGAGACAGAAGGACGAAGCGCTGGATGGACTGCGGGGAGGGATAAAAGCAGCAGTCACTGCTAAGATCGATCTCACTTCATACATTTGTGAAATGTTGCCTTCTGTTACATTCTGTTGTGTTATGTATACCAGGGCTCAAAGACTTTGTTGAAACTGAGAGCTAGTTCATGGGTACTTGCTAATGCTAAGAGTTTGTTACGAACGTGATACAGTACACCTTTCTGAAATAACATTTTTGCTCTTATTATTGTTAATCGAATTTTAATATTTAAAATCAAATGATACAGTCATTTATTACATTGCAATAAATGAAATCTGCAATATATTGATATAACCTAAGGCTAAGATAAGTGGACACATGGAACAATACTGCCGAGGCATATTTAATAGCAATAGCACTTGATTTTTCCAGGCCTTTAAACACACTTTGAAAGTAATGTAATTACATATTGAGAACAAGAGCAGTGGATGTCACAAAATAGGGTCCTAACTTTGTAACAGGATGTGCTAAACAAATTCTGTTTTTTTCCAAACTACTAACTTATCTCAGTGTTTGTCTTTTGAGTGCGTTGGGCAAGGTTCTGTGTATGTGGGCATTTTACTTTAAGAAACCCTGATTGTGGAAGGTATGTTGCGCGCTGTATAGCCAAGGCAAAACTCACAATCTCCAAATTGTGAGGTTACATAGCCAGTTGTCATGTCACTCTGGCCACCTCACAGAAAAAAAATTCTGGCAATGCCCCTGCACAACAATCTAGTTATTTTTAAAACAGGCCCACAGGCTACCCATGTGGTCCTGTAGGGCAACTTCATTCCTGTGGTCAACATGATTCTTGAGTAGTCTTCCTCAAATCTCATGAGCCATGGTTGCATACTTCGTTTTTCTCAAGTTTGCTTTGAACACAGCAGTTGATTCTGTTGGCGCGGAAGTCTCTCCATGGTTTTGTGGAGACATCATTTCGGATGACTACACTTGGTTCGAGGCACAACACTGGAGACGTTTTATTTTCAGTGTGGTCGCGACCACTGCACCGCTGAACTCTCGACGTGCCTCAGCGCACCGTCACTGTCAGACGAACACAGAGAAGCTCCACCCCCTTTATTTATATGGACACGGAACACGGTAACCTTCCACACAAAACAGTTCCAAACAAGTAACAATCGTGTCAGTGGCATACATCGTACTCAACAGGCTACCTGCTCTTTATTCACCAGAGGCTCATCAACCTTGTCTCTTATTTCTCTCCTGAAACAGTGTCTTCTCCTGCTTGGTGTACCTTAGCCTTCTCGACTTCGTACAATTTCTGAACATAGCTTGTAATGGAGGCTCTTGCTGGCAATCCGTAGAGGAATCGTTAGATGCAATGTGAATAATTTCAGCTTGAGTCTAGCTGTGGACAATGTTGACAGGCTTGCATGCAGTAGCACTCAGCTACTCACTTGATGTAGAAGCTGTTCAGGCCGCAGCTGCTAATGAAGTCATAGGATTTGTCCAGAGGCTCCTCAGTCAGATAGCTGGAGCTGTAGCTCGACTCAGGCACCACTAGCACGTAGTCCTGGAAAGACACGGAAAATAATTTGTTATGCATATGCCGCAAGTGAACCATGGCTCCTCATTGCCAAGACCCGCACAGCCCGGGCCGCCACACAATGTCTGCTCCAGTCCAACTCGAAAACAAGTGAATCAGCAGGGAATCCCTGCACTGTGCGTTGGCGAGAGACTGCTAGATCCTGAGAAAGAAACAAACTTGTGATAAGGAGACGTACTTCGTCCCCTGGGGAACTTCTACAGACAATTTGTTGGGTATTCAAACTACCCTTCACCCGATACTGTTGCATCTTTACAGCTTTGAAGTGGGAGAACATCTCCCAAATCTCCCAAACCAAAGGCATCCACACAGGGGGGAGTGGCAATTCCATCCAACTTGGCATTGCTGGACCCAAACTGACTGCAAGGAAACTGCAGCTACAAGCTTTCTTTGCAGATGTATCCATCATAATCTCCTTGAAATGTGAATTATATGCATGGACGCTTGCAGATTCTTTACTTTTCTGCAAACTTTGCATCGATGAATCTGCTCGGCGATGATGTTAAATATTTTCCCGGTCATGTTTATGACATAACAGTGTAGATATATTGTGAAAATTAATATCCTTGCTGTGTGTGTGTGTGTGTGTGTGTGTGTGTGTGTGTGTGTGTGTGTGTGTGTGTGCGTGTGTGTGTGTGTGTGTGCGTGCATGCGTGCGTGCGTGCGTGTGTGTGTGTGTTTGGGTCAAAGTACTGACCTCTATTTTAGTAAAAGAAATCCCAATTGATTTTATTGTAGCCCCCCTTCATACTTTGTATTTAACAAGGTTTTTCGTCATTTACCCTCGAAACAAACCAAAATTTGTGACCCAAGAGGCGAGAGTAATGCAGGAATTTCTCCCGAGTCATTAATTGTTGACAATCTGATGAGTGACCCGCCCCTCTATTCTGCGACAACATACACGTTCAGTAGGCTTCTTGAGTTGTGTTGCTTTGTGTGGGTCCAGTGTTACCAATGCAACTTACCAGCCACAGTGTTTTATCCACAGGAACCTGCACAGTGAGGAAGAGCTTGTGGTCACTCACGTCAAGGACGATCTGGTTTTCTGACACCAGGACATTTCGACAGCCATATGCGTGTGGGCAGAAGGAGGCATTGGCATGGCCTGATGCAAAATCACAGTAGAAAGTAGAAACATCAACAAAAACAATCATAACTTTAGCCATAATTGAATTGAATACAACTTTATTGTCAAATGTGCTGTACGTATGTCTAACATACAGCACAGATGAAATTTCTTCCCTCTCAACATAAAACAAGAGGAGCCGCTGAGGGTGTCCGCGCCGCCATCAAAAGAAAAGTTCACAAAAAATGACAAAATAATACAAGAATAAAGGGCCATCGCGTTCCTGGCCACATTAGGGTACTGGCACATTGAGGATAAAAGCGGGGTCTGGTTCGTGGAAAAGCTATGACAGGTGCTACCGAATAATTTATTTGAAAACAGCAAAACTCCGGTACATACTTTTTTTCCAACAACGCAGTGTCACAGTTCGACAATCGCCGCCATTGTTGTTTTGATCTTGCGTTAAGTCATCTCACGTGACGAGATTACCGTTCTCGCGAGACGAGATTGACAACATCGGCATTCATCCTCGCGGAGAGCAGACGATTGCCAAGTTGTGTAACATTAAAACAAGTGTTGCGAAAGTTTATTGCGGAGATATCACAGAGGAAGCAGCTAAAGTTGGATAGTTTTTTGCAATAATAAGTTGACTTTGAGAAAGCCTTGCATCATTGGAAGCAGAGTAAAGAGAGGAGAATTTATGAACTTAAAAGACTGAACCTTGGGATGAAATAAGAACCTATTTCTCGGCAAATCTTGTATGCCTGAATTAATTAAATTTTTGCAGCATTTGTTTATAAGAAATAAACCTATTATCAATGTATATTGTTGTTGTTTGTGTTATTATCATCTGCAATTGAATAAGTAGACCAATTCAGAATTTGAAATTTGGGACTCTAAATGTATAATGGGACTCATACTTTTCTGATCAGCGAGTCCCTGGGACTCACTGGGGTTAAACTGTAAAATTATCACTGGGAGAGTACATACCCACCAACGCAATCTGTTAGACGGAACACGCAATTTAACAGCTACTTTTTGGGCCTCAGTAAAACACACCCGGCGGCCCGGTAGTCCATTGGTTAGCACGTCGACTTCACAGTGCGGAGGTACCGGGTTCAATTCCAGCTCCGGCCTCCCTGTGTGGAGTTTGCATGTTCTCCCCGGGCCTGCGTGGGTTTTCTCCGGGTGCTCCGGTTTCCTCCCACATTCCAAAACAAAACATGCATGGCAGGCTGATTGAGCACTCTAAATTGTCCCTAGGTGTGGATGTGAACGTGGATGGTTGTTCGTCTCTGTGTGCCCTGCGATTGGCTGGCAACTGATTCAGGGTGTCCCCCGCCTACTGCCCGAAGACAGCTGGGATAGGCTCCAGCACCCCCCGCGACCCTAGTGAGGATCAAGCGGTTCGGAAGATGAATGAATGAATGAATAAAACACACCCTACAGGCCATAATGGTAGTAGGTCAAACAGGATTCACCCACCAAAAGAATCTTCGCAAATCAGGTCCTATACATCCTACTGTAAAGTGAAGAAAATGCAGCAAGACCAATCAGCACCACTGTACGTATGTAAACAAGAACTATACATCCATGTCTGTACATGGATGCATATGTTGTATTCTCTATCGTGTCTTACCTTTCCAGATACGCCCGGCATTGATGTAGACCTGGATGGGGTAAGTGGGGTGCAGAGGTTGGTGATAGTGGAGGATGAAGACATAGCGTCCCAGTGTGTGGACATGCGTAGAGTACACTGCTGCATTCTGGGTAGGAGGAAGTGCAAAGTGTAAACAAGGCAGGCACAGAGCTGCTGCATCAGTGCTGTGTAGAGGTAAGATCGGGCCGCCCGAGCCCGAGCCCGACCCGAAATTCGGGTCAGGTCGGGCCTTAAAATGTCAATCATTGGTTTGGGTTCGGGTCGGGTCGGGCTTCTCTCTCGCTGACTTTTTTTTTTTTTTTTCGAGGCCGTCAATAGTTTTGGCCACGAGAGACAATGGTTCACAAAAAAACAGAAGTCGCCTCATCACAACACGTACTGTACTAAACTCTTGCAATGACAATTCAAAGAACTCCTTCCTGTGTCTGTCTATGATCCACCCATCATTATTCTTTTTTGTCTCTCTGCTTCTCTCTCATATAGTGCCGCACTAGATTCTTAAGGACGTACTGCTGCGGTGGTTTACGGCCCAATTTTCAACCCGTCAAAATGACAGACGGCCTTAAATTTTCCCCGTCCACTCTTAAAGAAAATCCGTCAATGATAGAAAATTGTCGGTTAATGTAACCTCTTGAGAAACAGAAATATAAAATATGTAAATGTTTATACAGTCTTGTTTAACTCAGATTTCATTCCAAAAGACAGGCTTTGTTATCAGAAATCACCCCTCCTCCTCCCGAGTCCTCACAAATAAAATATGAAATGTCGGGTTTGCTTCGGGCTCGGGCCTGCAAATCAAGCTAAGTGATCGGACTCGGGCTGGGTCGGGCTTAAATACCCTCGGGCCGGTTCGGGTCGGGCTCGATTTTTTAGGACCAATCTTATCTCTAGTGCTGTGGGCCTATATAGTTACCTGCAGCGAGTCTAGTCTGACGAGGTCACCATTGTCAGCTGCCTGAGGCGGTAGCTCTGCTGCTGACCGGGCTGATGGCTCCCTCTGGGGGCCAGGCAGAGGGGTAGCGGTGTTGTGGGAGTCCAAGATGGGCTCCTGCATGTTGGCGCTCTGACCCTCCTTCAGGACCAGCGAGTTGGACGGCATTCGGAAGCGCGAGGGAACGCAGGAGGAGCTGCATGGACAATAAAGCCCGGGGTGAGTGGGGGTTACAACCTCATTAAATGATGACGATGAGGACTATTGTACCTGTCGTGGGAGAAGTGTCCATGAGTGCTGATGCAAAGGACTTTAGGATCCACATACTCCATGGAGAAGTGCGCTTGAGGAACCAGATAGATTTTGTGCTGCAATACCAGGGCAACAACGTTCAATTAGCACTTTCATCTGCATCTAGGAGGCGCCAATTTTGAGTCACTACCACGCCTTGAGGTGCAAACACATACTTGCAGTATAAATCAGAAATGGTCCATATGTTTGCATGTTAACAGTAGGACAAATTAGGGATGGTGTGGTAACGTTACCAAACAGTGACACATTGTAAGAATCTATGTGAAAAATTGATAACACTCAAGAAAAAAAATTAATTACATTAAAAATATATATTATGACTGTAGTTGAAGGAAAAAAAATGGTAAATCATGATACTACTGTATAATAGATTAATCAATGATGTTACTATTAATAGCGGCACGGTGTGCAACTGGTAAGCATGCCAGCCGCACAATGCAGAGGTGCAGGGTTCGATTCCTGTGTGGAGATTGCACCTACTCCCCATGCGTGGGTTTTGTCCGGGAACTTCGGTTTCCTCCCACGTTCCAAAAACATGCGTGGCAGGTTAATGGAGCACTCTAAATTGTCCCCAGGTGTGAGTGTGGATGGTTGTTTGTCTATGCGTGCCTGCGATTGGCTGGCAACCAGTTCAAGGTGTACCTCGTCGAGCTGGGATAGGCTCCAGGATTCCCGGCGACCCATGTGAGGATAAGCGGATCTGAAAATGGATGGGATATACTGTGTGTGTGTGTGTGTGTGTGTGTGTGTGTGTGTGTGTGTGTGTGTGTGTGTGTGTGTATGCATGTCTGCCTCACAGTACAGAGGTCACGGGTTCGTATCTGGATCTGGCTCCCTTGTGTGGAGCATGTTCTTCCCACGTCTGCGTGGGTTTTCTCCGGGTACTCAGGTTTTCTCCCACATTCCAAAAACATGCATGTTAGGTTGTGCAAATGTTTTTGCAGGACACAAACTGTCATGTGACAGCATTGGAATTCATACCAGGAAAAAGGTTGCGCTCTCGGCAGACAGCTGGAGCTCCGTGTCACCTGGCAGAGAGAAGAGTGCCACTCGCTTGTGTTCATCGACAGAGACCACTCGACACAGGAAGCTGTACAAACATAAACATTGATAAAGGCGACTTTAAACATTATGACTACCAGTGCCTGCAGGTGTACCTAAAGGCACAGCGTAAAAGAGTAACACTGTGTTGTCGTGTTTGGGCTCCTGGCAAGTTGAAGGTGACAGCGAGCGTTTGTGGCGACTCCTCCATGTTCGCGTATTCCACCACCAGTACGTAGATGCCCCCGGTCTTCACTTTGGCTCGCATCTCCACGCTGATCTGCTGACACAGTTTGGAAAAATGTCTGATTGACAAACAACATATCGTGCCGGCTTTCAATATATCTATTTACATGCAGTCAATAACCATTACAAAATAACAATACTGGCGATATTGTGGTTTGAAAGGCCAAGTAAATATGCAAAAAAGCCATTTTTGCTCATAGTCAAGTTTTTAAAAACCCGAAGAAGACCCCTGTGTTACCCCTTTTCTAGCCCAAATCAATGTCATATAAACGCAATCGGGATACCACCTTTGAATGGAACATTCATTTGTGTTTTGCGCATGCTCTGTCAACAAGGTATCTGGGTCTTTTGAGTACAGGAGGTACTGTATGCGCAGCGGTGATCGTTTGCGTGTCGCAGCGATCAATGAATCCATTCAATGCTTTTAAGACTTTTTAAGACCCTGCGGGAACTGGTAATAAAGGAAAATAAACAATAAAAATAATTACAAAGATTGAAAAAAAAAAAAGAATGGTATAATTTTAATGGTCCGGACCACTTGACATCTACCGAGGCCGTATGTGGCCCACGATGTGGAATGAGTTTGACACCCCTGATTTAGTGTGTTCCATCAAGGTGCCACGCATGTTTTTGGAATGTGGGAGGAAACCGGAGTACCCAGAGAGACCCACGTAGGCATGGGGAGAACATGCAAACTCCACACAGAATGGCTGGAATCAAACCCTGCACGTCTGCACTGTGAAGCCAACGTGCTAACCAGTCGACTACTGGGCCGCCCACAAATAAATAAACAAACACATTCCAAACCAAACACCAGGAATCTTTTGCAGGTGTTTGAAATTAATTAGCTGATTCGGTTGTGACACCACAAGTTTCCAGTTTCCAGTCATCTTTTTCACGATATTCAAAATGTCTGGGGAGACTGAATTTGAGGTTTTCATTGTCTGAAAGCCATAATAAGCAAAATTACAAGAGCCAGGCTTGAAATATTTCAATGTTAAGTGCATTGATTCGACATGCGTTTCACAATCCGAAATAAATTAAAAAAAAAAATCACTTTGTCACAATATTCTATTTTTTTTTGATCTAACTGTACATTGCTTATAATGCTCTCTACAAATTTAATGTTCTGTATGTCTTCATTTATAAGTTGTATGGTGTAAATGCAGAACCGAGACAAACACAGGCATTTGTGCTCTTACGTCGTAGCCGCTGCAGACGGCCATGTCAGGATGGCGAAGAGTAACCTTTTTGGTGGGGCAGAGGCGTGGCAGATGGTTGTCATGGCGACAAATGGCATCGATGCCAGACACGGAGTGGAAGGCGTCCAGAGACAAGTACGTGTATTGTAGGCAACTGCTGGGACACAAACCAGACTAAACATTTTGTCGCCCCCCCCCACCCCCCTCTGCACCCCCAAAACAACAACAACAACAACATTATTACTTGTGGCTGGTGTCTGTTGGAGAGCCAAACATGCATGGTTCTGTGATATGCATTTGCAGGATGGGAGCCTCATAGTAGGCGCTGGGCAGAAGGACCAAAAAATCCTGCGGAGAATAAGAAGTTTATTATGCCATTATTTTTACACACACACACACACACACACACATACACACACACACACACACACACACACACACACACACACGACTCTATGATATGTGCCTAAAAAGTAATTAAATGCTCTAAATTGAGTCTATGGTCTCTTTATTTGCATTCGCACGTGATTGAAAAAACAGCTACATAAGTGAATGTGATGAAAATAAAACCCTCAGGCATTCTCAGTACAGTCAAACCTCGGTTTTCGACCATAATCCGTTCCAGAAGGCTGTTCGAAAACCGAATTGTTCGAAAACCGAAACCATGTTTCCCATTAGAATCACCGTTCCAAGTCTAGAAAACAACTTTTTTAAAAGCATTTTTTCAACAATTTTACACCACAAACTGGATACATGTGTGATAAGAGGTAACAACAAACTACAAACATTTTGTATGTTTTATTTTTACCAATTTTAACACAAACATTGACATTGTAACATAAAAATTGAACATCTCACTGTCTCTCTCTCTCTCTGTCTCTGTCTCTCTCTCTCTCTCTCTCTCTCTCTCTCTCTCTCATCGTCACAATTATAGATTGCATTTTTTTACACC
>NW_017805834.1:811701-812913 GCF_001891065.2 Hippocampus comes | reverse complement strand
ATTTATAAACCCTAAAGTAATGGCTGTAACTATGGACGCTCTGTCTGCAATCCTACATTACGGTACGACGTAACATCCCTCCATCCATTTTCTGGACCGCTTTATCCACACAACAGTCTCGTCCATATTAAAAGTTTGCTGGGGAAGACATTCCTCGGCCTTGATGAGATTTTCAAACTCAACTTTAAACTTTTCGGCAGCTTCCTTGTCTGAACTAGCTGCCTCCCCATGACGAATCACTTCTTTTGCTCAACTTTTCGAACCATCCTCTGCTTGCTTTAAAATCAAACTCTTCAGGAGCAATGCTAGATCCTTTTTTTATCAAATCTCCATACAATTGTCTTGTTTTGCCATAAATCGTATCTTGGCTAAGACTGTCTCCTGCTAGCTGTTTCTCATTTATGAAAATAAGCAAAGGTTTCTCCACTTCCTCTAATATTTGTGGCCTTTGTTCACTAAACACACGAGATCCTTTAGCCACATCACTGACTTTATGATGGTCTTTATTTTTTAGTATGCTGCTGATTTCGGCATGCCGAACTCCTTAGCCAGCACAGACACATGCACACCTGATTCATATTTCACGATCAAATCTTTCTTAAATTCAATAGTTGTGCGCACTATTTTCCTCTTTTTTCAGCAGCTTTACTACTTCCACTTGCTTTCTTTGGTGCCATGCAGAAATAACAGTCCAATGCGCGTCGATCTCAACAAACACGTCTGCTTTTTTAAAAAAAATCTTTATTGAACACGTCTGCTCACAATGGACGCACAATGGACGCTCTTTTTTAAAAAATCTTTGAACACGTCTGCTCGCAATGGACGCTGTTTTTTTTTTTTAAATCTTTGAACACGTCTGCTCACAACAGAGGCGTCACTTTTTCGTCACCCAGAGGAAGCATCACTTCCTCGTGTCAGGAAGTCGAGAAGTTGAGTGGCGCATTCGAGTGCGCTCAGTTTGGTCGAGAACCCAATTTCGGTCGTAATCCGAGGCATAAAAAAAAAAAAAAACTCAAAATTTTTGGTCGAAAAGCGATTTGGTCGAGAACAGAGACGTTCGAAAACCGATGTTTTGACTGTACATTTCACCCAATATAGCAAGCGAGGTTTACTTGAGGGTTTTTTTTTAGTCTTAAATTAAATCTTCTTGCTTGGCTCTCGACGAAGGCGGACGCTTTTGCTTTCTACTCCTGCCCCCCCCCCCCCTTCCCT
>NW_017805834.1:808493-811606 GCF_001891065.2 Hippocampus comes | reverse complement strand
GGCTCTATTGGGAGTGAAGAGGCTGCCGGTCTAAGGATGGCATAGTGCGGATGTCCAACACTCAGACTCAGACTGTGCTCAACCACAAACTTTTGCGGTTTTGGAGCATCACTGCAAGATGGTCAACAACTTGGAGAAACTGGAATCCGTGCTCAAATATTGAAAGAAATCGCAGATTTGGCTGATCGACGGCACTTAAGAGACATAAGCCATGGACTCAAGGCTGTCTTAAATTCTTGGGCAGCCTGCTACCAAAACAACATCTGCTATCTCGACCTTCCCCTGATGAAAGTACGCACGGAAGCTAGTGCCCCACCATCACCCCCTCCTTCTCGGCCATAGACTGATATGCCAGGACCTCGACGTACCAGCTGTGGCCTGACACGCACACACAACCAGAGAATCACTCGCGCATACACTCCCTTCACCGCCTTCATTGTTTATGTCTTGTGACCTGTTGTAACTGTCATATGCTTGTGCAGGAGTTTTTTTGTCTAACTCAAATTATCCTCAAAATGAGGATAGTTCGAGCGTGGTTTTTTTCTCCCCCTCTCCCTCCCATGTGGTTTCTTTCTGACTTCTGGGTTGAGTGAACGCTGGCGCGTTTGACTGCTGCTGCTCAACCCGTATTGTTTTGTGTTTTATTGTTTTTGTTATTGTAAAGTGTCCTTGGGCGTCTTGAAAGGCGCTTATAAATAAAATGTATTATTATTATTATTATTATTATTAAATTAATTCTTAAAAAATGGACAGTCTAAGATTTAGGGGAATGACCGCATTTGGTCATTGGTCAAAATCTCACAAATTACCGTATTTTCCGGACTATAAGTCCTCGCTGCCCATCTTTAAAACCCGCCTCATAACTCACTTGTATTCTTTGGCATTTGACTCAGCATGACTCAGATTTGTTCTTGGTTTTGCTGTTCGATGCTTTCTACCGTCTTTGTTACTGATTTGTTGCTTTACTGTTGTATATGTTAGTTGCTCCATGTACAGCACTTTGTATGCAGCGATGGCAGTTTGAAAGTGCTCTATAAATGAGTTGAGTTGAGTTTTTTTCATAGTTTGGCTGGGGGTGCGACTTATACTCTGGAGCGATTTCTGGGTGAAATTATTAACTCATTATTATGTTATTTTCACATTTAACCACAAGAGGCCGCTCTAGACCTGTGTTGATGAAACCACGATGAGTCTGACGTCAGCGGCGTAGAAAAGGAAGCGCTGCATCTTCTACCTCCGGAGTTGGTGGAGTTGTTTTAAAGTGACACAGAGGATGAAGATTTCATTGGATTTCGTGATTTGGAGTGACAATGATGGTTTGGTGAACTTGTTAGCATGTTCTTTAAGCTATAGTTATCTGAATAACTCTTAATATGTTACTTGAACATACCAGGCACGTTCTCAGTTCTTTGTTTATGCGTCATGTAAGGTTAGCATGTCGTACACTTATTCAGCGTGTTGTTTTCTATTTTATTTTAATTTTAAATTGCCTTTCAAGATGGCATGTATGTTCTTGGTGTTGGATTTTATCAAATAAATTTCCCCCCAAAATGCGACTTATACTTCAGTGCGACTTATGTATGTTTTTTTTGTTCTTTATTATGCATTTTATGGCTGGTGCGACTTATACTCAGGAGCGATTTATAGTCCGGAAAATATGGTAAATAGATTTGGGAAATTACATTTAATCTTGAAAAAGTTACAAAAGTGAATTTTCCTCACCAAGAAAGAAAATGTTACTCTTCACTGAGGATATTAAGTCAAACTTGAAATAGATAGATACGTAGAAAAAAACTCCTCCACGATGTTCCTTACTGCTGTAAAACAAGAAGAAGTATCAAATGTTGTAAAAACTTTTAAAAATAAAAAGTCAACCGATTGCTTTAATATTGATATGACAAATATAAAGCAGATTATAGAATATGTAGTGCGACCTTTCACGCACATATGCAACCTGTCATTCAAAGCTGGTATCTTTCCATCAAAAATGAAAATTGCTAAAGTTATTCCAATTTATAAAAGTGGAGAAAGACATCTGTTTACAAATTATAGACCAATATCATTACTACCACAATTTTCAAAAATATTAGAAAAACTATTTTCTCGCAGACTTGATAGCTTTATACAAAAACATGCGCTGTTCTTTTGTACTGTCTGTACACCTCTAACTGTACACCTCTGACCTGTCCACCCCTCCAATCATATCATTAAGTTTGCAGATGACACAACTGCGGTGGGACTCATCTCAGGGGAAGATGAGTCTGCTTACCGTGCTGAGGTCCAAAACCTGTCTCTTTGGTGCTCTGCAAACAACCTAATTTTAAATACTAATAAAACCAAAGAACTAATATTGGACTTTAGGAAATGCAGAGCTGACCCATCCCCCATTTTCATCAATGATCACTGTGTGGAAATAGTCCACAGTTGCAAATTTCTTGGAGTACACATTACAGGCACCCTCTCCTGGACTACAAATGCCACAGCCATTGTTAATAAGGCCAGGCAACAAATTCAATTCCTCAGGACTTAAAAAAGAAACAACCTCAGTAAGAAACTGCTGATAGCTTTCTACCACTCGACTGTTGAAAGCATTTTAACATACGGTATTATGTCATGGTATGCAGGCTGCTCTCTTGCGGGCAAAAAAAAAACACCACAGGGAGTTGTAAAAACTGCAGAAAAAGTCATTGGCCTTTCTCTTCCACCATTGCAGGACATTGCCAACACCCGTGATTACACTTGAGCCAGGACCATCAGTCCAGACACTTGTCACCCCAGTCATCACCTTTTCACCCTTTTGCCCTCAGGGGCATGTTTATCAAATTCAACACGATTAAATTTTATGACCTGGTTGACTTTAAAATCGCCCAATTAATGTACAAAGTACACAATAACCTGCTCTGCCAAAACATTCTGAAGTTTTTCGAAATTCGAGAAAGCAGCTATGATTTAAGAGGTACCAACTTATTCAAAAAACTCAAAACAAGAACAAACATCAAGCAAAGAAGTGTATCTATCAAAGGTGTTAATCTGTGGAATAATTTCGAAACGGACCTGAAAATGAGTAAATCGCTTGCTGAGTTCAAAAACAAATTCAAAAAAATAGTACAAAC
>NW_017805834.1:804709-808359 GCF_001891065.2 Hippocampus comes | reverse complement strand
ACACAAGAGTGCCAGGGTGTGTATGTATAAATTCCCGATACAAACCAAAAGTATAAAAATATCACGGTTAAGGGTAAAGTATGAGCCTTAATGGAGACTTCTTTCTTCTTACTTTGTTTCTTTTCTGATTGATATAAAAATGATTCAATAGATATAAACATATAACACGGGGTAGGACTAGATAAGTTCTTTACTTCTTCCTACTCCCTTGAACATAATAACTGTGTTGAATGATGACTAATTTCTCTTTCCTCTTTACTCTTTTATTTACCTTATTTTCTGTCAAATTACTACTGTGTATGTTTTATGTTCAATAAACAAACAAACAAAAAAAACAAACAAAAACTGAACAAGAATCAATTACATTTATGAAAGATGCACAATTTCATTCAAATGCATCTTCAGAACATTTTAGACTTTAATGAGATCATTTAACGCGATGAAATAAACTTAATTTCATTCAGATGCATCCTGAAGCAATCTTTATGTCATGGTTCTGTTTGTGACCAACAGGTGGCACTGTAGGGCTCCGCCTGCAGCTGCACACCTGTTGGTCATTGTGTCATTGTTTGTTTGTTGCTGTTGTGTGTTGCTGTTGCGTGTCATGTTTTGTCTTCTGTCTCAGGTTTTGTTGCTACTTTGTTTCCTGAGATTTCTGGACTTTATTTGAGTGAGTTTTGGAGTTTGTTTCTCCTGTGTACTCCGGTTTATGTTTTTGTTAAATACATTTTGGTCACTCCACCCTGCTCCTTCCTGCCGCCCTGCTCTTTGGGGTCCTGTGCACTACCATCATGCAAAACATGACACTTTAGATTTCTTTCCGTCATGATGATCTGTGTGTGTGTGTCTGTGCTGTGTATGTGTGTGTGTGTATGTGTGTGTGTGTGTGTGTGTGTGTGTGTGTGTGTGTGTGTGTGTGTGTGTGTGTGTGTGTGTGTGTGTGTGTACCTTACACACCCATTAACAGTAATGACATAATGGCTAATGAATCTCACCAGCAGAATTCCTTCAGCTTTGATGAGCACAGTCCAAGCTCCAGGGTTGAGAACAAAAGGTTCCACAAAGTTGTTCTGGGGAATGTTGACGAAACTTGGCCCCGTGGTGGGAGCGAAGACAATCTGCTTGGATTGCTCAGAACCTGGAAGACCAACATCCTTGTCATAGTGTTTCAACTACATTTACTATTTTATGACAACAAAATGTTTGAGGTAAAAATGTTGTAAACTGAGCTGAGGAAGACGAAGAGACAAGAGGAGAGGATGAGGAAGCAGGTGAATGGAGAGGGAGAAGTGAGCATTTATTGATCTCAGAAGTCAACACCAAAACTCAGGACTGTGTTGTGAAAGCAAATCATATTAGTGATATTACAGTATATTATTGATGTGACATTCACGAACAAATTGAGTCTTCTGAGCAGCTCTTCAAAAAGTGAACAATGGAAGTCGAATCTTTGGCGAGAGCACTCGCCCCTCTTTTCACTTCTGGTGTGAGTGTCGTCTTAACATATTGACATCATACTGGGTGGGTGTTTGAGCTGTGAAGCAAGTGCAAAAAACAAAAAAAACAAAAAAAACGATGTGTGCTGCTTGCTGTGCATGCCTGCTTTCGTGCCTTGGCGTAACTTGGAACATAATAAGTCACGGAGGAGCAGATCGGAGAGGAGAGGAGGAGTAAACAACAGTAGTGTTAGAGTATAACGGGGGCGAGGCAGAGCTGCCGGAGAAGTCGCAAGGAGCCAGAGTGGCATAGCTGAGCCAAGGCTTCGCAAGCTCATCATCACTGTTACAACCTCAGCGCCTTCAAAGAGAGATTTCTCCAGAGCGGGACAAGTATTCTCTGAGAGAAGAAACTGCCTCAAGCCTGCTAAAGTGAAAGCACTTGTCTTTCCCAATGCTAAATTGCCGGATTAGAATCTTGAGTGACAGAAGAAAAGTGAAACTGATATTTCATTCTTGTTTTCAGGGTTCATTGTTTTGTTTGATCAATTATTTGATGATGTTTTACAGCAACCAGCTTTTGAAGCTATGTTACCAGTTTTAATTTAGTTTTATTTAGTTGGACAGCTTTTGTCAAAACATCTCAAGTGTAGTCTACACGTACTGGTCAAGTCTTTTGCATATTTATATTTCGTTATGCTCAAAGGAGAATAAAAAGTTATTAAGAATCTTCCATTTGTCTCAATGAAGCAATGTTTGGAACAATTCCCAACATAGCTGATGTATCACCTACTATCACATGAATGCAAGCCGTATGTCCTTAAAACTTACAAGATTTTAGAAGAAGACAATACTTAATTTGCCATCACTTAAACACGTGAAGTATCCTGGTGTTTATTTTGTGAGGAACAATGTCTTAAAATCCATGAATCCATCCATCCATTTCCGATCCGGTTTATCCTCACACGAGTCGCAGGGGGTGCTGGAGTGTATCCCAGCCGTCTTCGGGCAGTAAGCGGGGGACAGCCTGAACCAGGTGCCAGCCAATCGCAGATGTTTTAAAATAATGGTTAAAAAAAGAGACAGTCCTTTGAATGGCTCTTTTAGAGGAACAGCTCCCTTTAAATAACCATTAGTCCCATCACTACAGTCGATGTATTCAAGGTACTGTCTGCATCCATCAATTTTCTGAACCGCGTATCCTACTTTTAATCTTCTCGGCCACTGCTCCCGCTTGGAGTACATACACCATAACATTTCCGGACCTGTTTAGCGACAGGTATGTGTGTAGCATTATTTTTAAGGAATGGGTGAGTATTGGAGGCAGGTATGTATTGGGTGAATACCAGGCTTTATTTCAAGGTATCGGGTACTGGCAAGGCTGACTGACACTCGTATCGACCACCTCAACAATCTTTATTGAATTTCTTTTTCAGTGGCTTTATTTACATCTCAGTACATAGTGCATGACGTCAGGTATCATGCCTCCTTATTCTTCTTCTGTCAAACCCCTACAGTTGAATTAGATGGGGTCTCAGAACAGAAAAAAGTGACAAACTTGTGTTGCTGGTTAAAGGCATGCCGAAATGCTACTTGAAGCACTGTTGTATTCAATTTAATTCTTTGCACTTCACTGTACAACAACATATTTTGTTTCGGACTTTTTCTGTGTTTCATGTAATTAACTACCGTAGTTAATTTATATTCATTTTAGTGTGTGTGCTGTACAAAATATTAATTTTACTAAGAAAAAATAAACAATATAATTGAAAGGTGCCATTAATATAAGGAAAAATGGTGTATTGGGATATATTCTTTACTTTTCTCTGTATTTTTTAAAAATGTATGTATCAAAAGAACAAGTGTTTATATATATATATAAATCCTCGTCTCACCCCTCGGGTGGTGTCCATCCCTCATTCAGCTCAGGCCGCCTTGATCTTAGCCTCCAACCGTCTTTTCCATGGTGGGTAACGTGTCTCTTGTCTCCCATGGTTGCTCCTACAGCCAAGCATCTCGAGGATCACTGATGCTGAAGCGTATATCAGCTCATTGGTTTCCGTGATTGTTATGGTTGGGATCGCCCTCAGTGCTGCATTCACACTTTCCATGAGACTTTCAGGTGGTACTTCACATAGTCGTTGTAATCGGTTTCTAGGTTGCCCAGCTTCCATTCTCACCATGATCTTAGCTTTCAGGTCAGTTGCTGCCTCG
>NW_017805834.1:793012-804264 GCF_001891065.2 Hippocampus comes | reverse complement strand
AGTGTGTGGATCTCTGCCCTCTTCAAACCTTAACTATATATATATATATATATATATATATATGTTTTATATATATAATTTTAATATATATATTTAATGTTTTAAATAAATTTTAAGTTCAAAGAATACCTATCAATTTTCAACTGGAAAATGTGAAGATTTTGTCAATGAAGAATTTGTCAACTTCATTGCCTTTCGTGGACAAGACCTTTCAAAACGCATTTTGCAACAGCTCATGTGACGTCCACAAGATGAGCCGTGATTCGTCGTTACCTGAACCTTGAGCACCTGTGGCGTCATTTTCAGTTGACAGCAAGTGGCAAAATGCATTTTCAAAGGTGTTAATTGGACATGAAAAACAATGACGTAAACAAATTATCGGCATAATATTACCTTTTTACTGCTGACATTGCAAAAATTTGCATCTCAGTTGGATAGATAAATCATAAGGCCGCACAGACAGGGAGGAAGAGAGAAGCAGTGTGGCAAAGTAGGAGGCAAGAAAGAAAAAGGTGAGGGAGGAGGGAGGAGGAGGTATGAGGGGAGGAGCTGGATGATGAGCAGCTACAGGGTGAGGATAAGAAAAAAGAAGAGTTATGAGGGGAGGGAGACAAGCGGAAGAAGAGGATGAGGAAACAAGGGGAGGAAAAGGATTAAATTAGAGAAAAAGATGACCCACAATGGGAACAAGAAGAGGATAAGGTGAGATGAGGAAGAAGAAGATGCACAAGAGGAGGAGACAAGAAGAAAAAGCGGAAGAGGCGGAAGAGTTAAAGGAGGAGATACAAGAGGAGCTTTGGCTGGGCCTGTCAGCGTGAAGCTGAGGGACCTCACGGACGGAAGAAGGTGAGAAAGAAACTGAAGCCGAACACCAGCAGCACTCACAGTTGCCGCAAAAGTTTTTCCCATCATCCTCCAGCACCGATATCCGACCCTGGACTTCTACACCTGCCATGTTGGTGTAGCGCAGAACCATGCGGAAGAGGTCTGGAGAGCCCACCCACAGCGGCACCAGCACCTTGGACTGAACGCGCACGCAACAACACCAGGTGCCACAAGAGGGTGAAGAAAAGAGGACAAACGACAAGTCATGAACTCAAGAACACAAACCTGGTTGCAAGATGAGGTGTTAACAGACTGCATCAGAACTTTTCATATGAGTTATTCAGGGCGGCTTGGTGTGGTGTCTCTGCCTCCAAATGAAAAGCAATTACCTTCTCCACTCCAGAGCAAATCTGAAAAGTGGAATACTTGTTTTCTTCATTTATATGTTCAGGGTTTGTGTCCTGACTGAGAAGAATATCGCACAGCATGAGTTGAGATGAGAGCCAATTAGCTATTTTGCACAACCGAAAGTTAAAAAAGGAGTTCACCCCATATTTTTTGAAACAAACATCTTCCAGCTGTAAATCCTAGCAGAAATAAATGTGGACCTGTTCGAAGATAGGTCCAGGCTTCTTGTCATACCATAGTCCTTAGTGTCTTTTGAGCTTTAAATGAGAGATAGTATTAACAAAGATGGTAGTTTGGGGCAACATGTCTCAGTCATTTTGGGCTTAGTTGTCGCGTGCTGTATAGAAAGAACGGACCCGTGACAAATGCACCCCTGGCAACTTGGTTCATGTATTCGAGAACCGTCATTCGGAGGACGAGTTTGGCTCATGAGTAATTTGTTTGTTTGGTTTTGTTTGATTTAAAACTTCCACAGTTGTTGCTGGAACGATGTCCACATTGCAGGACTGCTTTAAGTTTCCTTATGCTTTCTTTTTTTTGTCAATCAATTTAATCTTGAATTTTCAGTGTCAAGTATAAAAAGTGTGTCCGGGGATGATGCACCGTCTCAGGCTACGTCACAGGTGTCAAAATCAAGTCCCGGGGGCCGGGTCTGGCCCACCACATCATTTTATATGGCCCGCGAAAGCAAATCAAACATGTCAACTTCTACGATAATTGCTAAAATCTGTACCAAAATTTCAACTTCTCTTCCCCCATTCATTTCCTATGGGTGTTCAACCAGGAGCTCCAGTACCACTTTTGGTCGTTAGGGGCGCTGTAGTAGGCATACCAGTTGGAGGGCCAAAAGGCCGACTGGCTCCGTTTCCCCCAGTGTTTGAAAACATAATCTGTTCGTTCAGTATAAAGGGAAGCAGGAAAGTAAAACAGCCATTTGAGGCTGAAAATCGTGGCCTGCGTGTCAGCAGTTCCTTAGGACTTCAATCTAGTGTACGTTAGCATTTCCTGGTTTTAAGCGATCCAGACACAGTCATAAAAATACAGACAGTACACATATACAACAGTATATTGCGTTTTAGAATGACACTTAACCAGACGTACAATTTCGTATTCAACTGTGGATGAAATAGCAAAGCTAGTGCCAGGTCCATTCAAGTGAATGAAAACGAGCTCTGTCTTTCAGAGATGTTCCTGCGTCCTCTTAATAAAAGCATTTCTTTCTGGGCTTTAAAGCAAGTAAATTACATTAATTCCACTGGGAAATGATCAAGTTCAGCTGGTGTGCAGTTAACCTAAAACACGCTTTTTCAATTTGTGAGGGTGATCTACGATCAGTTTCAAGCAGCGAAGTGTGAAGAGACACGGCTACAAAGAACATATCTTCACATTCCTGACCTGGATGGGGGACATTTGAGCATAACCCCTCCAGCTGAAGCCAGGGAATTCCACAGGGTCGTAGCCGAAGCGTACTGGCCGGCCATCCAACATGGTGCCCTCTTCCACCTCAAACTTGAGGTGGTGAAGATCAGGAAAATAATGATCCACAGCGGCTCTGCGCACAAGGTCACATCACAAATGTATTGAATTAAACAAAGCATGTAAATGTGAGATCTCTGTTCTTAGCTGCTCTCTGATTTCCCAGTTTGTGTTTGGAAGGTGTTGTGTACTGTGAAGTGGGTTTGAACTCACAAGTTGCACTTGAGTCCATGTACGTTGGGTCGACAGTGACAGCGGCCGCGTCGCTCGTCACAGGATTGACCTTCGGAGCCACCGATATCACACTGGCACCCTGCATGCACAACACGTAGGTAAGACAGCACCAGAGGTGTCAAGTAAGCAAGTTAAAAGATTTGGTTACCTGACGTAAGATGAAATTTGAGGTATTTTCGTGGAGTACATACATAGTTTCAGACTACTTTGTACTTCTATGCCTTACATATGTTTCTCCCCCTTACAGACAAATACTGCCTCATTAGTACAAGGGTCGTTCAATAAATAAGGTGAATTTTTCAGTGTAAGGACTTCTACGACAGATAGAAGCTTTTTTTTTTTTTTTTATCAACGTGGTCTCCCAGCAATGTCACACACTTTTCCCATCTGTGCACAAGCTTCCATATTCCCTTAGTGTAAAAATCTTTGGACTGATGTCTCAGCCAGAAGACAATAACTCACCTTGGCAGCCAAAGTAGCTGTGCTCCTGCAGGTTGTAGAAGCCATCTTTGCATGTGGTGCAGGTGCTGCTGCAGATGTTTGGCTTACAGTGACACTGACCACTGTCCTGTGGTTTTACAATTTGGAAATTGACCAATAAATTCCCGTAAAATGTTGCACAAAAATAATGGCAAACTTGCAGTGCTCATGACTTCCTCACCTGTGCACACTCGGCAACACCGCTCAGCGTTCCTGCGATGTTACACTTGCACTCTGTGCCACGCACACGCACACGCACACACACACACACACACACACACACACACACACACACACACACACACACACACACACACACGTCAGGTCCCAGCAACGAGTGGGGCTTGAAGTGTTCATAATATCTTCAGTCTTACTTGTGCAACCATCAAGCGTGTTGTGGGACAAGTTCCAGTACAGAGGTTTACAGCGGTCACAGGCCACGCCGTCAACGCCATCACGACACTCACATTGGCCCTGAGAGGATGAATGTCAAGAGGAGAAGACAGTCAGTTTATTTGATTTATTTTCACCAAAACAAGTGCAAAATATTAAAGTACTGTACAACATCTAAGTTGGTCTTTAACAAGACTTTGATATGGTCAAGACCTTGATTATACTGCTACGCGTCTTTTTTTCTTTTTCTCCTCCCTTTCTATGTCACTGGAGATTTTATTAAACCCACCTGCTGAGGACAGCCTGGTGTGTCTGGCTTGTGTCATGTTGCTGATTCCACTGGTTCGATATACTCATTTCTGTCCTATTCCCCTTCCGGGACCTACGTAACCTCTCCTGCTTTGTTGGCTTTCCCTCAAAGAGTCTGTCATCCTTATCTATTATTGTTTGAAGATTGAAATAAACATACCTGTCAACTCATACGGTTTACCCATAGTTCATACGGATTTTGTGGTGAATTTTACGTATATGGCCATATCGCACAAATCATACGGATTCTGAAAATTTCCGTTTTTTTTTTTTTTTTGTTTTGTTTTTTTTCCCCTAACAGGTAGTTCCGTTTGCTTTTGCCCAGAATGGTGCTAGTCTACTCGAATGCTTTCATTTCCGGTAACTTTCCAGTAAATCACGTGGTTCCTTGTTGAGTATTCATTGCATACTTCGGTAGTGTACAAGCAAGTTCTATAAGGAAACAAATATATCATTCATATTTCATGGGTTTTTTTCTGCCATTATTTTGACATATAAAATGCTTTGGTATGTTATAAGGATTTTTTTGCTCTTTATAAGGAATTTTTTGGTAGTTTATACAGGTTGGCGCTCCGAAAAGTTGACAGGTATGAATAAAAAAATCCACATCAAAAATTGTTTGCATGTTTCCTCAATGTCAACGATGATGGATGAACACAAAAGTATTCAATAATTTTGCCTGATCTGTAGACTACAATGTTGTCCTTCATGTAACCTTGAGTAGACAAACGGGTTAATTGTGAAATGCTCATAAAGAGCTCCCTGTGCAGGTTCACCAACGCGGTGCCCAGGGGCAGCAGGTAGCCCTCGAGGCCCAAATGCGTTGCCTGCAGGGTCCCGACTAAAAATAGCACACCAGTGATGGGACATTGTGATTTTCTAGTAATGATGTAAAAGTAAGAATATGAAAATGTAAAGACTGGCAGAGACTTCTAGAAATAAAGAGTTGCACGTTGATATTGATGTTTCCTAATGATGAGATGAAAATTGATAACAGCAACATCATCCGCCAGTCCGTCTATTTTCAACACCGCTTATCTTGAACAGAATTATTTCCAGCGACATTATGATATGTAATTTCAGAGTCTTATTTCAGAAGGGTGTAATCTGCTGGCTGGTAGCCCTTTGCATTGATTGGTACTCAGGAAGTAGCTATCAGTAGTAAAAAGATTGGTGACCCCTGCTCTCGACGAAACCCTTGAAATATGAAAGCGATCTTAGTGGAACTCCCTGTGTGAAATCTAGATGAACCCCTTGTTGGGTGAAAGGGTTCTTTGTAGAACCTCTCATACGGGGTTCTCGGTGGAATGTTTCACAGATGCTTCTGGGGATGTAACCCTGTATGTTGGGTTCGAGGTAGAGCCCTCTTGAAGGGTTCTAGGTGGCACCTTGATAAAGGGTTGTAACAGAGACCAAAAATGGTTCTATGAGGATGAATATCTTATATGGTTCGAGGCAGCATTTTTACGTCTAAGAGTGTACTGCGTGACTTTTGGGGGGTATGTTGGAAAACCCCTAAAAAGCATACATTTTCACCAAAATACAGGTCCTTAAAAAATCAGGGAGTTTGGGGGCATGTTAAGGTCACCAAAAAGGTTATTCATTTGTCGGAATAGTAATATACAAAACAATTTAATCTTTACAATGCTGCTAGAACGCTAAAAACTCACCACAGGAGGAGGAACGACGTAATGAATGGAACCAGCAGGATGACATGTGCCAGCTAGAAACACGCACGCACGCACGCACGCACGCACGCACGCACGCACGCACGCACACACACACACACACACACACACACACACACACGAGTTATTTGTCTCGAGCAAGATCACAAAATCAGGCTCAACAAACAATACTACTTTAAAAATGTCTTCAACTACATTGTTAGTAGATGAATACCCATTGGATGAATGAACAGATCGAGACAGAAGACAAATTACATTAGAGCCTATTTTCAGAGACCGTTCTCCGTCCTCTCCTACACCAGAAAACACCTTCTGTCAATTCGCTCATCTGATGGGGCTCGTTCAGGCGTGAGGGCCGCTTGGTAAAAAACAAACTTGATGGCGTCGTGCTAAGAGCCGAGCATGACTGTGAATTTACACAAGCAATTGTGTGTGTTTGATGAAACATGGCTTAAAAGAAAATCACCATGATACGCCAAGCCTCTTGGTCAACATCACCATCAGCGCCGACATTAACGAGCGCAATGCCCACGCATCCATCCACACAATGGAGCATCTGAGAGCAAGTGTGCACACCTAACCTAATTAAGATGCAATGACTGTATCTTTTTTAATTAGTTTTTTTAATTTACGCGGGAGTTCGGACTAATTACCACCACCCTCATGTCTATGCCTGGCCCAAACGACTAAACTACAGTCTGTCTCACCAGCTGCCTACCCTGAAGTAATATGTCAACCCGTCCCACACATCTAAACTCTTGATCTTTGTTTTGGCAACAACTTAGAAAGTAGTATGCAGACCACAATGTCATTTATTTGCTGTATAAATTTAAGGCTGTAGTCAGAACCACTTCAGAAGCAAATGCTGTTACAGGTGCAGTCTGACAAAAGTGAAGAGCAACTTAAAGATTGCTTTGATGACACATTGGGACATTTTCTTTGAATCCTGCCAAGGTGGAAATTAACTCAATGACACAATTACACCCAACATTAAAGTTTGTGAGGACAATATGTCAGAAACCAAATATGCAAAAATCCCCAATTTCCAAACGAACCTGGGTATCAGGGCAATTGAAAAGCTGTCTTCATGAAAAGAAAGCTGCTATTGGAACAGAAATGACTTGTGACACAAATATTTTAGTTGCAATAAGCCTGGAGCAGTGGTTCTTAACCTGGGTTCGATGGAACAACCAGGGGTGAATCCGTCTCAGGGGTTTGACGGAGACTCTGCCATAGAGGGTAAGACACACGCGACTCAACATGTTAATTAGTTATGACACGCCCGCTTGGCCATCACTGGCTGCAGATGAACACATGACATTGCTTGTCCAATCAGTGCTGTGGGAAATTTAGTTCGCTTAGTAGTCGTGTGACTGTCGTGATAGTACGCCGCACAATTTAAAAAAAAGTATACATATCTCTTGAAATTGTATTTATTTTTTTCTTTTTTTAAATATATTTGTTTTTCACTAATGAGGGTTCGGTAAATGTGCATATTAACCGGTTGGGTTCGGTACCTCTAAAAAGATTAAGAACCACTGGCCTGTAGGGTCTATATCAGTGGTTCTTAACCTTGTTAGAGGTACCGAACCCAACCGGTTTATATTCACATTCACCGAGCCCTTCATTTGTGAAAAATAAAAATCTGCTTTTTTACAAATGCATTTATTAAAAACAGAAAAACGTAAACACGATTAGTATTAGTCTAATATATACGTGTTTTAATTGTGTACAAAATGAACCAGCCAGTGATGGCCAAGCGGGTGTGTCATAACTAATTGACAGGTTGAGTCAGGTGTGTCTGAACCTCCATGGCAGAGGCTCCGTCGAACACCTGAGACTGATTCACCCCTGGCTGTTCCATCGAACCCTGGTTAAGAACCACTGGTCTATATACAAGAAATGTGATACTCTTCTAAAAGCATTAGTCGGTGTTGTGGTAAGACATGGGTACCGAGTCCCGTTTAGAATTGTTTAAAACTCTAAACAATACAACACAATACCATACTTCTTTAATTTTTTTTATTATCAATAGGCTCCAACCTTAACGGTTGTGTCAACGCGGTTGGAGAAATGACTCTGATTAATTTTCAATTGATATAGGGTATATGAACCCTGTTTTGCTCTTTCTGCCTCGCTGATGTCGTTAACGAACAATAAAATGAATGTGTTCGTCTAAGATGCATGTTCACAATCGGAGGTGAGCCATATCACCCCACAGCTCTGCCGTGCGCGAGAGGCACCTCTGACTCCTTACTGCCAATGTAGAGATGTGTGATCATAATTCGACATGGCACCTCACATTACATAAAAACATCCACCATGTCGTGTAACCATAGAGCTTTTATAATGTTATTTTGATGTGTGCAATTGGTATTTGTGTAACGGTGGTGCCAAGCCACCTTCCCAGCCCACCCTAATCTGAATTGAAGCTGTGTCATCAAAGCGACACCCGCTTGGAAGCGCGGGCTGTAAAGTCAGCGTTTTTGAAGGCTCTGAGTTGTAAGAAAGTCCACTCACGCAAGCACTAGCTGGCGTCCTTTGCAATGACTTAGATCTGTTGCTATGAACGTATCAGCTGAGAGTTTTACTCGAGGCATGAATGATCCATTTTCACTCAATTCAACCGTTCCACCATCGGTAAGTTTTTTTTTTTTTTTCCTGGTTTGAGTTGTATTGCCTGTAGACTGGAGAGGGAGGAAGTGATGATGTTGCAATGTCGCTGCTCAATGCACATTGTCGCAAGTGCAATCAATCATTAAAATATTAGGGAGAAACACAAGCAAGCTTAACAAACATAGAAAGTGTGCATCTCACCTCACACAAATGTTTTTTGCGACCCGACAGCAAGACTCGTGTTGCTCTACACAAGTTTTGTTTTACACGAAATATGTAATATTTAACAGTACAATAGAGATTTGTTCATATCATTTTTTTACATTTATGTCAATGTAGTTGCAAGGAAAAAAAAAGAAAATGTGAGCTCTGATATTTTTGTTTCTGTGTTTTTCTAAACAAAAAAAGGATTGATGAGTACTGTTACATGCACCAGATCGATAAGCGTCCCCTTTAAGAGAAGCCGTCTTGACAAAATCTTATCGATGTGGATCCCTGGTTGTGTTCATGAGCTACATTTTTTCTGTTACCAAAAAAAAAAAAAACAAAAGTAGATGACAATCAAGAATGTGATGAAATCTGAAGAAGGTGTGGCAATAAATAAATTAATTAATTAATTAAACAAAAAAAAATCCTTTTTAAACTGAAGCCAAAAAAGGCCACTGGCCAAGATAGCGTGAGCCTGGCTTCTTTTAAGGACTACTTGCCTCAAAAACCAAAAATGAAAACTTCTCAAAACGTATTTAATCAATACTCTTTACTCAAGGAGAAACTTGAGTCACAAGTGGAAGCAAACCAGAATATGTTCGGCCCGTTTCCATAGCCTTTGTATTATGTAAAACAATGGAAAGTAAAATCATTTCCGCTGATCTCCTGACCAGCACAATGGCTGGTGAACTAGACCCGAGACATTTTGCCTATAAATGGGAAAGAGGTAATGACAATGTTGCGCTGACCAATCTTTATGTAATCGCAAAACATCTCTTGATTGCCAAAGCATATGCTACAGTAACGTTCTTAGACTTCAATGCAGCTTTTAATCCGATGAAATTGCACATGCTTCGTAACAGCTAGCAGATTTCAAGATTGAAAGGGGCCTGATGCTTTGAATCAGAGAATTTCTATCTTGGACCCTCAGTTTTTTTTTCATTTGTTTTTGTTTTTTTTTTTTGTAATGACATTTGGTCAGGGCAATTCAGCGCAGGCCTTTTCGAGATGAATTGGCAGTTAGTGATTAAAAAAAAAAAGGTTAAATATTCAGAAATGGCCCTAGCCAGAAATACAAATTGGACTTTTTTGGTGAGGCCCTTGAAGCATGGTACCAGCTAGAAAACAAAAAAGGAGCTTGTTGCTCATATAAAGCAGGAAATGATGACTATGAATTTCACATGACGGCCAGCTTATTAAAACTGTGGAAAACTTCTCATAAAATATCTCAGTGTAGTCATTGACAGTCACTTGATGTTTATTCTTTTTGCCGACTCAAACAGACATCATGCATGCGGTTCAATCGGAATAGGCTAGCTGCGTCCGGCCTGCGCATGTTCTGTCTTGACGTAAATGCGTAATGACGTCGACGTTCACGCACTTGAAAATGGCGTGTTCCTTCGACGACTTTTTATCAGGCCGTTTTAAAGCTTTAAAAAAAAAAAAGTAAAACAATGTGTGCCACACAAGTGGCTGGCGACCAGTTCAGAGTGTCGTCCGCTTTTCCCCCAAAGTCAACTGTGTTAGGGTCCAGCAACCCCCAGTGACCCGATACAGGACAGCAGTGTCCAAGTGTCCATGACAATTGCAACTACACTGCTAATCAGACAGGTGTCAGAACTCCATCTTGATAAGTCACAAGATGTTTTCATCAATTAGCGCGTCACACAGCTGGAAATGAGCTGTTTTCATTAATGTAGTTGAGCATATAATCGGCAGATCAAAATAGAGCACATACCACACTTGACCAGAGAACTTCATTCGAAATGACCAAAAAATAAACATTTTTAAAAAATTAAAAAGGATGTAAACCTTGTATATAATCCCTGTAAACCCAGATAACAGGACGAGGCAGAAAGGTCAGATAAACCTGGCAGAGAGCTTTCATTTCAATATTGTTAGGTGGAGTTTATCAAGTCTGAGAGGCGCGACAGCATTACTTTAAAAAAATGTTGTCCAGCAGTTTTTGGGCAACAAATGACTTCTGGTTGTCATGTTTGACAAATAAGGGCACTGAGTGAACATGTAGACTGCTATCTTACCTTCTTGCAATCACTGCTCATGAAATAAAAATAATTCTCAGTTGTGTAATTTTGGCGGGGAGGGGGAAGGGGGGGGGCAGGACACGAAGATGGCCTGATCAAAGAGCCTTGTGTGAACAACGTGCTTTAACCCTGGAGAACCCACAGGGTCAAATTTGACCACTATAATTCTGCTACTCAAATGCTACCCTAAAATCCCAAAGGGTCAAATTTGGCCCTAATCCTACATTAGGATTAAAGCATTAAATATTTGAAAAAACATATATTTTGGTGTTCAGTGAACATATAGCAGGCATTTAATGTAAAATTCATCATTTTCCAAAGAAGAAAACGGTTCTTGGGTTCTCCAGGGTTAATTAAATGTGTGATGTGTGACAAGAAGGGGTGAAAATATAGAATTTTATTTTATTTTGTATGACGTTATCAGAAGAAAGACGGACAGTGAGTTATGTTGTTGTTGTTGTGTGTGTGTGTGTGTGTGTGTATGTGTGTCTGTAGGGTGGTGCCGGAGTTAAAGGAGAACAAGGGATGAAGGTGCCCTACCAGCCCCACCCCCACAACAAAAAGAAAAAGA
>NW_017805834.1:788009-792411 GCF_001891065.2 Hippocampus comes | reverse complement strand
TTTTTTTGTTGTGTGTGTGTGTGTGTGTGTGTGTGTGTGTGTGTGTGTGTGTGTGTGTGTGTGTGTGTGTGTGTGTGTTTACCTTGACAGTTTGGAAAGCCATAGGTGTCGCGAGCGCAGCTGTCACAGCGTAGGCCATGAATGTTGTGCAGACACACACACTGACCAGTCACCTGATCACAGCTGTTATAGCGAGAACCTTCTGCGGAACACTGGCATGCTGCAAAACACGCAGACACCCACATGCGCGCACACACGGACACACACGCACACACACACACACACACACACACACACACACACACACACACACACACACACACACACACACAAAACAGTTGAGGCTATCAATTAAAAAACAAACTAACAAACAAAAAAATCGCCAAGCACTCACGTGTGCAGCTGGGGTAGCCATAGTAACCGGGTGCACACTGGTCACATGAAGCCCCGCTGTAGTTAGGTCGGCAGTGGCACTGTCCCGACGCCGTGCAGCTGGTATCGTATGAGGTGCGAGGGTCACACGTGCACACTGCAATAACGACTGAACACTTGATTTTGACACCTCAACATATGAAGCACTCAACATCGAGGCATCATTGTTGTGCTCCATATCAGAGTCATCCGTGCATGTCCAACGTCTATACTGTATTCCTTGGTCAGTGTAGATTGATGTCCTAAGTCTACATCTGAGTCCATGTCAAAGGTCCAAGTCTTGGGCTCATGCCCACCGTGCGTGCTTGGGTCCATTTCTGAGCATCTCCATGGGATGTGTGACTGATGTCTTGGAATGTTGACATGCAGAAGTGGGGTGAGGTGAGGTGATTTGGCATGATTTGATGTGATGTGAATGCTTGTATGGATGCTATTTTGGCGTGCTAGGATGTCACATGAATGTGTATTTGTGATATTGTATGAGTGGCAACATCCAGTGCTGGTGTGTCTATTCATCTTTTACTGTGCTGTCGGATGTTTCTGTTGGGCATCTTTGATGTGTTGCAGCTTCTTTCCTTCTTTCCAAATTTGAGGACCAATAAGGAACCTTAACCTTTGTGTCCTATGCCCTTGTACAATTGTAGCTATGCAAGTTGTTCAGTGTATTTGCTTGCCCCATGTCCTCGGTCAGGGGTGGCCAACTGGTGAGAGACTAAGAGGCTATTTTTTTTTTTTTTACTGTGTTACTGCGAAGAGCCACATCGTACACATGGGCACACATAAACAGCACCCCATCTGTTCTTTACACACACACACACACACACACACACACACACACACACACACAGAAAGAGAGCGAGAGATAAAGAGTTAGAGAGAGAGAGAGAGAGAGAGAGAGAGAGAGAGAGAGAGAGAGAGAGAGAGAGAGAGAGAGACTTCTGCTCAGCCAAATTTCTTGTAAACGTCACACACTAACATGATAATGACAGAAATTGACTCCTACAGTACTACGACCACAGGCCAGTCATTTTCAACAATGAATATTGGGTGCAGTGTCTCTCACAGACAAACCCTCAGTTCAACCAAGTCCACAAAAAAAAACGTTTTTCTCTTACTATGCATGTTGCTTAGCGCCTTAGTGCAGGGACTTCTGGCATTCCTTCTCTTGAACAATGCTCTTCAAATCTGGCTTGCATTCCGTTGTTGCCACTCGAAGCAGTCACTGTCTGCATGCGAGCTGCAGCGGTTACTTACGACTTGGGTCAGCTTGCCAGATAGGGCAAACTTTTTGGACCGAAGATTCACTTTTGAAGCGACGAACCTTCCGCGATGGACCCGATCGTGCACGTGCAAGGATATACACACGCACGCACGCATGCGGGCGTCCAACCATGCACTCACACGCATATGCACGCACGCAACAATGAGCGACAGCCAGAACGGCAGCTCAGATGAACGAAACCAAAACACACAGACACACAAATCTCCCCCTCGCCCCCATTTCCAGCCTCCAGCCACTCGCGGTCGACCTGGGACCAGTCCGAAGGCTCCCGGTCGATTGCGATCGATGTATAGGGCACCCCTGCCTTAAAATCAGAGGTAATTTGCTGATTATCTGAGCGCTTAGCGCCGTTGGTTGCGCATGAGCGGTGACGTAAAGGTCAAAATTCAGTTGGCATCTGACTGGTTGCCCTGTATGTCAATCAAGTAATGGGATTGATGATAGGCTGACATCGTAAATTCTGATGTACTTAGTGCCATTGTTTGAATGACAGCGCCACCGCCAAGGCGTTTTCGACACTTGTCATGTGAAAGCCCGGGAGCCGCACTGAACCAGCCAAAGATCCGCAAGCGGCTCGCGAGCCGTGGGTTGGCCACCCCTGTCCTATGTCCATGCCCTACTTCATCCATCCATCCCACCATCCATCCATTTTCTCATCCGCGTGTCCGAAGAAGGGTCGCTGGCGTGCTGACGCCAATCCCAGCAGTCTTCGGGCAGTAGGCGGGGTATACTCTGAAATGGTGGCCATCCAATTGCACATGGACGAACAACCATTCGCACTCACAATTACACCGAGTGACAATTAAGGGACACAGGAAGGCCGGAGCCAGAATGGAACCCTGCACCTCTCTTCTGTGCTAACTCGTTGAGCACCATACCACCCATGACCTAGTTCATATCCTCGTTTCAGTGCTTTGTCCATTTTTTAAATACTACATCAATGTCATAGATCCTTTACCCATGTCCCACGTCCATATCCTAGGTCGAAGTCCCAGGTCTATATTCTAGGTCCAAGCCTGTGGTCCAGATTTGAAAGCATATGTGTATGTTGACATATAACCTTGACAATTGGGGTAAGAGTGGAATCCAGATCGGCACCGTTCACACCGAGGACCCTGGAATTCAGCTTTGCATAGACAGCGACCGGATGAGTCGCACACCTCAGGCAGCGAGCCCACAGAACTGCAACCGCACACTGTGGATAGCACAAGACAACACAAGTTTCCATGATTCTATTGTAACATTTGACGCTATCAAAACATGCTAACACAACAATTTGATGCAAACACATCAGATGTCACTCACGTTGACAGAGTGGGTAGTTGAAGTAGCCTGGTGCACACTGGTCACAATTGTAACCGTGGAAACCACTGCGACACACACCGTGACCCAGTAGCGTGTCACAGGAACCATCCAGGCAACCGGGACCTGAACATTGACATGCTGCGCATACACACACACAAACACAAACAAACAACGGAATCAGCAGAATGATGTTTCGTAAGTGAAGCTACTTACAATGACAAACAGTTTAAAGAAACACTGTTGACACAGCTGTGTGTATATCCTGGGTGGCAGGACACATAAACCAATTATTCAAGAGACACCTCCGATTGCATTTTTGTCAATATTTAGGTGTGAAAGTGTGTGCGCCTGCTTGTCTGGGAACGTGTGTGCGTGTGGGTGTTAAAGGTTTTGCCGCCGGGGAGTGCTACTGCACTGCCTTCTGCTCATGTAGGCTTGCATGACCATGTCGAGATTCAAGTGGGAGCCCATGGCTGGCCTTGATGTTCTCACCCTGGCAGTTGAGTCCATGGAAGCCCGGTGCACACATGTCACAGTGGTCACCAGTGAAGCCAGGCTTGCACAAGCATATTCTGCTTTGAGGATCGGGTCTGCATGAGTTGTCAATAGTGCCAGCCGCGCTACACTCACAATCTGGGCAAAAAACAAAAAAAACAAAAAAAAACAAAACTGAAGATTTTGTTGAAATTCCAAACACAAGATCTGTTACTAATCTAGTTGGAGCTTTGTTTCGTCACATACAACCCCAAAAACAAAAGTTTTCTGTTAAACATTGAACACTGATGTGAGAAGAGAATCTGGGGGAACACAAACTGTGTAAGATACAACATGAAAATGTGACATAAAATGATGGGAAAGTAAGTATGAGAGGCAAGATGTAACCGAAAAGACAGAGCACACGTGTGGCACAGAAAAAAGACATTTTATGTTCTTGAGGACATAAAACTTTCTGTGATTGTGGTCATGCACCACCATAGGTTAAAGGTGACCTACTTTTACATTTATATATACATACTGTATATCCATCCATTTTTCGATCCGCTTTATCCTCACAAGGGTCGTGGAGCGTGCTGGAGCCCATCCCAGGTGTCTTTAGGCAGTAGGCGGGGGACACCCCGAACCGGTTGCCAGCGAATCGCAGGGCACACACAGATGAACAACCTTCCACTCTCACACTCACACAGAGGGACAATTTAGAGTGTTCAATCAGCCTGCCATGCACGTTTTTGGAATTTAGGAGGAAACTGGAGTACCCGGAGAAAGCCCACGCTGGCCCCGGGAGAACATGCAAACTCCACACAGGGAGGTCGGAGCTGGATTTGAACCCGGTACCTCTGCACTGTGGGTCGACGCGCTAACCACTGGATCACCAGTATATATATA
>NW_017805834.1:786106-787145 GCF_001891065.2 Hippocampus comes | reverse complement strand
AAGATTTATAAAAAAAAAAAAAAAAAATCCTCGTCTCACCCCTCGGTGAGACGAGGATATATATATAGATAGATAGATAGATAGATAGATAGATAGATAGATAGATAGATAGATAGATAGATAGATAGATAGATATCTATACACACACGCACGCACGTGCGCGCGCATATATATATATATATATACACACAAAATTAAAATTCCTCGTCTCACCCCTCGGGTGGCTGACTATGGTTCTGAAGTTAGGGGTTTTCTGGGAAAACTACCTGAAACAATATGCACTATCGTGCTATTAGGCCTTTTTTAGGAGTTCACAAATTTGCGACATCTTTGGCCATCAGTGGAGATGAGGGATGGGAGCCGCCAAATATTAGACATAGGTGTCACCAAGTTCGGCTCTGGAATAGACCGCCCCATCTCCGTTCCTTGAAATCCAAAACTCGGCAGCTTGAAAGACTTTACAGGAAAACTGGTCTCACCGTTCACAAGGACATCTATACAGCTCAACTATCCGTCTACAAGGATTCCATCTCGCAAGCAAAATCACAGTACTACTCTGCACTCATCTGCTCCAATGCTGGAAATACAAAGACTCTTTTTTCCCTCTGGAACAAAATCACTCAACCCCCTGACTCCCTACCACTTCACTTTTACTCTTCTGACACCTGCAACGCTCTTCTCCTATTTTTCAATGAAAAAAAATCAACAAAATTCACCAGCACCTAGGCTCCTCTGTACCTCTCCCCTCCTCTGACCATCTTACCCCTTGCAAACTGTTATCTTCTTTTGAACTCCCCCATTTTTCATTAATCTCAGACCTCATCATTAAATCCAAGACTTCCTCCTGTCAGCTCGATCCCCTCCCTACAGTCTTGGTCAAATCCTGTTTACCCTCTCTGCTTCCCTTCATCTCAGCCATTATCCATTCCTCTCTGTCTACTGGAATTGTTCCTATGCCCTTCAAAACTGCAGCTGTCACCCCAATTCTGAAAAAAACTGGTTCAGATCCCAATGATTTCAATAACCTACGCCCCATTTC
>NW_017805834.1:771492-785540 GCF_001891065.2 Hippocampus comes | reverse complement strand
TTCACCCATAATTTCCTCAAGTTAAACAGCAATAAAACAGAACTCCTCCTTGTCGGTACCAAATCTACTCTACACAAAGCCAGCAGTTTTTCCCTCAAAATTGATAATTCCACTGTATCTCCTTCCCCCCAGGTGAAGAGCCTGGGTGTCATCCTTGACAGCTCACTATCCTTTCACTCCCACATCAATAACATTACCCGGTCCACGTATTTCCACCTTCGTAATATCAACCAGCTCCGGCCCTCACTCACTCCTCACACCACTGCTATCCTTGTTCACAGTCTCGTCACCTCCCGTATCGACTACTGCAATTCACTTCTCTTCAGTGTCCATCACAAATTCCTCCATAAAATTCAACTTGTTCAGCATTCAGCAGCCCGGATAATCACGAGAACCCCCTCCTTCCATCATATCACCCCCATCCTCCGATAGCTCCACTGGCTCCCTGTCAAATTTAGAATTAATTTCAAATTACTTCTCTATACAGTGATACCTCAGTTCACGAACATAATTGGTTCCCAGAAGGTGTGTGTGAGGCGAAAAGTTCGTCTTCCGAACATTTATTTCCCATAAGAAACCATTAAAATGAGAATAATCCGTTCCCGTTCCCCATAAAGCATAATTTTCGACTAAATAAGCCTTAAAACTACACAAAAATATACCTTATTTTATGGAAAATAAACGTGCTGTTGTATTGTAATTCAAGAAATAAACTGTACTGTGTAATAAAGTTGTTTTATTTACCTTTGTGATGGTAGTTGATGGCTTGATGGAATGGAGTGGGAGGAGGAGGGAGGGAGGGAGTTACTGTTTGGAAGGAGCATGGTGGGGTCTTTTTCGGTCCCATGATAGCAAAAGTACACTCAATATGGTCCAAAATGTCGATCAAACACAAACCACGTCCGCACTCAAAGAAAGGGGGTGACGAACTGGGACTTCGTGAGCGTGCGTCAGCTTCTCGTGGCCGCCACCGTGGCGCTGTTCGACCGCGTGGTTTGGTTCGTCCGCCGAAAACTAGTTCGTCATCAGAGACAATATGCTCGCAAATTTAATGTTCTTGAGGCGAAAAGTTCGTGATCTAAAGCGTTCGTCAGCGGAGGTATCACTGTATATTCAAAGCCATCCATAACCTTGCCCCCCCCCATCTGTCAGATCTTCAAATTTCCATTCCCTCTCGCGCACTCAGGTCCTCATCCTCCCTCCGCCTTTCTCTTCCCTCTGCCCGTCTCAGTACAATGGGGTGCAGAGCCTTCAGCCGCTCTGCCCCCAAACTCTGGAACTCACTTCCACCCATTATTCGTAATATTGACTCTCTTTCCACATTCAAAACCCAGCTCAAAACCCACCTATTCAGACTTGCATATCCACCTTAAATCTTTCTATTCTTTGTTTATAATTTTATCTGTGGTTTTATTATTTGCTCTTGGTGTAAAGTGTCCTTGAGTGTTGTGAAAGGTGCTTGCAAATGAAATGTATTATTATTATTATTAGATTCCAACAGATGCCAGACTATCGTCCAAACAAAAAAATATTCATATGGGAATATTGCACATGACCATCCCTGTACAAATGAGATCAAAACTTCATCTCTTGATTGTAATATGTCTTTTGAATTCCGAAACAGACTAAAGTTTAATATCAAAGAGATCCAGAATAATATGTATGCCAAGTATAAATATAAGTGGGCCATGAATTTGTGACGCAAACCAAAGCTCAGAACATACTGTCTCATCAAGGATAGCTATAAAACTGGAATTTATGTTGAATTTAACATAATTAGAAGGCAGCAATCTCCATGTGCCAAGATAAGGTCAGGGACACTTCCTTAGCCTGAGAAACAGGAAGTTTCACTCATACTCCAGAGGAGAAAAGAACTATTGTCTTTTGTCTATTGTGTAATCTGAGGGAAGTCGAAAATGAGATTCATTTTTATTTTATTGTACCATGTGCGAGGGTCATTGAATAAATAAGGTGATTTTTTTTTTTTTTGGTATAAGGACTTCTAATACAGATAGAAGCTTACATTTTTTGTGACGATGAAGTGTTGTGAGCAACTGGCTGAGACAAAGATTTTTACGCTGAGGGAATATGGAAGCTTGTGCATAGATGGGAAAAGTGTGAGACTGTACTGGGAGACTACGTAAAAAAAAATAAATAAATAAATAAAAATAAAGTAAGCCTCTATCTGTATTAAGATAAGATAAGATAAGAAAACCTTTATTAGTCTCGTAATGGAAAAATTCACAATTCACAGCAGCAAAGTTATGAATGGAAGAAGTAGAACAACAAAAAGAAGTCCTTCTACCGAAAAATTCACCTTATTTATTCAATGACCCTCATTTGATGATTTGAGGACCATACTCATGAATAAAATGTCCAGGATCTGTAATTACATTTCTGAACTTGATGAGTATGAAAAAATGGAACTCTGCTTTTAAAAGTGGAGGAGGTCTATTTACGCTAGCGGAATTTGTGGAACAAGCATGGGAGAGAAAGCAATATCATTTATTTAAAAAATGAAAACAATGTTGTGTTGGTCTACAATAATGTTTCTTTGTTTGTATGTATTTGTCATGCTATCAACCAAGTAAGACACTGTCAATGACAATGAGTTTATTTTCGTATTTTACTGTCGATGTCCATGTGGGTCGGGCTTTGCTGCATGACATGTCAATTAAGCTATCTATTTATTTGATGAATACAATACTTACTAATGATCTCTCCGGCTGGTTTGGCCTCACCATTATTGTTGCTTGGATACGTGGGGAAAACTGCTGCTGGTAGACAGACAAATGGGCAGACATGAGCAATTGATGTCATTTATCCCGTAAATCGTCTTAATCAGAAAGAGAGACTTACGGTAACACTCTGGGAAGTTGACAAAGCCATCAGCACAGTGGTCGCAGTTGTCACCAGCGTAGTTTTCTTTGCAGAAGCATCTTCCCGTTATGTCCTCACACGTCCCGTCCATGAACAGAGAGTCACAGTCACAGACTGACAAGTGCAACCGCGCACGCGTGCGCACACACACACACACACACACACGCACACACACACACACACACACACACACACACACGATGAGATGGAATAGATAGTTGACCTAAATTAGATCATTTTAGAATAAATCTAGATTTAGGACGGATGTCAGTCTAGCACAGAGCAAGAATAGCCATAGTAGACGTGCCCAAACATACGATTGCGGTAAAGCAATAGTCCGCAGACTAGTCCCAAGTCGACTTCGAGAGGTGTAGGTGAAAATGGAAAAAAGATTAGTGTGCCGTTTTTTACAAAAATCAGCTCACTCAATATTTTAACATTATTAATGTAGTCTGATTGTCCTGCATATCATATCATTCCAAATTCACCAAAAATTAGTAGGCCTACTCACGTTGTAGTGTAGGGTTGTATAAGACTCAGTCTAAGCGCAACTAAGACATGTCTACCATCTTTGGGGTGACAGGTGATATTGCAATTTAAAAGTACAGTGGACACATGCGTATTCCTAGTCCGGCACCTGCAGTTTTTTTTCCGGAATTTAGTTTTTTTTGTCCCAGTTTACTTGGTTTTCATGAATAAGGGTATTGAATGTTTATCAGCTTTTTGATGAATTTAGAGGTTTGTTCATTCTTTTTCTTTTTTTATTATTATTAAGAAAAAACTATTATTATGTCTTAGCACCAACCCCTCCCAATCAAGAAAAGGACTGGGTCCTCCAATTCATTTTTTTACACCCAAAAAGTGTACAGTGGTACCTCTACTTACGAACGTCTCTTCATACGAAATTTTCAAGTTTCGAAACGCCTCAACAGGAAAATATTGCCTCTTGTTACGAAAGAAATTTCAAGAGATGAAAGGTAAAAATACAGTATGGGCTGCTCCTCGCAGCTCTGAGGTTCCTGAAGCAACATACTTATAGCTGCTCTGCCATTGGCTATTACCTGGCATCTTCACAGCATCCCATTGGCTCGGAGGGACCTCTACCATACGTGTGTGTGTGTGTGTGTGTGTGTGTGTAGATAGATAAATAGATAGATACTGCATGTGTGCTCGTCATTCGCCCCTCGGGCCATGAGCTGTTCCGATAGTTTTACGTAAATGTGAATCACCCAGAAAAAAGTGATCGCTCACGATGCTGATGTTTGCCTTGGACATTTTCGAAGGATTGTTAAAAGCCGACAAAAGCAAACGTGCTTGGATCAGTTCTTTACAAAATGTCAGGCAAAAACCACTTCTGAACGGATTAGGGCATTTAAAACCAGAACCAATTAATTTCATAAGTAGAGGTACCACTGTAGTTTTATTTCAAATTGTGTAACATTTTGTTTTTCATCTCCAACTATTCATATTAACCCTGTTCCTTTTGACATTAAATCAGCACCCTCCAGCTATTCGCGTCTTGTCCATTTGTGCTTCATCTCGTCAATTTCTCATCATAAGTCACATTTCCCTAGTCACCCCATGTTAAGACAGGTTTTGTGGGGACGTCTTACAAGTTCAAGTAACTAGCAACTAGCATTACTCGTAAAATCACATTATCTTATTGCTGGAGATAGTAAGTCCTTGCCGTGGCAGATTCCAAATGCAAAAGTAGAGACAAAGCTGGAGCTTCTTGCAGTTAGCAGCGGCAGCAAACTTAATGACATATGTCAAACACCAGTTGCCTTGACTACTACTACTAATTCTTCCATTTGTACTTCTACTTTCTTTTGGCGGTTGGCAAAAACGTTTGGTGCATTACGGCTGCGTTCTTTAGAATATGACATCCGCCACAACGATTTAAAGCACCAAAAGGCGTCATATTACTAGAGCGTTGGCCACAATGTGACACAGGATTCTAGTTGAGCTAAGACATTTTAAACTGAAAATACAAACTCTTTCATAGTTAGAAGCAGAAGTTTTGAATCCAACCGTAACTCGTTCGCTGCCTACAACGAGATTCGGGACCGGGGATTTCGGGTGCAAGTCCGAGCTCTATGTTGTGAGTCTCGGTTTTTGTTTTCCCCCAGAAATGCGTCCGATACTCCAAAGTGACATATAGTCCAAAAAATACGATGGGACCACATGACTTACGTGCGCAGGCTAATGGTGAGTCAATGGTTGTGTCCGGCGCTCTGTAATATCCAAGGATACAGCGCTCACAGTTGATGCCGCTGGTGTGATGCTAGAAGAGAAGTGACGTTGAAAACAAAAACAAACAAAAAAGAAGCGTGGCAAGTGTTGATGCATGGCCTACCTGACAGTTGAGGCAGACTCCGCCCCCATGGTAGTCTCCACGGATGTCGAGGCTGCCATGCCGCTGAGCCACTTCGTTGTCGTAGAAGCAGTCAAACGAGTGGCGGTGACAGTTGCATGCTGGGAAAATTGAAGACATTTTCTCAACTCGAGGCATGTGTAGTGGCCTTCACAATAACAGCCTCAGTTTACATGTACATGTTCGTGGAAACGGGTCAAATGAAGGGCACTGCGAGGCTTACTGCTCCAGCGCCCCTGCTGTCTGAGATGCACACATGAGCTTCAACAGAAGAAGGAAAACAACGTGCTTTTCTCTTCCTATTCGTGGATTGGGCTGGCTCCAATTTTGGGGTCGACTTTACGGTAAATATACAAATTGTTGAAAGAGATTGGACAGACGTCCAAATTCTGATCAGATCAGTGATTGTTCAGCCTTTTCCGTTGCTGGTCCCTCTCTCTGGAATGACCTCCCACTGAACATTCAGCAAGCCCCCGTCGCTGCTCATTTTTAAAACTCATTTGTATTCTTTGGCTTTTGACTCAGCATGACTCAGACTTGATTTTAGTTGTACAGTTTTGTGCTTTCTACTGTCTCCATTATTAGTTTTATAAATGATATTTGCTCTATATGTACAGCACTTTGTATACAGCGGTGCTTGTGCTATATAAATACAGCTGAGTTGAGTTGAGTTTATTTTAAACTCGCTCATCAGCCCCAAAATCCTGATTGTGAAAAGCCTACTTTTTATGCATGTTAAAAACTGACTTCAAACATCACCTGATTAAATTTCTATTCTTGGAAACAAAGAAAGGACTACACTTGACAAACTGTTATTGTTTTATGTGTGTGTGCACATTTGAGTTCAAACTTCAGAGTCACAAATGTTTGAAGCACAACACTCACGTTCACACTCGTTGGCGCTGAAAGTGGTGGCCGGTTTCCATGGCAACTGGTGGTATCCAGGGCAACATTGGCCGCATGATGCGCCGCAAGTGTTGTGCTGACAGTCGCACTGCAGCCTGTGCATGCAATGACATTTCATTTAATTTTCTATAGCACTTATCATCATTACGGTTTATTGGAGCTTAGCCCAGCTGACTTTGGGTGAGAAGTGGGGCGCAAGCCGAGCAGCGGCTTGGATTGGTCGGCAGTCAATCATATCCAAACTTTCACCACACACACACACACACACACACACACACACACACACACACACACACACAATAAAGTTTATTGGAGGTAATGTGTGCAGATGACCAATGAAATAAAATTAAACCGGTAGAAAATGCACACCTGTGGTCTTCAGTACTTGTGTGTTTTTTATAGCATTCTTCTGCGATCATTGAAGACTTCGTCTTCACACACTTTACAGAATAACATACATTTGTCGACACAGTATCGAAGCCAGGTGAATTTCCACTCAGATTTGATATGATGATTTGTGTCCCGATTAAATGGTTGTTTAGTCATGTCACTGATCCTGCTTCATTTTTTTCAACAGGAGATTGGTGGAACTCAATGTTGTTTTACTTGCCTCAGAAGCAATGATGTTGTTTTTTTGGTGCAGAAACTGAGACTATATTCATCATCCATTCTAGGATCAGTAGGTCCTAACATCCTAAACCTCGCTACCCTGCTGCCACCGACATTCGCAAACAACACATCATTGGATTGATATGATTTTTTTTTTTAACTAACAATCTTTATTGACTGGCATGTTGTGATTATACCGTAACCAATCGTATAAGTCATTGGCCACGGGAAGAACTAAGCCCTGAGCTGGTTGCCAGCCAATCGCAGGGCACACGTAGGTGAACAATCATCCACGCTCACACTCACACCTAGGGACAATTTAGAGTGTTCAATCAGCCTGCCATGCATGTTTTTGGAATTGGGAGGAAACCGGAGTACCTAGAGAAAACCCACGCAGATATGGGGAGAACATGTAAAGTCCACATAGGAAGGCCGGAGCCGGATTTGAACCTCCCTGCACGTACGGTGAGGCGGACGTGCTAACCAGTCAACCACCATGCCGCCAAGGAAATCAATAAAAAAATATATCAAACTGCATGTTGACAAGCCACAAAGCTTCTAGGAGACTGTCCTACGGACACACGAGACAAAACTGGAACTGTTTGGCAAGGCACATCCGGCTCTGCTGTATTTTCACAGATGCAAAAATTAATCATACTAAGAAAAGAACACTGTCCCTACTGTGAAACATGGAGGATGCTAGTTAGGTCGTGGTGCTGTTTCGCGACATCAGGCACAAGGTGGTTTCAGTGTCAGGTCATAGGTCTTGCAACAGGATCATGACCCAAAGCACACAGCTAAAACCACCCAAAAATCGCTCATTCTATTGAACATCTGTGCATGGAGCTGAAACATGCTGTCTGGAGAAAGCGCCCGTCAAACCTGAGATAAGTGGAACAGTTGCTCATGTAGAGTGGGCCAAAATATCTTGTGAGACCTGCTGAAATCTCATTAAATGTTACAAAAAAATGGTCCATTGCAGTAATTGCTTCAAAACGTGCAACAAAATATAAAGAGTAGTATCATTTTTATTCTGCTCTGTTTCATGAGTTTGTTTTCCAAGTAATTGGTTCATTTTCATAAAATGTGTATTTATTATGAACATTATTTTTATAACTTTTTCTTTCATTAATGGAGGTGTATTAATAAATGTGTCCATGTGTCTTTACAAGACAGACGAACGAGTAGATAGGCACTAACTCTGATCATCTGCCCGGCGTACCTCATCTTTGGCACTCCCGTGTGGCTGCTGCTTGCAGGTTTAATGGCACTTTGTTTTAAAAGGAAATTCCTTTGAATCAATTCATACCACATTCCTTTACCTCATGCATTGTCTCTGACCTACTCACACCCCTGAGACACACACACACACACACACACACACACACACACACACACACACACACACACACACACACTTTGCAAATGAGTAACGCACATGTGAGTGTTGTTGCCAGTGAACTAGAAGTGGAGCTGTAAAGTAAAACCAAATTGTCCTGCCACCCAGAAAACAACTTAGGACAGGCAATTAGACGAACAGACAGTCTGAGGGCTGTGTGTGGGGTGGGAAGCAAGATAGACAGTGTTGGGGCAGTGACTGTATGAGCGAGTGCAAAAAGTGTGCGTATGAGAGCAGTGAGCACACATGAAGTGTGTTAGTGTGCCCAAAGTCCATGTGTGTGTGTGTGTGTGTGTGTGTGTGTGTGTGTGTGTGTGTGTGTGTGTGTGTGTGTGTGTGTGTGTGTGTGATTTCCAGAATTATGGCGAACAGTCTTGAATTGACATCATCCCAAATAAAGACTGCCCTCGAAACAAAGGTTGCTCAGAGTTCAGTTCAGTAAGCCGTTTGTGCTTTGTGCGTTTGTGCTCTTACTTGTAAGGGTCGTTGAGGTCCTTAGCACTACATGCTTCAGCGTGTCCGTTACATACACAGCGTCCACCAATGCTGATGTCCTTGATACTGTAGTAGTACTGCATACGTGGACACAAGCACGCACACACGCACACGCACACACACACACACACACACACACACACAACCACCCCCCCCACAAAAGCACACTAGGTGAGAACCAACGATCCATTGCAGCAAAAGCAGCATACAAAGGTACATTCAAGTTGCAACCAGTGGTGGTTCTAGACAAACTATATATATATATATATATATACATATATATATATTAAAGACAGAGGTGAATGAGAGTGAGGACGCTCAAGACGGAGCAAAGTTTAATCAAGATGCAGCGGTCCAACCATTTTGATTATTTTAGCAAGGTCGACAGCAGGAAAATACATTGTAACTAAACCATAATCGTAACCCGCCATACCACAGCCTTTGAAGACTGGTGTCATTATTTAAGGGTTACATTATTCATCATGTACAACAACCCCAACCCTAGCTACCATTGAGAAGCTTTTCTCCATACAGACGCTCCCCGACTTCTGAACATTCGAGTTACGAACAACGGTACATACGAACATTTTTGCGGGTACAGGTATGTCGAAAAATGTTCTCGGACAGAGATGCTGGAAGTTAGATTAGCAGCAAGACCCAAATATTGAACGTTGCACAAAGGTTGCAAATCAAATGAATGATGCCATACAGTGCTACTGCATCATTTATGATGAGAAAAAGAAGAAAACTGTGCAATCGTCGTTAGATCGCTTCTTTCGGCCAGTTTCTACTACACCCTCCAAGGAAGATACTCGTCAATCCTCATCTTCTTCTCCTGGACCCTCAACTTTTTCCTTCATTGATGTTACGGAGGAGGAAGTAACTCTTGAAGCCCATTCCAACGGCGACGAAGACCCTCTCGGCCCCATGATATAAAATCCTCCTCTTCCTTCTCCTCCCCCTCCATCACCTCCTCAAGCCTTCGAGTACATCTTCCAAAAGTAAGTTAAACTTCATTTTATTATACTTATATAAACCTTAAACATACTTATATAAGCCTTAAACATACATTCCATACAAAATATAGCACAGAAGCAACTTACGAACGAATTCACCTAACGAACGATCCTTCGGAACGTATCTCGTTCGTAAGCTGGGGAGCGTCTGTAGTCAGTGACATCCTCAGGCTCGAGAGGGCCAGACTGGACAGCGCCAACTTCCAAAAGCTGGTGGTCATCAAGGGAACCGTGTCCCTGTTTACACTGTATATATTTTTTGTGTGTCAAGTTGTTGATAGTGTTCCTCACTGTTTCAGACTCTCTCTCTCTGTGTGTGTGTGTATATATGTATATATATGTATATATATATATATATATGTATATATATGTATATATATATATGTATATATATATATATATATATATATATATATATATATATGTCATGACAGTTGTGCTATGGAACAGCTTTTTGTAGACAAGAGACTTGGATTTGGATCTTGTGAGAGTGCTGTAGTGTATTTGAGTGCATTTGTGTGACGTTAAACAAAAACTACCATTAAGTGAACATGCAGATTGCTAGGTCAGCTCTCAGTCGCTAGCAGCTAGCGACTGATGTCCATACCCGGCGTGTGACAGTGGGATCTCGCAAGGCTTTCCCCATCAAATGTCCAAGTAGAGTGTTGGTGCGCAGGAAGCGCAGGCGGATGTTGGTGGCCTTGGTGAAGTCACGCAGCACGGGGGAGTAGGAGAAGTTCATCGCTCCAGGACGGCCGTTCACCAGCGACACCACAATCTGCGAAGTAATACAATAAATACATCGAAGAAAGTAAAGGGAAATAAATACACATCAAGATGCAAAATTAAAATAATAGAAGCAAGCTTTTCAACCTTCCAATAGATTGCGCCACAATGTTGTGTTAGTAATGCTCTGTCATGTTGCCACTACCATGTGCTCATGCTCTATGCCATGTTATGAATTAGTGGTGGGATAAAATATCAATATGATGACATCGATACTGTATCCTTCTCAAGTGCTTGTTGTGCATTGTGGGTGTTTTCATTCTGCTGCATCGATATTGTCACATACTACATGTCATGACAGACTTCCAATCTCTGCAGTGTTTTTTTAACAAATCTCCTGTTAGCTTCCTAATCCATTCACAAGAGTGGGAAAATACACAAGCACAAAAACACAAGCACATCAACTGTCAGAAAAATGAGCAAGTACAGTTAGTTCCAGAAGATGGTGGGTGGCGCAAATGAGCATTGCTGTGTGCCAATTTGCACCGGTTCGTGTCGTTCTGATAGAGAAATCTACGAGCAAAATTGTATCATGTTTAAAGTTTCATTTAATGTGGGCATGTCGAGACGTTTGGGTGCATATTCAGAGGCCCCAAACGCCTGTGCGCAAAGGTGTCGGCCGTTTGGGCGGAGGGATTTTGAAGTTCACAGTTATCACGTTGAAGCAAGGGGGCGAACAGATGGGAGAAGGCTAGGCTCAGTCACAAAGTGGGAATAAACAATTTGGGAACGAAGTGTTGTAAAACATCAAAAAACGGTTTGGGAACGGGTGTCGCGCCCAGGCGGACATTTGTCATCTGCGAAGTCTGCAACGTGCTGATTCGTTCTAGACCAGACTGAAAGGTGTCAACGTATCTGTGGTTCAAAGTTTAAACCAAGGCAATCAGATCACTACCAAAGGGCCGGACCGGGGGTGTGGTATGCAAATATCGGGGGCAGTGTTTTTCTTGTATTTTGCAAATGCAAACAATAAAAGTCCGACTGGAGGACAAGGTACTCTAAGTGTGATCACGGGGCAACTACCGTCGTTCGCCCTGAGAGATCCTCTTCCGCCGATAAGAAAGACAATCTTCTCTGTGTGTCGAGTCATTTGTTTAACTTTGTCCGAGTAAAAAACTCTGACATGTTCTAATAACAAATTCCACTCCTTGGATCCCTTGAAGTCCCATCTGTTGTGGCCAATACTGTCATGCTTCAGTCCGGCTTTCTCTTTATTAATTCAAATTCAATGATGTCTCCAGCTATCGAGGAACTCTCAGTGATGTGTGTGGTGCGACAGCTCTGTTTGGGCATAGGAGGATTTCTTTGTTGAGCCACAACAAAACAAAAGTAAGAAATATTTGTCTAATTAATTCATTAACTTCATACATCATTTTATTATCGTATTGGCACGAATATAAGACGGCCCTGATTATAAGACGACCCCCTCTTTTTCAAGACTCAAGTTTGAAAAAAGACTTTTAGAACACCAAATTAATTTTTATACAGAAAATAATTACAGTACATCTGAAACAAATGTTTATAACAATATATTTGAGAGAAAAAGCATGTTATTTTGCCACATTCAAATCTTAATATCTCAACATTTAAATATGTAAACTAAAGTGCAATCACATTCGTAAATGAATGGCTTTTGGTTTTTGAAATGTAAATGACATCATAACTTCTCAGCTGCCGGTTAACCTGGCCGATCTTCGACCCACTTTTCTCCAGACTGTCGCTACGTTTCTCCATTTTCTGTTATCTCTTCTATTATTTTCTTCTCTTTTCTTTCTTACCGCTATTTTTATTTTTCTTCTTCGTGCTACCGCTATTTTTATTTTTATTCTTCATTACAGGGGTTCACTTTGGCCTCGGGAGTCAAGTTCAGCATTCGCTTCAATGATGGCGGCATTTAGCGTTGTGAATGGGTATAATGTCTAGACCCCGAATATAAGACGACCCCCACTTTCTCAGTCTTATTTCAACGCAAAAAACACCGTCTTATATTCGGGCCAATACGGTATTTTAGAACGGACCATATGCGCGGTAACACATTAAGCATGGAAAGGTTGGGGGGGATTCGAGTTCGCAGTGTAGGTTGTTTCGAGATGATATTCATGTGTATGGGGATACAACATTTGATTATTATATTAACACTGTATTAGTCAGCAACCGGTTCAGCGTATACCCCGCCTACTGCCCGATGACAGCTGGGCTAGGCTCCAACACTCATGCGGGCAAGCTCGGAGGACATATTAATTACAGCATTGTCCGTGCGTGTGTAGCCAGCAAATGACATAGCAGACATGGTGCGGTGTGCTGCATTTCCAGGTATAGTTTGCTGCTTGAAGATCGTAGAGCTCTTCAAGTCATGAAGGTAGAAGTTGAGCTCAAACTACAATAGTACATGGACCGACACACAAAAACATAAATGTATGTTTTGCGATAGTGGCTAAAAATGTTTTTTTCATCCGCTGTCACTATAATGTCTGTCTGTCTCAATTGCCACGTGAAGATTTTTAGGCTTGCCCACAACCTCACCACGTCTATGAAAAGTGGCGGGCCGTGCATTTCAACCTTAGGCCTTCAGTGACGTCACATACATGAACACAATACAGTAAATATTCTCTCGTGCGGACTCGTGTTTGCGCTGTCCAATTTGTCCTGATAACAGAAATTCCTCATTTGGGAAATGAGCATGGTACATGTCCTTTATGAACCTGCAAGTATGTTGAGAAAAATGCACGTGTAACAACACAATCAATAAAATACAAAAATATACTGTCCAAAAACTTTATATAACAAAAACTGCAATACAGGTGCATCCAAAAAAAATCACAACAGTAAAATACGTACAGTATTTTAATGTTTATTTTTTTTCTGTCTTGGGAAAAAAAGTGTGTCTATTTTGGATTGTTTGGTTGGATGCATTCTTTGGTTTATGACAATGTTTGCCTGCGTGTCATACAGTTTTGTTGCTAGTTGCAAGTAACTGTCCCGTTGATCACCGATGTCTGGTAATTCTTGTGCATACTGATGGATTTGTTGCCATTTGCATTGCTTCCTCGCTGGATGGTGGCTTGTCATCCGGAGTTGAATCGATGCCTTGTTTTTTAAAGTTTCGTAGATTTGCGTCTTTCCGACTCCAAGTGTCTGCTGGATGCTTTTAACTTTGTGTCCAGCCTTGCTCAAACGGATGCATTTCACTCGCTCCGCTCCAGTCATTACAGTTCTTCTACGTTTCGATGCCATGATCTACACGACGTAAGTGAATAAAGTTAAAATCTTTCGCAATTGCAGTCAAACGCACGCCAATAAAAAGTCACTTACACGTCTTCGTTTCGAATCTGATGAATGTAATAAACGGCGAAGCGAACATGTCTGTTCGGTTGTGTCGAGTGGGTGCTGCTTTTAAGCTAGTGCCGCGTTCTACAGGACGTTAAGTGAATAAAGTTAAAATCATTCACAATTACAGTAAAACGCACGCCAATAAAAACTCACTTACACGTCGTCGTTTCGAATCTGATGATCGAAAAACGCGAAGTGAAAATGTATCTCGGTGTCCTCGTTCCGTCGCATCGGGTGGGCGTTGCGTGTATTT
>NW_017805834.1:766733-769966 GCF_001891065.2 Hippocampus comes | reverse complement strand
GAACAAGTCAGGATACAATTCTCAGGAAACAGAAAAGGCGCTAATCCAATCACCGAAAGCGCACGGCCAGTCTCGACGTAAGGCCTTCTAGCTGGCCCTAGTACGCAGACGAGTCAGATCACGAGTCTGAGACTCAGATCACGAGTCTACTCGTGATCTGATTGGCTATTGAAACCTGACTGTGCCCGTTCACTTACAGCGCACGGGGGCCTGCTCTGTTTAATCTGAAGGCCCCGAGCAAGTTTAATTTATCTGGCAACACAAGCTAGCTGAAATATGATTGGTTAAAAACTCTACCTTAATAAATAAGTTATTTATCAAGTGGCTTATTTTAAATAACATTGAAAGCCACTCGACTAAGTGGAAATAATATGACGTAAAGAATACAGAGAATAATTTTGTTTACATATTTATGAAAATAAAATAAATTAATGTTATTCTCAGAAAAGTAAATTTACTTTTCTGAGAATGTTTAGGCCAGCAGAGAAGGCCTTGCTGGCCCTGAGGGTCCGCCACTGTCTATGAATCTAGCGACAAAATAATCACATTCTCACGCTTGACCTCTTGTGAATTCCAGTCGGGGTGCACCATAAATATCAGACCTATATGGTTGAAATGACCATTTGCCTTGGTGGAAGTCTTGCTTGATCTGAAAAATGTTTACTGAGCTCAATGAATGAATAAATATGTCACCTCTCCATTTTCCAAAGGAACAATTCGGGAATATTCGGTGGTGCAAACGATGTCGTTGTCGTTGTAGATCCTCTCGATGGTTTGCTGTCCAAAGCGCTCGATGCAGTCTCGCTTGGAGGCTACACACACACACACACACACACACACACACGCACACACACACACACACACACACACACACACACACACACACACACACACACACACACACACCCGTGTACACAAAAACACTTTTAATGGAAATGTATGTTGTTTTCCCAGAATATTTCTTCCCCTTATACCCTCAACGCATTAAGTTTATTTTTTTTTGTCTGCATTTAAATATAATAATGAGGTGAGAACGATCTTATAAACACTATCTGGGTTTTCTGATCTTTCACTTCCAAAATCAATGTGTCGTTTTCTTGTCTCTGTGCAAATAAATAAAAAAGGTTTCTGTAACTGTATCAATGGTACTGCTTTGGGCTATCGTCTTTGGCAAATGTGCATATTTACAGCACTGCTGGAGATGCATCGATGGAAACGTTGCACATTACAGTTTACATCCATCCATCCATCCATCCATCCATTTTCTAATCCACTTATCCTCATGAGGGTCGTGGATGTGCTGGAGCCTATCCCAGCTGTCTTTGGATTGTAGGCGTGGAATACCACGAAAAGGATGCCAGCCAATCGCAGGACACACAGAGACGAATAACCACCCATGCTCACACTCACACCTAGGGACAATTTGGAGTGTTCAATCAGCCTGCCATGCATGTTTTTGGACTGTGGGAGGAAACCAGAGTACCCAGAGAAAACCCATGCAAACTCCACACAGGGAGGCCGGAGCTGGAATCGAACCCATGACCTCTGCACTGTGAAGCGGTCCACCGTGTCTCCTTCAAAGGTGACACTCCTTGAAAATTCGTTTCAGTAGCAAATACTTTAAATCGTATCATTCCTTTTGGAAGTTTTATTTTATTTTATCCATATTCTATGTCATAGGTTTTCTGCTTTTCATTCTTACTATTATTTATTCTTACATGTTCCACTTATATTGCGGTACATTTTTCAACGATGTCACTCAGTAGTTCGCTGTTTATTTTGTTGCCATTTGTCCAATAAAATCACTGAGAGTGCAACCAGTGGCTGTGCCTGTTCTTGACCACCGCAGAGGGATTACAATTCGTTCTCATCCGTGCTCATCTTGGTTGACATCTGCTCTGATCAATGGTCATCATCAATAGTACTTACAGGAGAAGTACTGCCATGGCTGGTACGTCTGCCCGAAGTCCACCGACCTTTCCAGAACCCACAGGTCTGGACGCGGAGAGTTGGCGAACTTGATGAGCACGTAGGCCACATGGAAAAGCTGCATAGACACAAATCAAGAACGTCATCAGTGACATCATCTTCATCCTGACAAGGATGCCAATGGGCTGCAGATGTTCCACACGTCGTCGTCGAGATGTCATCGGGCAGATCATGTGACCTAAGAAGCAATATTCCTTCCATGTTAGACGAAACATTTAATTTCTTAGACATGTCAACTTGTGCACCAAATTTTGTCGATCGGTGAGACTAGTTGGGGGTTCATTTTTTTTCTAGCTGTTGAAGGGGCCACTACAATGGGTTTTTGTTCTTTGAGTTGTAGAAACCTGAAATCCCTTTTCACCAGGATATCAAAGCTTGCAACATTTAACTTTTGGGGCATGTTGAGGCTAAAAAAAGGCTATTAATATATGTTATTTAATCATCCATTTTCTATAACGCGTATTGTGTTCAAACTCGCTGGGAGCCATTGCCTAATTTTGCTGACTTCAGCCGACTACACCTTGGCTCTGCATTTCACATTAGCCATTAGCATTAGCTTCTCCATCTTCTCATGTTCTTTCTTCTTGCTCTGTGTGTTGTATGCTAAGGAACTCCGCGTCCACCTCTCATGAACGCGCTATTCGGTAGAAAGGTAGCTTATTTGTCACTGAGAGTAAAGAGCTGCATGACGCAGAGCAAGCTGGCTTAGCGCCAAGCATTCTCAAGCAGATGCAAAAGATAAGATAAGATAAGATAAGATATCCTTTATTTGTCCCACACTGTGGAAATTTACAGCCTTCAGCAGCAAGATTGTGGGTAGAAAGAAGAGAAAAGAAAACACAGTTCAATTAAGTGCAATATAAATACAAATATGGATAAGGTCAATAAGTTCAATTAAGTGCAATATAAATACAATAGTCACAGTACTATTCACATTTGTTGTCATATCATTTAAATAATTTTATGACATATTTATTTATTCATTTTTTATTCAGCAGCCTGACAGCAGTCGGTAGGAACGAGCGGCGGTATCTCTCCGTCTTGCAACGCGGGTGTAACAGTCTCTGACTGAAGGAGCTACCGAGTGCTGTCAGGGCGGGCTGGAGGGGGTGGGAGGGACTGTCCAACATAGCTTTTAGCTTAGCTAGCATCCTGCTGTTGCCCACCTCATTCAGAGTTTAGATGGATTTTAACAATGATGCAAGGGAGTTTGGCGTTCTGTTTTTGATTGTGAACTTTCCCAG
>NW_017805834.1:748704-765303 GCF_001891065.2 Hippocampus comes | reverse complement strand
GCAGAGTCATCGGAGAACTTCTGAAGGTGGCAGTTTGGAGTGGCATGTCTGAAGTCCGAGGTGTAGAGGATGAACAGGAATGGAGCCAGAACAGTCCCCTGCGGCGCTCCCGTACTGCAGAGAAGCCTGTCCGACTCACAGCTCTGCACCCTTACGAACTGCGGCCGGTTTGTGAGGTAGTCTATAATCCATGCTGTGAGATGGTGGTCCACTCCGGCGTTCTGCAGTTTGTCCCTCAGTAGGTTGGGTTGGATGGTGTTGAAGGCACTGGAGAAATCAAAGAACATGATTCTCACAGTGCTCCCAGCCTTCTCCAGGTGAGACAGCACTGAGTGGAGGAGGTAGATAATGGCGTCTTCCACTCCGATGCCAGGCTGATAGGCAAACTGCAGCGGGTCCAGTGCCGAGCTCACCAGCGGTCGAAGGTGAGCGAGGACGAGTCTCTCCAGCGTCTTCATCAGGTGAGACGTCAGCGCCACCGGTCTGTAGCTGTTCAGCTTTTTAGGGTGGGGGTTCTTGGGCACTGGGACCAGGCACGAAGTTTTCCACAGCTGTGGAGCTCTGCCCAGCTTCAGGCTCAGGTTGAACAAATGCTGGACAATGTCACACAGCTGGTCAGAGCAGGTCCTGAGGAGCCGGGAACTGATTTTGTCTGGACCTGCTGCCTTCCTCACATTCATCTTCCTCAGTTGGTTCCTCACCTGTTCTGTTGTGACGGACAGGCAGGAACCAGGTGACAGACTGAGTTGTTGTGAGCAGGTCAAAAGAGGAGGGGGAGGAGAAGAAGTCGTCAGTGAGAGTGGGTGCAGCTGGTGGTTGGGGGAAGGGACAGACGTCTTGTCGAATCGGTTGAAAAAACTGTTCAGTTCATCTGCCCAGTCCTTGTCCTTCTCAGTCAATGTCTTTGGGCTGTTGTGGCCTGAGATGGTTTTCAGGCCCCTCCAGACACCAGTGACATTGCTGGCCTGTAACTGGTCCTCCAATTTCGTCCTGTACGTCTTCTTCCCCTCTCTGATCTTTCTTCTCAGCCGAATCTGCACGGCCTTCAGCTCCTCTCTGTTTCTCGACATAAAAGAAAGGACTTCCGGGAGTATGGGTAACAGTGTGATGTTCAACCCCTTTTTTAAAATCACCTTGGAGCTGGTTACAGTGGCATGTTGCTGATTTTTAAGTTACTCGCCCTCAAAAAACAAAAGAAAAGAAAAGAAAAATGCAGCTCTGCCAAACACAAAATTGCGTCGGAGATCGCAATTTCAATCCCAAAGCAAGATAGCATTCAGCACTATGCTGCACTTCAGTGAATGGGTACAATCGAGGAAATGGGCTCAAAATGTGAACACAACATCCTGCATGAAAAAACAAATTGTGTTAGTAGACTTAAATGGCTGTGAATGTGTAAAATTAAACATTCAGGCTCAATTATTAACCTGACGCCTGTGTCAAAGATGGGCTTAAGCCTTCTATGCAACTAAGATGGCTGAGAGGATGCACAGCAGCACCATCTGACAGTTTCTTTTACCCCAAGTACCGGTTATTATGAATTGTGGAGGCACATTGTTTTTGACCCCTACATTTCACTACTGTACAAATCCCGTTACTTTGAGCAACACTTGTGTATTTTAGGGCAGGGGGAAAAAATCGTCTCACTGAGCTCAGTCAAGTACAAAATGAGTGAACACAAAACTTTCTGCTGCAAAACTATTATGAATCATTTTAAAAGTAAGTTTGCAATGCCCGGAACCATATTTTAGCCACTTCTGTGTTCGTCACACGGACATTTACTAAGGCCGGACTAAATCGCTCACTCGGTTATGAGCAGTTTGTTAAGGTGACGAGCGGACAGATCAAACACTGGACAATGCTGCAATTGCTCGGAGAGAGGCTTTGGTAGAGGGCGATGTTCGTATGTGACAATATTGACGAATGCTTACTTGTCAAAAAATGTCATTTGTTGAATCTGGGATTAGTGTTTCTTTGGAAGCAGTACCTTGACAAAAAATGTCCATTTATTAGTTTTTACCATATTTTCTGCACTATGAGACGCATCTTTAATGAAAGGCCTATTTTAAAATTGTTTTCGTATATAGGGTGCACTGCATTATCAGGCGCATAGAAGGTACAATAGTGGCTGCAGTTGTGCTATACATCCACAAAAGGAAATGCGCTACAATGCAATACAGCTTTATTTTTTAGAGCAGTGGTTCTTAACCTGCGTTTGATCGAACCCCAGGGGTTCGGTGAATCGGTTTCAGGGGTTTGATGGAGCCTCTGCCATGGAGGTTAAGACACACCCGACTCAACATGTCAATTAGTTATGACATGCCCACTTGGCCATCACCGGCTGTAAATGATCACATTACATTGCTTGTCCAATCAGTGCAGTGGGAGATTTTGTTCACTCAGTAGTCAAAGTGTGACTGTCGTGATATGTCCATCCATCCATCCATTTTCTGAGCTCATTTATCCTCACAAGGGTCGCGGGGGTGCTGGAGCCTATCCCAGCCGTCTTCAGGCAGTAGGCGGGGGACACCCTGAACCGGTTGCCAGCCAATCGCAGCGTGATAGTATGCCGTGTGATTTTAAAAAAGAAAAAATTCTTTTATACATGCTATCTATGTCGAGCAAAAAAAAAGAAAGTGGTCGGACGAATATGTACAATATGGATTCACATGAATCACGGACCGTGATGGGACTCAGCATCCTATCTGCATGATTTGTCATGCCAAGTTGAGCAACTCGAGTCTCGCACCGGCAAAACTGAAGGAACACTTCTTGAAACTGCATGGAGATTTATTTTGTTCATTTTATGCACAGTTAAAAAAACATATGTCTTGAAATGTTTTTTTTTTAAATGCGTTTTTTATGTCTTCAATTTGTGAAAAATCATATTTTTATTTTTCACTAATGAGGGGTTTTTTGTTTTTTTGCTGCAGCTATTACAAAGCCATGAGAACTGGTCACAAACATGGACATGAAACATATAAATACAAATGGCATGACAAAACAATAAATGAAAGACAAAAGTTATGAAGACAATTGATTCAACAAAAAGGCACACAAACCTTGTGGGATCACATCCACAAAGGGCTAAGAAGTCTTATCTCCTTCCTTTGTTTAGTCAGTAGTTAACTATGCTTTTGGTATTATCTTCGTTTCAGTATGACTGCACAGAGCTCACAAAGTAGTTGTCTGAGTGTGAGTTGGAGAATGCACATGTCATTTAGTGTCGGACAGAACCCGTTTAGGTTACAATTGGTTCCTGCTAATAATCACCACAAGATGACATCGGAACACTAACAGGGAAACAACTCAATGGGGAGTATAAAGAAACTGTAACGCCATATATAAAGTGCATCGGATTATAGGGCACACTGTCAGCTTTTGGGAACATTTATTGCTTTTAGGTGCGCCCATTAGTGATACGATAAATGGCTGAATTACCTGCTTTTTATCATATTAACCATGGCGGATTCTGAGGTCCTCTTGCACTGGCCTTTTAATTATTCCTGGGGTGAGGACCAAAACACATGGTGAGCCATTTTGGTCCCCAGCTAGGGAACACCCTGCCAGAGGACATCAGGTCTGCAGAGACTGTTGATGTTTTTAAGAAAAGGCTTGGCTTGGTTTTGAATAACTTAGGGAGGTAGACAGACAAGTAGGAGGACATGAGGGCAGTGTGGGATGTGCATATGCCTGTAATGTATTGTCCAATGTATGTAGAGCAGTGGTTCTTAACCTTGTTAGAGGTACAGAACCCAACCGGTTCATATGCACATTCATTGAACCCCTCATTACTGAAAAACAAAAATTAAAGAAGTGTTCCTTCAGTTTTGCCGATGTGGGACGAGAGTTGCTCAACTTGGCATGACAAATCATGCAGATAGGATGCTGAGTCCCATCACGTTCCGTGATGCATGCGAATCAATGTGGTACATATTCATCCGACCACTTTGTTTGTTTGTTTTTTTTTTTGCTCGACATAGTTAGTTTTTTTTTAAATCACACTACGTACTATCACAACAATCACACGTTGACTACTGAGCGAACTAAATGTACCACAGCACTGACTGAACAAGCAATGTAAAGTGATCATCTGCAGCCAGCGATGGCCAATCGGGCGTGTCATAAATAATTGACATGTTAAGTCGGGTGTGTCTTAACTTACATGGCACAGGCTCCGTCGAACCCCTGAGACCGATTCACCGAACCCCTGGGGTTCGATCGAACTAAGGTTAAGAACAAAACCCGCCTCAAAACTCACTTGTATTCTTTGGCATTGGACTCAGCATGACTTAAATTTGTTCTTGGTTTTGCTGTTCGGTGCTTTCTACCGTCTTTATTATCGATTTGCTTTACTGTTTGTTGTATATGTTAAATTGCTCCATGTACAGCACTTTGTATGCAGCGATAGCTGTTTGAAAGTGCTCTATAAATACAGTTGAGTTGAGTTGAGTTGATGTAGAGTATATATTGTCCTGAACTGTATGTATTGTCCAATTGATAGAGAAATCTATGAACAAAATTGTACCATGTTTAAAGTTTCGGTTAATTTGGGCATGTCTGGACATACTCAGCGCAGAGGTGTCGGCCATTTCGGCGGAGGGCCTTTTCTTGAGTAATCACGTCAAAGCAAGGGGGGCGAACAGATGGAAGAAGGCTAGATTCAATCACAGAGTGGGAATAAACAAATTGGGAACAAAGAGTTGTTGAATACCAAAAGACAGTTTGGGAACAGCTGTCGCACCCAGGTGGACATTTGTCATTAGCAAAGTCTGTGACTTGTGTATTCAGGTAGATCAGATCACTACCGAGGGGCCGGACCGGGGGGCGCGGTATGCAAATCTCGGGGGCAGTGTCTTTCTTGTATTTTGCAATAAAAGTTCGAACCGGCGGAGAGGGAGCCGAGAGTGTGATCATCGGAGCAACTACCGTCGTTCGCTCTCAGAGATCCCCTCCCGCCGATATTTAAGACAATTTTCCTGTGTGCCGAGTCATTTCTTTAACTTTGTCCGAGAAAATCTCTGACACCAATGTATGTTGTGTATTGTATATTGTATGTATTGTCCAATGCATGTAGTGGCACAGTGGGCCTGTCTACCGTGACAAGACAAGTTTCTCTTACGGGAGACCAAATAAAAGTCAAATTCAAATTCAAATCAATTCAATTATTCGTGTACTTATTTTAATTGTTTTAATTCAAGCCTTTTTTTAAGTGTTTTCTCTTGGGGGGCCTCCAGGCTGGGAGGTGTGGAGGCTGTCACTCAGTGTGGATTTGCTCACATTGGGTGCTTTTTTTTCCTTGTATGGTTTCTCTGTGCCTTGTCATGTCTTTTTTAATATCAGGGTCATCAGGGTATGTTGTGTGTTAGAACCCACTGTGTCTGTCCTCAGTGTTCCACTGTGTGGCCCTCCCTCTGTCCTGTTTTTGGTGGCCTTTCCCTTAATTCAATGTGGGCAGGGTGTCTCCCCAATCATTGCAGCTGTCTCACCTGCACACCTGCCAGACTTCAGCTTGCCAGTCACACTCACCCCTTGCAGCATAAAGGCCAGTCTGAAGAGCCACCGATTGCCAGTTCGTCAGCTATCTTCCCTGCCATATTCGCTGCTGCCCAGCTGTTGCGCTCAGCCCTCCATATGCCTTGGTTTGGTTTCTCTGATTGCCTTTGGTCCCTGCCTCCTTGACCTTTCCATTTGCCCTTAAAATAAACCACTAGGGAGTTGATTGTGTCTGCCTATGGGTACTGTGCTTGTCTGAAACTAAGCTTAACAGCGTGAATGCATTGTGTGTGTGTGTGTGTGTGAGAGAGAGAGAGAGAGAGAGAGAGAGAGAGAGAGAGAGAGAGAGAGAGAGAGAGAGAGAGAGAGAGAGCGAGAGAGAGAGAGAGAGAGAGAGAGCATAGCTGTGGGTGTATATAAATGTGTATGTTGGGGGGAGGGGTCCTCATTTTATGTTGTAATTTTGAAGTTTTAATTGCACAGGGCTTTGAGTAGCATTTTTATGTATGAAAAGTACTATATAAATAAAGTTTGATTGCCATGTTTAAGTGCAAAAACATGCAAAACATCTACAAATAAGTCATAGATATTTTTTAATCTTACGCATGATAGCATATGGATACTGAATTTGAAACGTAGTGAACTATATCTTGACTACAGAATAGAATAATTTTCAATCGGACAATTATGGGCTTGGATAATTTCTAAAAGGAATGTATTTTGTATTTTACTATATTTTGTTGTTTTACTTCTTCCATTCATAACTTTGCTGCTGTGAATTGGGAATTTCTCCATTGCGAGACTAATAAAGGTTTTCTTATCTTATCTTATCTTATTTCATTAGTTTTCCTACTTTTGGCCTTACTCCAAATTTCTTCTTTGAAGGGATTTAATCAGTAATACCTCTTTTGGGAAGGAGTTTATCTGAACATCGACTCCAGCAAGGTGCAGGAGGCAGAGGACAGAACACTCCCAGCACACTGTCAAAGATGCACCCAAAGGTGTAATGCTCCACTCTTTTTAATTTACATGCAAAATTGTGTGTGTGTGTGTGTGTGTGTGTGTGTGTGTGTGTGTGTGTAATAGAGTCAAGCTGACCAATACACAATGCTAAACATGACAACATTAGAGCACATTGTTGTATGTCTACTTGAGAAATAGAGAGAGAGAGAGAGAGAGAGAGAGAGAGAGAGAGAGAGAGAGAGAGAGAGAGAGAGAAAGAGAGGGGTCACCTTCAAGTCCCACCCCCTCCATTGTTCCTTTGTGTGTGTCTTGTCTTATCTCCATGGCTACCTGAGGCAACGGGAATGTGTGGCCACCAAGGAATGTCCACAAACTCCAATCATTAAACCAGCCAGGGGCTGTTATCTCACAAGCATTAACACACATTTGTGACACAGGGAGAGAGAGAGAGAGAGAGAGAGAGAGAGAGAGAGAGAGAGAGAGAGAGAGAGAGAGAGAGAAGCCTTCCATCTGTAATTTAACATTCCATGTTGGAAGCAGCTTGGACTCATCACTATCATTTGCAGGTGGAAATACCTTGTGGGCCATAACTTCCCATGCATAGGAAAATGTACAATGCATATTTATTATGTTTGCCAATACTGTAGGCATTGTAGGTATCAAACTCTATGTACGAATAATCTTGGCCCACCCTGTATTTAAAACATGGGGCAGAAGTTAGAGGACAGTTGGATCATATCGAGCACTGTTGGAAAAAAGTAGAAACGGGTGGCTCATTGCTTGACCACGAATGGATCAAGGTTGGAGCCCAGGTGGAAAATGGGTCGAACCCATTCGGAACATTATTCGAACATGTGGTAACAATGTGGGTGGATAGAAACAGGTGGACAATAGAAGGATAACAGATGGTCGATGAATGGGTGGTTCACAGTAAGCAGACAAGTAGACTATGGCTGGAACACAGGAGAAAAAGGGGTTGAGCACATGTGGGATGTAGGTGGAAAAAAGATGATCATGAGTGGATTAACAGGGTTCGATACTCATGGTGGCCCGATGGCTAAGGGCCACTAAAATAACTATGTTGGGCCACCCGATCTTTTTACTAATCGGTGTACCTTTTTTTGCGAGTCCGGTCAAATTGTTCGATAAGGAATGGCTGGAACAAGATACAAATTTTGCCATGTTCACAGCAAATCACCCTAACTCTTAATAATTAGCATTTTATTGTATTTTTTTTTTAAGGGGGCTTGCTCGATCACCCCCATTCACTGATCCACACATACTCACAGGGTGACATTCACAAATATTTTGGGGGGTTTTGTTTAACCCCCTTATCGCAGCTCCCGCCCCACCCACCCCAGCTGTCATGGTACATTGAATGTTTACTGTTGTTTCTTTCAATAATTTGGAGGTTTCACAATAAAAATACCCCCCCACCTCCCCCCCCAAAAAAACATTAAAATGGGTGTCAATTTCACACTGAATTTTGCTGTTCATGGTCCAGCCACTTTGGCCCCAGGAACAGAGACGACACGATTCACGATTTTATCCACAGCTTTCATCCGCAGGTCAGCTGGCATTTGACATTTTAAATATTCAATGTCTATATGCAGTACCTGTCCTGTATTTCCTGTGGATGGCTTAAATGGTGGCAGTGTGGCTGGATTTTGCAATCACTATCTTAGAACCCCCAAACATGTTTATTGTGTGTATGGGGTGGACTTTACACAGAGACACGGTCATATTCGGGTGCGTTCGGACATGTATTGCGAGCACATTCAGGTACACTTTAAGCATTGTACCATTTGGTAATTCAGAATGTCATACCCTCAGGGTGACTGGAGTGCATGCTGTCATCTCTATCTGGGGAACTTTTCTAATTTTCCTTCTATTTTGCACTTCAAAGTCGATCCAGCCAGACTGACTTACTCGATCACCCAAGCATTTAATTCTGGTGTTTCATGATTGCGTCATGATAGCTGAGCAACTACCATAGCCTGTCCGTCTTTATGTAATTACTCCTCGTTTGTCCTTTGTGCAACAATACTTGTCCTAAGTGTATCTTACTCACCATTCCTGAAACGTGGTTAGCCGCACTAGCTGGTTAGGTTTAGTTCGCTAGGTGGTGTGGTGTAATTAGCAGTGAGCATGCCTCACTTATCGCCCAACAATGAAAAGCAGTGAGAATGGGCACTTCCCCCACATGCAGTAGGAGACATTAACTCATTGTGCCACAAAAGCACACGTGTGTCCAGCCCACCCAAAGCTTTCTCGGACTGTCTATGCAGTTCAATTTTCCAAAAAACAAAAGCGATTCTCAGGTTTTCTTTTCCAAGTTTTCGAACGTTTTTCAAAATGTTTTTTCAAAAATTGTGATGCAAATACACTTATTTTGAGACTTTACTCATTGTATAATACAATAAGTTTCAAAGAAGCTTCCATAATTAGCGTCTTTACAGTATTTGATAGTCCACGAATTAAATATAAATTCTGTCTAGGTAATTTTTGGCACGATTATAATTCATTATTATTTATTGTTTTGTTTTGTTTTGTTTTGTGTTCAGTCTAAAATCTAATTGAACATTTGATATAAGAACAACCAATTGTGGAAAATTTGCAGAATAGAGGATGAAAGCCTAGTGATTTAACTTTGGATTGTGACATACTGTAAGTGTGTAAAGGTCACTTATTTTTCTGTTCTCTAAGAAAAGGAGGCAATTTATTTCAAAAATTCCCAGATACTACAGCCATCAACCTATAAATCTCCTTGATATTTTGGCTCCTAGATATCTTTATTGCCTTTCTGCAATAATTTTAATCAATTTAGGACCAGGGTCTCAAACTCACCGCCCAGGGTCCATTTGAAGCCTGCAGGATGATATTTTGCAGTCTCTTACTTGACATCCAAGTTTCATGCCGTTCGTTGCCTTTGGCATTTTTTTTTTAAATTTTTTTTATCACTTATGGGCTACTACAGCTCAGTCTCATCACAGCTTTTGTCGAAACATAATCCTCACCAATTGGAGGGAAAACCCACCTAGTCCCACCCAGTACCGGTCATGTCTTTTTAAAAACCTCTTATGAAGGAGAACGGCTGGCGACGAGAACAGCCAATTTCAACAAAAAGAGGAGGCTTTTTTTTTTCCTTTAGCAGAGAGGCACCACCCTACATGTCTTGAATGTACAGAGAAAGATGTTCATGTTACGAAGAAGCGTGAATGTTCGATGTTCTGAACTGGGAATATAAAGGTTAGGGAAACTGGACTAGCTGTACTTTTTTTGGAATACTTTTTTTTTTTTTTGCAGACCTGACTATCTCCAGTGACCCCGGCGTAAATTAAGTGTGAGAACCCTAATTTCGGAGATTGATGCTCCTGGAGACTCTTGTACTTTTCCTTGCTGCCTTTGTTCTTACTAATCACTCCAATGTCTGTATGACTGCCGTATGTCGCCGTCGCATCTTGGGGGGAAATGAGAATTGTAAATACAAAGTGGTTACTATTTTTTCTAAATTGGGTGCACCCGGAAATTCAATCCTACACCCTGACTGGACGCTGACGGTTCTTACTCTGAATTGATCTCCAGCTTTCTTGTCAAATTCATTCAAATCAGCCTACAACCCTGGCATCTTGCTTGAAATGTTTCCTCCTTGTCCTTCCTGACACATCCCCAGTCAGGTTGGAGTACCGCTAGAAAATGGGGACAGATGGAGAGAGCAAGTATGAATGGAACGCAGGTGTAACCTTGGTTGGGGATGTCACAGCTCACATTCACTACTCAAGTCAAAACGATAACATGCCAACAAACACAATGGCAATTTCAATTGGAAAAGTGTGGCACATTCCAAATGTGCAAATGAAGGAGGGGAAAGAGTGTGTGTACGTGCTTGTGTGCATTTGTATGTAATGACAGGGTCAATGTTCCCCATAAACATCACCTTCATCTTCCAGGTGTCCATGTTCTCGCCGAGCATGCTAGAACCTGACAACTACCGCTTGTCTTCTTCCCAGCTACACTCGTCTTTCCTTGCATGCACGCGCACACACACGCATGCACAGTTGGAGCGTGTTGAGACAAGGATGGAAAAGTGGCGTACTGCAGCTAAACGGAAATACTGACTTCTGAGGGGGATTGTGGATGATCTCCTCTTCAGACATCCTTCAGCATCCCAATCTTTAATACAATACAATACACTACAATACCCCTTCATTTATATAGCGCGTTCACGGTTACTGCTGTTGTCAGTGGTGTTCAATCAGATTCGGTTCGGACTTTGAAGGAATTTATCCCTGCCCAAACATCGAAGGATGACACAGTTTGCTTCTGTGTGTGTGTGTGTGTGTGTGTGTGTGTGTGTGTGTGTGTGTGTGTGTGTGTGTGTGTGTGTGTGTACACACAAGGTGACACCATTGTGCCGGTGTTGGGAAAAGAGGAGGAAGGGCATGGGGTGTATCAAAAGGAATGGAGATAAGAACATTCCTTGTCACGGGAAGAGATTCTGCTGCTTCTTCTCAGCGCCAAAGAGGAAGCGATAGCAAGAGGGGGAGGAGTCACACCTGCAACCTTCATTCCGGGCTGATTTTGTGGTGTTGGGATTTCAATGAGTGTATTTCCCCAAAATGACGGATGCTCACAGGCCACCTTATTAGCTACACCACCACGGATCACATCCAAGGCAAGAGATGGAGCACAAATACCAACGTCCCCTAATTCCAACAGTGGAACCGCCAAAGGGGAACACCACCAGGGTAGTACAACAAGACCAAATATTGGGAAACTATGCCTCTAAAGTCAGACAAAAACCTCAATCCTGTGAGACTTCTGCTCAGTGAGCATTCATTAAATGTTTTGCTTTGGCTTTTTTGTGTCATGATGCAATCAACACAAGACGCATGGAAAGACATTGGGCACGACAATTTTGAGCGATTGACACAGCGGAAAAAGTGTGAGCACACTCCTTTGCCTGAGGGATGATTTTTTTTTTTGTTTTTTTTTTTTTTATGTTTGTGGGCAAACTGCAACAAAGACTTCTCCTTAACCCAGGGAGCATTAAGGATGATGGCAAAATACTTATGGAGAAGCAAGACATTCACTATCTTTGGCCTTATTTGAGTTTGGTTTTAAAATCATCAGCTTCTGACATTCAAAAGTTCCACATCCAATCTGAAAATGCCACACATTAATAAAATGTCAGTTACCTGTACCTATTTAGCATTCTGGTACTCACTTCACAATGCTAGCAAAGCTTTAAGAACGTGGGAGCATAAATATCAAGCAGCATTTGCACTTAAGCCAAACAAAGATGGCAACTAATTTGTGGGCATATTTTGTATGATTTTGTCAACAATTGACAGTTAAAATCCATTTTTATTTTACTTTTGCACTTACATACATGTCAGTCTCTCCTTTTTTTATTTTAATTCAGTACAAGAATTAAATCAGTGCTTCTACTTCTACCAGTTTTCTTCACCACCTTTGCTTAAACTATAGAGACCCACTTCTGCCCTCCCAGAACCCTCAATCAATAAATAAATACATAAATAGCAATAAGTAAATACATCTCCAAATGAGAGGTAAAGCATGCTTTGTCACGCCCAGTCTAAGTTATAATTGAGAATGAAAACTAACAAAATAACAAAACCAAAATCGGAAAAACATTTTTTTTAATGAAAAAACAAACAACTAAAAAAATTTTTTTTAAAAACCAGAACCAACTGAAACTACATTTTACATTTATAAAACTAGACTAAAACGTACTATAATTGTATCTGTCAAAGGAATTCATAAATGATCTTTCAGTGTTAATTAATTTTTTTTTTTATTTTTACTTTGGTATTACCTGCGATACAAAAGCAGAAGGTCGAATTGGGAAATGTAGTTATTACAGAATAACTGACTTTTTTTTTTATCTTTCACTCAACAAATACTCAATATACCCCCCCCCAAAAAAACAACAACAATTAAAAAAAAGCTAAAATGAGAACTAACAAACCATCTCTTAAAAAATAATGAAAACTCAATTTAAAATAAAAGTCAGTTCGAGGTAAAAGCTAAGATGAAAAATCCAAAACTACTATAGCCCTACTGTAGCCCTGCTACTGCCCTCCGGTTTCCCTTTACTGTAAAACTGATGCATGAAACCAAAGGATTTAACATTGCATAGTTCCCCACACAGTTTCTTCTTACAAAGGTATGCTATATTAATGCTAAGCTATAATGCAAATAATACATGAATACTTATGAATAAAAAGTAAATCTTCAAGCAAAAACTACTTTTAAACTTCCTATCAAGTGAAAATAAAAGTGTCTAAAAAGGCCAGAGAGCGGCAGCGGTGTGGTCCAACACGTCACCGCCTCGCTCGGTGTGGGTCCACAAAACAGAGATACGTCAAGGAAAGTTAACCATTTATTTAACACAGCAGCACAAGTTATTAAGCATGTGGCTCACACAACATAGCAAACGTTTGTGAGCACACAGTTCTTGCTAGTTAGAGACATTATTGTCTTCGGAAACAGAATATTCGCATTTCTCCAAGGGTGAATGTAAATATTTAGCTAGTATAAAAAAGGTTGCTAAAAGTGAACCTAAACTTTAAGATTCGGTGAGAACGCATCACTCGCATATCTGTAAAACAGAATACAAATATTGAGCTGGAATTTCAACGTTTTTTTTTCTAAAACTTACATCACCTAGTGGAAATCATGAACTCGGACTGAACCTGCTCCCATGATTGCCTCATTTAAACGTTCAGCTGCTCCAAATTCCACAAACATTCAGGAGGAAGATAAGACAATCAGCAGATAAACTCTGACCCAATGTGGCAAACGCTTGCTACAACATATGACTTCACTACATTCAGAAATATAAAATGTAAATATTCTTCATATTACACAGTATGTCGAGACATTTTCATGTAATTTGATCAAAAAAGAATGTTGTCATTCAATAGGTAATAATATAATTGTTCCTAACAAAACAACATTGTGTCATTACCGGGGGGAACGTGTAACCCCAGGGAACATGCTTTTTCTTTCTTTTTTTTTTTTTTTTTTTTTAATTGCTTCCCTAAGGGACAATATGAAACCTGAGATGGCTGAGTGCCATCTAAATTATGGCAATATTTGACAACGAAATATGGCAATTTTAGAGCATAATAGACCAGCAAACAAGTCGTAAATGAAAAGGAACATGTTACAGTGCGGAACATTTCACCGTGATTACTTAACTCGCTCAAAAATGTCCATTTTGGCAGCATACAATGTATGTCATTATTGTTGATACCTAATCGGGTCAAAACTTTTTTCTGGGACTCAGATACTAACCTTGCTTCGCAAGAGTACAAGTGTTAGCTTGAATATGTCACCTGGACATATGTGGCATGATTCTCAAATGATTTGTCACTTGTCATTGGTTTCTTTGAACAGAAAGTGACACACTGCTAACGTTGCGTGTTACCTTTATTGTTGGCGAGGAGCTCAAACAACGACACAATGGCGCGATAAAGAACGCTGTCCTCGCCATTATTGTGTCAAGTCAACCAGCAGACAAAACAAACACTCAACAAGTGTCAATAAGATTGGGAATCAAGTTTCCACAGTGTTATTTTACTAGTGATTAACTTTAATTACCTAACCGAAGTGAATAGTCATGGTACTGTTTCTGGCTTTATTTTTGTTTATTTTTTGGTTGTGGGGTGGGGGTGGGGGGTGTAATTTATTACTGGTGTTCTGGTTGGGCTGTCTTTTGTTTCAGAATACACCGCATACCCGGCCGTCATGAAGGAGACGTCATAGAAGACTGTTTATGATAAGGAAGTAAGGAAACAACTGTGTCATTCTCCATTTGTATGGGCAGGCAGGCCCCTTCCCTTGTTGATGTTCGCTTCTTTTATTAATTGCAGAAATATTTCAATTTCTTCATCCCCCCACCCAAACATACTTTATTGTCCACCGTCATTTTCTTCTAGTACAATATGTCGTTTATCTGCAAAACCTGTTTCCATAGCCCAAATTTGCGTTTTCCTTTTATCAAGAAATACACCCCATCTAAGCGAAAAACATTTTTTGCAAATTTTAGTCCTTTTTTCCCCGGAAGTTATCACGTTTCCATTCAGGTTGAGTTTTGACAATTCATAAAAAAAATTGAATGAAAATAGGTGTATGGAAATCCACCTTTGGCAATTAGTGTCAAAGAGGTATGTTGAAATGATACAGCTGTTGTAAGTTGAATGATGAGTAGGAGCTAAATTTAGCCCATGTTGTTCGCAAAAGTTACGGCAAGCCTTCACTGCATGTTTTTGCTCTGCGGAGAGGCTATGAAAAAGCTCATGTTTAAAAAATGAATTCATTGCACACAAGGAGCAGGGGTTTCAGCTATTTTTCCATTGCAAGCATGACACAGATGAGAAAGAAAATTTAAATGGGCTAAGCTAACAAACAAAAATACACAGTGACTGAATTTGCTCTTCAGTTCCATCATCCAACTTTCATTGCTTTTTCCCAAGAGGAGCGCCTTGGGATCCATTGTAGCTCTCGTACACACGCAAGCGTGCACACACAAGTCCTATTAAGGTCAAATGTGTTGCTCCACCCTCAACTCATCCCCTCCAGTACATTTTCATGCCCACTACACACAATGAAAGAAAGACAGGAAAATGTGCACATGCACATGACCCCGCATTCACGTACACTCATGTAGAGCGAACATTTAACCCTGACGGAGACTCACCAGTACATTTTATGTTGTTTGTGTGGCTTGTGGGATGTACGCCAAAGTGGTTATAAATAATAAAATATAATAAAACAGAGTTGTTCTGTGTCACACTCGTTTGATGTCAGTTATGATCCATAGTACACACATGGACACAAGCACGGACACACACGCACGCACGCACGCACGCACGCACGCACGCACGCACGCACGCACGCACACGCACACGCACACGCACACGCACACACACACACACACACACACACACACACACACACACACACACACACACACACGATGACTGTGTGGCACCAATAAGTTTGACCTTCAAAGTGCTTCAATGACAGGAAATGCGAAGCAAGCACAATGCTCATGTGAAATGGCATCCGCTTGATGAGAACAAACATCTAGGTCAGGGGTGGGCAAACTACGGCCCGCTGACCAGATCCGGCCCATTGGGCTTTTTAATCCGGCCCGCCGAAGATTGGTTCAGAATACAGTACAAGGTTTGATGTGAATTCTTCAATTTATTTCATTTTGACTTGCAATGACGGGCGCTCAACACCAGGTGGCACTGTGACTTGATCTTGCAGTGCCCGTACCCCGAAAGAATGAGCGAGAGAGCCAGAGAGAGAGCCAGAGAGAGAGAGAGAGAGAGAGAGAGAGAGAGAGAGAGAGAGAGAGAGAGAGAGAGAGCGCACTCTAGAGAGCGAGCCATTTCTAATTCAGTAATCGCTTTACTTCTACTGGTTAGATCGCAAACCATCTGCAGCAGTGTCAAAGAAAAGAAAAGTCGACAGTGAGTGCCGGGTGTTTAAGAAGGAATGGACGCCTAAATACTTTTTTACCGAAGTCCGATCCAAGGCTGTATGTCTTATATGCCAAGAAACTGTTGTGGTTTTAAAAGAATACAACATCAGCCGTCACTTTTCCACTAAGCATGCTAATTACGCCATCAACCTTTCAACACAAGAACGTACAGCTACTGCTGACAGGTTGCTGGCAAGTTTGCAGGCTCAACAAAACACATTTATTCGATCAACTATCATCCAAGAAGCAAGTTTTTTACTGGCATTCAAACTAGCAAGAGCCAGCAAGCCTTTCTCCGAAGGGGAGTTTCTTAAAGAGTGCATGTTAGAGACAGCAAGTATTTTATGTCCTGAGAGCAAGAACAAATTTGAAAAAATTTGCTTATCACGCAGGTCAGTGACTCGCCGGATTGAAGTAATTGACGAACACTTAACGAGCAAGCTAAACAAAAAAGCGGAGAGATTTTCATTATATTCTTTGGCACTAGACGAAAGCAACGATGTTAAGGACACCGCTCAGATCTTAATTTTTATCAGAGGGATTAATGAGAATTTCGAGATTACGGAGGAGTTTTTGGATATGGAATCCCTGAAAGGAAAAACACGAGGAGAGGATTTATT
>NW_017805834.1:742805-748170 GCF_001891065.2 Hippocampus comes | reverse complement strand
GCACTTCAGCTGGTGTCATGTCCCTTCTCACAAGACCCGGAAACAGTGCCACAGGAGTTGCAGTTGGAACTGATAGATCTCCAATGTGACATGATGTTAAAGGACAAGTTCCACTCCCTGAAACTGGATGAGTTTTATGCTTCGTTAAGTGCAGCCAAATTTCCAAACATCCAGAAGATGGCACGGAGAATGCTGGTGTTGTTTGGCTCGACATATGTGTGTGAACAGACTTTTAGTGTGATGAACACCAACAAAGCACCCCACAGATCCCAGATGAGTGATGAACACCTCAGATCTGTTCTGAGAATTGCGACAACACGATTACGACCAGACTTTGATGCACTGGCTAAAATGGGTGAGCAACAACACTGCTCCCATTAAAAAGTATGTTAATACTTTAATGCTTTTGTTCTGTTTATGTTTACTATGTTCTGATATATTAATAAATCTATCTTGTGCTGACCCGGCCCGTCTATCAAATTTTAAAAGTCAATGTGGCCCCTGAGCCAAAAAGTTTGCCCACCCTTGATCTAGGTGGTGTTTACTCAAAAAAGTTCTTGTTTTTACTTTGTTCACATGACAAAATTTGACAACAGCTCAAAAAGTTGGTACTCAAAAATGCACATAGGTAGGACATCAAACTGGCAGAGCACACAGATGGCTGTAAACATCGTGGAATGACCACTGCAATGCCAACCGTAACTAAAGATGCAGTTTTTGATTTATTCATGTGGGTGTGTTTATTTGATTTGAATGGATTAACTTAAAAACGTTTTAAAATGAAAATGTAGTTTGTTATGTAAAAATAAAAAGAGAGAGATCGATCCATCCATCCATCCATCCATCCATCCATCCATCCACCGCTTATCCTCAAGAGGATTGCGGCCGAGCCGGAGCCTATCTCAGCTGTCTTTAAGCAGTAGGCGGGGCACACCCTGAACTGGTTGCTAGCCAATCGAAGGGCACATATAGACAAACAACCATTGGCGCTCACACAACCGGAGGACCCGGAAAAAAAATGACGGAGGCACGGGGAAAACATGCAAACTCCACACAGGAAGGCCAAAGCCAGAATCGAACCCTCCATCTCTGCACCGTGAGGCCAGTGTGTTAGCCAGTAGTCCACCGTGCTGCCCATATCCAATTAAATCGAAAAAACAAAAACAAAAACAAAAGAAACATCTTTTCAGGATGGGAAGTGGTGAAGACAAAATCAAGTCCAGCTGTTCTAGTAGTTTTTTCCCAGGAAATATTTTGCTTTCAAGCACAAGCTTGATGGTATTTGAAACTGTCCAATTGACACTGCCACCACAATGCTTCACTGTATGTGTGTTGTTCTTTGGTGATTGTGCCAAAAGTACTTTTTTGAATTTTGGCCAAAATGTACTGTACCGAACTATACACAGTGTACTGAAATTGACGTCAAAGTGCCCACGGGCATGTTATGTGAACAAATTCAGAAAACAGGTGAGCTTTGACATTTGGAATTCAAGGCTGTGGGTGTTTTGCTGTCAAATTCAGCCGACAGAAGTGGGTAGTATAGAGCTGGTCCGCTGTTCCACAGCCAGGACTAAAAGCACACTGCTCCTCCTGAATTTGAGGCTCAACTTCCCGACGAACCCTCCTCTTCATCAATAGACCTTACTGGGGAGGCTGAGAAGTGTGATCCCTCTGTAGTCGAAACACACCCTCCGGTCCCCCTTCTTAAAAAGAGAGTCCGCCACCCGGGTCTTCCAATCCAGACGCCTTCTCCCTGATGAGTGACGACATGATGTTGCAGAGACATGTCAAACAGGACAGCCCCACAACATCCAGAGCCTTGAGGAGCTCCGCACGGATCTCATCCACCCCTAGGGCTTTGCCACCGAGGAGTTTTTTAACCACGTTGGTGACAACCCCAGAGATAGGAGAGCCCACCTCAGAGTCCTCAGACTCTGCTTCCTCTAAGGAAGGCATGTTGGTGGAGTTGAGGAGGTCTTCGAAGTATTCTGCCCACCGACTCACAACGTCCTGAGTCTATGTTAGCAGTGCGCCATCTCCAATGTACACAGTGATAATGGTGCACTGCTTACCTCTCCTGAGATGATGGATGGTGGACCAGAATTTCCCTCAAAGCCGCCTGCAAGTTGGCTTCTATGGCCTCACCGAACTCTTCCTACACCCAAGTGTTTGCCTTGGCAACCGCTGAAGCTGCGTTCCGCTCAGCCAGCCGATACCCATCAGCTGCCCCTGGAGTCCATTGCTTATAAAAGCCCGATAGGACTCTTTCTTCATCTTAACAGCATTCCTTACTGCCGGTGTCCACCAACGAGTTTGGGGGTTGCCGACACAACAACTACAAACCACCTTACGGCCAAAACTCCGATTGGCCGACTCAACAACAGAGGCGCAGAACATGGTCCACTCTGACTCAATGTCTGCCAGACAACAAATCCTCATAATACGTTTGGGTTTGCCAGGTCGGACCGACATCTTCCTCCACAATCAGAGCCAACTCACCACCAGGTGGTTATCAGTTGACAGCTCCGCCCCTCTCTTCACTCGAGTGTCCAAAACATGCTGTCGCAAATCCGAGGATACGATCACAAAGTCAATCATCGAACTGCAGCCAAGGGTGTCCTGGTGCCATGTCCACATATAGACACCCTTATGTTCGAACATGGTGTTTATTATGGACAATCCGTGACGGGCACAGAAGTCCAATAACAAAACACCACTCGAGTTCCGATCGGGGAGGCCACTCCTCCCAATCACGCCGTTCCAGGTGTCACTGTCATTGCCCACATGAGCATTGAAGTCCCCCAGCAGAACAAGGGAGTCACCAGCGGGAGCACTCTCCAACACACCCTCCAAGGACTCCAAAAAGGGTGGGTACACTGAACTGCTGTTTGGTGCAAAAGCAAGAAACAACAGTCAGGAAAAGGGGGAGGGAGGCAACCCTCTCGACTTAGGGTGTGAATTCCAATGTGCAGGTTCTGAGACGTGGGAAACTACAGAGTGGAAGAGAGTCGAACCCCACTCGAGAGAAGTGGTACCAGATCCAAGGCTTTGTTTGGAGCCAAGTCCGAGTATATCCAGTTGGAACTTCTCTGCTCCTTCCCTGCAAGAGAGGTGACATTCCACGTCCCGAGAGCTAGCCGAGAATCAGACTGCCAAGCTTGCTGCCTTTGGCTGCTGCCCAGCTCACATTGCACCCGACCCCTTTGGCCCCTCCCATAGGTGGTGAGTCTATGGGAAGGGGGACCCACTAGGCGCTCGCCAGCAAGCCCCACCTTCAGGCCTGGCTCCAGAGAGGGGCCCTGGTGACCCACATCCGGGAAAGGAAAACTGAGGTCCATATATTGTACTTATCATTCGAGGGTTTTTAAGCCGTGCTTTGTCTGGTCCTTTACATAGGACCTGTTTACCACGGTTGACCCTGCCAGGTGCATAAAGCCCCCAGACAACTTGGCTCCTAGGATCATTGGGACCCACAAACTCCTCCATCGCATCAAATTTGAAATGAGAAAATAATCAGTTTGAACATTACATGTATTGTCTTTGCAGTGCATTCAATTGAGTACAGGTTGAAAAGGATTTGCTAATCATCGTATTTTGTTTTTATTTTACCTTTTACATGACCTCCAAATTTCGCTGGAATTGATATTTGTAAGATTGAGGAGAAACAAAGACCGTATTTTCTGCACAAAAAGACGCACTGGATTATGAGGCGCACCTTCAATGAATGGCTATTTTGTAATTTTTTTTCATACATTGGACGCTTCACATTATAAGGCACAATCTACAATGCGTCCACTAGATGGTGCTACCCTCCTTCCATTCAACTCGAGAGGCGTCCTTCAACTTGTGAGGTCCTTCCATTCAACTCGAGAGGCGTCCTTCAACTTGTCAGGTGCTCATGACTGCCTCTGAAAAATGTAAATTAACTATTACTGTACTTAAATGAAACTACGAAAATTATAATGCATCAAAACAGAAAATCAAGCGAGGAAATCACAAAATAAATTCTATATCCCCTCTACAGAATTTATTTTGTGATTTTCTCGCTTGATTTTCTTCGTGGTTTCTTTGAAGTAAGAATTAATTTACGTTTTTCGGAGGCGGCCATGAACACCTCTCGAGTGGAACGGAAGAAAGCACGGAGACGGACAAAGACGTACAGTACCTGTACTTGCTGAGACTGTGAAAACCATTAATAATGCCTGTGTTTGAAAAAATAATAAAACTACAACCACAGCTCTCATTTTTTTCAACAAACTCAGGTGTGTCTTTGTCCGTCTCCTTCCCTTCTTTTCTTCCGGTCAACTCGAGAGGCGTTCATGACCGCCTCCGAAAAACCCATTGGCATTTCCTTTATTGTAGCTTCAAGAGTACAATCAGATAAGACAAAATAAGAAAACCTTTAATAGTCTCACAATAGAGAAATTCCCACTTCACAGCAGCAAAGTTCTGAGAGGAAGAAGTAGAAGAACAAAATAAAGAGGAGCTGCTGGAAAGGCAGCCACTCTCGCGGCGCCATCTTGAAGTCAAAATAACACAAGATAGAAGCCGTAGATATTTATTCCTTTGTTGTGTGTTCACAAATTATGAAATCACAATATAAATTCTGTGGGGGGGGGGGAATAGAATTTATTTTGTTATATCCTCGCTTGCTTTTCAGTTTTGATGTATTATTTTCCATTTTTGTAGTTTCATTGGAGTAATCGTTAGTTTACGTTTTTCGGTGGCGGTCTTGAACGCCTCTCGAGTCGAACGGAAGAAAGCACGGTGATAGACAAAGACGTACCTGTATTTGTTGAGACTGTTGTAATAAATGAACACCACAGCTCTCCTTTTTTCGGAGCCGCAACACATACTTATTTAATAAAGCAGCGACACAGTTCACTGAACCAACAGCAAGTTATAACCTTGGAAGCATGTCTCCAGGAAGGAGCCATCTTGGAGTCGACGTATTACCGTAATGACCATACAAAAGACGCACCGGATTTTAAGGCGCTCGGTGAGCTTTTAAGAATATGGAAGACTTTGGTGCGCCCAATAGTGCGGAAAATACGGTAGTTATGCTCTTCAACACCTTTGTGTTTTGAAAGATGATCCTTCTTATGGACCTTTGAAAAACATACAGTTCTCGGTGTTGTGTCGAAGTGAGAAGGATCTGCCAAACCACTTAGATTTGACAGAACAATACTTACCCATAATAAAGGGTTGCTTTGCTGAGTCATCCCGCTTCAGTTTTATTTTCCTCCACACGGGCGGGGCAAAATTCAAAGCTTGGTGCAATTTTGGACAGCTCATCAGGAGTTTTGGAGGTTTGTTTTGGTGCAGAAACTTATATTATACATATATATATATATATATATATATA
>NW_017805834.1:711656-739422 GCF_001891065.2 Hippocampus comes | reverse complement strand
TATATATATATATTCATATTTATGTTTTTCTTCCATTCTCGGTTTGCGACAATGGTGCTAAATTGCGAACCCTTGCTACAATGGCACCACCGGAATAGATAAACAATGCTTAACATTGGATTGACAAGTGATGCTGTGATGACACTAATCTATCACAAGTGTCACTGGCCTCGTGCAACACTGATTGGACTCGATTTTAATGAAGAAAAAAAAATCTCCAAAGCTACAGCTTTTGAACCGGTTTTCCTTGGGCAATTTTGATCAGCCACATTTTTTTTTGCCTGCATGGTGAGAATGGCAAATATTCACAGCCCAGAAACCCCGTTTCAACTCACTATTGCCAATGTGGAGAATGGGGAGCGTGAAGACTTGAAAGTGCTCTGTGACTGGATGAGCAGTTGAGTGGATGTGATTGGATGAGTTGGATGAGTGCACAAGTGTGAAAATGCAAGTGAGTGTGTGTCTGTGTGTGTGTGTGTGAGAGGGTGGGTGTGTGTGAGAGGAAGAGAGAGAGAGAGAGAGAGAGAGAGAGAGAGAGAGAGAGAGAGCAAGAGAGCGAGATTGGTGTGGCCGTGTTTCCTTTTTTTTCCCAAAACTCACCACCTTTGCAAATTTGAAAGTTACATTCTTCTACATCGCAATGTTGGTTTGAATTGGATTAATTTGCCATAGTTTTCATGTATTCTACTTATGTAACAATGTATACGGTATAGTAAAGAGGTTTTGTTCAGAGCTACACAACACCACCACCATAAGGCAACAGTGTCAAATAGTGGTTGGCGTGCACACAACACCCTCATACGGTGCCTCCATCCCTTTTAGGAGCTTCATGCACATAGGATGTTTAAGCTCCACCAGTTCTTGTGTGTGCAGGTTGAGGCAGGTTTACTCACATTCCTTTTTTTTTGGAGGGGGGGTAGTCGTAAACACTCAGAAGAGGCCAGTTCAGCAGAGGCAGACAAAGAATATTCACGAGAACACAAAAGCTTCCTTTGGTTTGATGTGTGTGCGCGTGTGTGTGTGTGTGTGTGTGTGTGTGTGTGTGTGTGTGTGTGTGTGTGTGTGTGTGTGTGTGTGTGTGTGTGTGTATAACTTCCTGCAACTTCCTGCAAGGTGCGTTGAAGGAGATGTTAGATAAGTTTGCACTTGTTTATGTTCAAAGTCAAAATACATTTGAGATTTATTCATGAAAAACCTCTTAAATCTTCAATCTAGACGACCATCTTTGTTACCTTCCAGAAGGAGGTATTAAGAGTGATCACTTTGCAAATGATTTAGACAGAAAAGAACTTTAACATTTTGCCAAAAGTAAATATTTAGCCGAGATTGATTTTTAGTGTCTCGCTAAAACTGACACTAAACATTGACCTCAGACTGAATTAGTACTTGCTAATTAAGGAACGCAAGTCTTAGGACGTAGTACCTGTCCAAGGTCCAGCGTGACATTGACCTCGTTGAACTCCGTACTGCGTGACAGCGGCGGGCTCTGCCACCATCGCTCAGTGCCATCAATGGCGTTTGTGATGGGGTGGGCACGGTCGCTGTCGCCTTGGCGACAGATGTCACAGTACTGACCCTGAAAGAGACATTAGCATGAAATCATTGTCAGTGTGATGTACCATTTTTTAAAAATATATTTTTAAAAAATATCTTGATGTCACGGAGACTGAGTGTTTTATTCTGTGTATGTTAGTGAAAGATTATTATTATGTACTACTATTATTATTAAGTACTCAACCCTTTTGTCACACGACATGAACTCAATGCTAAGCTAAACTTTACAATTTATCAGTATTTCATTAAAAGAACAAGGATTTACTTAAAACTGAAATTAAGCATTGAACTTCGTCAGCAATTTAATAATCAACTACAATTCAGCATTCACCTTGTTCGAATCTTAAACATTTTCCAAAAACCAAACTTTATCCCTCCATCCATTTTCTCCCGAATATCCAATGTTGGGTCACAGTGCCAGATGAGGTGATATGTCGTTATCGTATTGTTATTGATATATGAACATTCAGCCTGTTAATATTGAAAATGAAAACAATATCAGTCAACTATTGGGACTTTTCATGCTCGCGCTGCATGAACAGTTCAGGTCAACCAATCACGTGACTCCTTTCAAGTTTGCTGATGATCGATCGTGAAAGCCAGCCAATGACAATCAAGAAACAACAAATCAAGAGGAAGACTTCGGGTGACATATTTACGTATACTGTATGTGAAGGCTCTCGACGCGATATTTTTTGCTTCGTATTTAATGACACTTTCTGTTGAATGAGCAACTCAAAGAGAACAAAATCATCAAACAACATCCAGAAGCAGGCGACACATGTATGGCAGGCTGATTGAACACTCTAAATTGTCCATAGGTGTGAGTGTGTGTGTGGATGGTTGTTCGTCTCTGTGCGGCCTGCAATTGGCTGCGTCGCATCTTCTACCTCCAGAATTGGCAGAAATCTTTAAAAGTGAGACAAAGGATGAAGATTTCATTGGAATTAGTGAGTTGGAGTGACACTGATAGTTTGGTTAACTTGTTATCATGTTCTTTATGCCATGGTTATCTGAACAACTCTGAATATGTTACGTGTACATACCAGGCACGTTTGTTCATCATGTAACGTTAGCGTATCGTACACTTATTCAGCCTGTTGTTCTCTATTTTTACTTTTACTGTATTTGGCTTTCAAGATGATATGTCCGTTCTTGGTGTTGGATTTTATCAAATAAATTTCCCCTCAAAATGCGACTTATACTCCAGTGCGACTTATACATGGGTTTTTTTCTTCTTTATTATGCATTTTATGGCTGGTGCGACTTATACTTTGGAGCCACTTATAGTCCTGAAAATACGGTAGTTTTAATTATTTATTATTGCTTGTTTTGACTCACTCACTGCCATCGCCTGGCAGCTTTATCACTCACATAAAACTAGGTGGGCTGGCAGCGATTTAGTTCGTGCCATGTGACTGACCAACACCCGAGTCTACTAGTCGTTCGCGAATGACCGACTGGGCACCTGCAATACAGCATAGTTTAGGTATACACACATTTCAGTGCTCCGACTCTTTTCAGTTTGTTCAAACTCCCATCATCTACTGTCAAATCAAGACCAGATTGTATGCAGGTGTGTGTCACTGAGAGAAAGAGAGAAAAATAATGCTGGACCTCCCATATTCCAAATGCTCATGTTAAGGAAGCTCTCTTTCTTAATTAGAAATTAGAAACAAGCCTGCGGATTTCACGGTAATGATCATTTCCGGTGGTGTGTCGTTTCCGTGGGATCATTTGTACGGTACCGAAAAATCGTTTTCCGTCAAAATCACAGCGCATAGTTGACTGTACATGATAGAACCTCTCCGTTGTGATCAACGCGATTTCACTGTGCCTGTATGTGTATTTGTTGTGTGTGAGTGTTTTTCTTCTATTCTACTTTAGTGGTGGGTGGGTGGAACAGGGAACATTATGTGCGCATGCAGGTTGCTATTTTAGTCTGCACGCTGAGAAAGCGCGTGGATGATGGATGGAGATGGCAGCAAAAAAATAAAATAAAATGATTGGCTCATTTCGCTGTCAATCTAAAAGAGATTCAGTGTCAGACAGATCATCCAATCATCATGCAGAAAAGCTCAGCGTCCGGGCCAGCCCATAAACGCCCACTAAACATAGACTCCCAGAGACGCTGAGCGTCCGGTGGACGGGACAAAACCAGCATTTATCCAATGAATCGTCTCGTTTCAAGGCATTGGGACAACCTACATTGAACTCTCTAGACGCCCAGCGTCCACGCTGTAGACACTCAGCGTCCACACAGTTTAAAGCACAGTGAAGCTTCGGGAATGAATGAGAAGAGAGTCGCGTCGTAACCAGTAATAAGAAGCTGATTCGGAACAAAAGTTGAGCGCGTTGTAGTGCATATTTAGTCAATGACATGTACACACAATTGTATGTACACACATATATTTGATCACTTATTTTTTGACATTTTAGGGGAAGCTGAGCTTCCCTTGCAGTCTTAGAGCAATCGCCTCTGGTAGCCATTGATATTATGTTTATTTACATAAATAGTACACACACATAATCATGTTAACAGTGTCAGGTTTACTTGTGGCCCATGGTATACAGCCAGATTTTGTTGTATGCTGTATTCATGATTCCATATGAGTACAATAAAAGTGTGAAACAACATATTTTGATCCATTTATTTTCTTGAATAAATCTGGAGTACAAAGCTGCTGATATAATTATGTTGACTGTTCAGGCCTTGTTTTCAAACGTTTACCCTTTAAATATGATACTTTTGAGTATCAGCATTTTTGATTATGAATATCGGTCAAAATAGAAAAATGGGTTCCCATGAGGAACGTTTATGGAACCCAAAATTAGTTGCAGTGGTTCCTACTGGGTAATCTAACGGAAACGAAAAACAGTTTCTGTTCATTTCTGAAATCCTCAGGCCTGAGAAAATAATGTTTATTTGTGTTATTGATTGTGTTTTATGATCAATCTTATGCACAGCATATCCTAACAGCTGCAGCTGTTTTTTTAAAGTAGTTTAACGGCCATCTTGAGAAAGAGTTGAGCATGTGCCACAAGTGTAAGAGTGTTGTATCCAGCAAAGTGCGAAATCGCTGTGAAGTGCTCCGATTGATGTCATAAGCAACATCACTTCTTAAAATCACTAGCAGGTGCAGCACAGTCAATGATAAGCCACACCCTACCCCCAACACCCACCTCACAGAACCACCACCTAAATTAACTGCAATCCTGCTTCAAGGGGACAACACAACAGGCAGAGGAGGTGGGGCTCAAATTGGAATAATCCCGCCAGAGCAGCACGGACAAACACGCTTCAAATGGCCGACACGGGTCAGTCACCAGGAGGAATGTGGGTAGGAGGCGGGAAGCTCGTCAGCCTTCATCATTAACCCATCAAGACCGAGCAGAAGCCTTCACCTTTCTAAATGCTAAATACACCATGGTATCAAGTCATATACATGATAACACACTAACAAGTCAACAATGTTAATAACATGCTATAAAGCTCAGATGTAAAGTGTCCTTGAGTGTTTTGAAAGGCGCTTATAAATGAAATTATTATTATTATGTCATTATACACGACACTAAGATGTCATCATCAACATGTTAAAAAGTCAACAATATGCGCACAAAATAAGAAGCCATCAACGCAATCATTAACCTGCTAACATGGCAAGATGCTTCCAACAAGCTATGAAATTCAAGTCATCAGCACGATGATCTGCTAAAAAGCCATCAACACACAAATTCTCAGCATGTTAACAAACAAAGAATCTACACGTTAGCATGCTATGAAGTCATTATGTGATCCCATACTATGAAGTGCTGATCAACATATAAGATAAGAAGATAAGAAATCCTTTATTAGTCTCGCAATGGAGAAATTCCCAATTCACAGCAGCAAAGTTATGAAAGGAAGAAGTAGAAGAACAAAATATAGGAGATGCTGGAAAGGCAGCCACTCTCGCGGCTGTTGATTATATTAAATAATCAACAAAATGCTATGAAGTCATTCACATGCTAAGATGCCATCAAAGCGCTATGAGGTCATGGACATGCTAACAAACTATGTTGCAGGGATGTAACAATAATGGTGATACCGCAATATTAAAATTGCCACATTATCATTGTATTCTTATGAGATTAAAAGCAGCACATAGCCATCAAAAAACATTACTTTTCACCCACTTCAGCCAAAGACAGCATTGTGAATTACATGACAATAACATGATTGGCCAGTACTGCTGTTATTATGTAGCAAAAAGACAATATTGTGCTTTTTTTCTTCTCAATAATATGAGGATTGTTTTTATTTGAATAGTGTGAGATTTTATACAGTATTGTGAGCTTTTTTTTATAATATTGCAAACCTCCCGACAATATTGTGATAATTATCAATTAACAATGTGATATTGTATCCTGATGTTTGGATATAACATCCCTCCTAGAAGGCCACTGAGAAACATGCCGAAGTGTAGTGGGGAAAGGGGAGGGGCCTCTTGTGAGGGAGGAGCTTAATCTGAAGTACAATAGAGCTAAGATCGGTCCTAAAAAATCGAGCCCGACCCGAACCGGCCCGAGGGTATTTAAGCCCGACCCGGCCCGAGCCCGATCACTTAGCTTGATTTGCAGGCCCGAGCCCGAAGCAAACCCGACATTTCATATTTTATTTGTGAGGACCCGGGAGGAGGAGGGGTGATTTCTGATAACAAAGCCTGCCTTTTGTAACGAAATCTAAGTTACACAAGACTGTATAAACATTTACATCTTTTATATTTCTGTTTCCGAAGAGGTTACAGTAAACGACAATTTTCTATCGTTGACGGACTTTTTTAAGAGTGGACGGGGAAAATTTAAGGCCGTCCATGAAAATTGGGCCGTAAATCACCGCAGCAGTACGTCCTTAAGAAATAAGAGAGAGAAGCAGAGAGACAAAAAAGAATAATGATGGGTGGATCATAGAAAGAGACAGGAAGGAGTTCTTTGAATTGTCATTGCAAGAGTTTAGTACAGTACGTGTTGTGATGAGGCGACTTCTGTTTTTTTGCCATATATGGCTTGTTTAGAACAGCCCTCCAATATGGCCGCCGGTAGTGCATTGTGGGTAATTGCTAAAAGGACGGAGCCCTCTATTGGCAGTGTTCTAAGTGTGTTCGTGGACAGGGTCGCCCCTCCCTACACGCCAACGCGCACAATGTCGATTTGCGAAAATGACAAGAATCTGACTAATCTGAGGGAACACACCGACATGTACCTGACACGTCTCAGGTCCCATCCGCTACCCTTAATTTCGAATAGGGTCCCACCACTGGGCCACAGTTGAATTTAACGGTAACTAAAGGACAAGATGAAAGACTTGGGTTGCCAAAACTGCGGTTAAATGGTAGTTATTCCAAAATGTTACTTGAATCAATTCTGTATTCAATTCAACTCTTTGCACTTCACTGCATTTCTTGAAAAGAAGTCGGACAACCACATTCTTTGATTGGGACATTTTCCTGCCACTGGATATTTGTGTTTCATTTATTGATTGATTTCATTTACTTGGTCCATTTTATTGTGTGCTCTATACAAAATATGGATTTGATGAAAAATGGAAACAACATCACAGAAAATTGCCATTCATTTCATGCAACTTAAGGAAAAATGCTTTATAAAGTTATACAGGAGTCCAAAAAGGATCTTTTTTTTTTTTTTTTTTACAATATATTGACCGTTGACCCCCGCTATTCGCAGGGAACAGGCCTATTTAATTTGTAAGATTTCATTGGTGCAGCCCACTTGGGAACAGATTTTCCTCCATGCAGCCCCACAGCAAAAATGAGTTTCACACCCCTGCACTTATTGGCTGTGAGAGATCATCAGGGGTCACGTGGAAAATGATCTAATTGCATGTATTATATTGATTAATTACATAATTGTTCATCTATGACAGTGATGAATATAGGCAGAACAATACAATGCTGTTTAATCACAATAAGGTACAATAAACGTGCATTTGTTATGTTGAATGGAAATGAATACAATAAGTAAAACTAAAATTGGAAAAAAAAAAGATTTCATAAAATAAATTCAATTAGATATTTCCATATCTCTGTCTATGCATGCATTGATCTGTCTGTCTCTCATCCATCAGTCTTTTTTTAATCTTCACACAGGACATACCATACATCTGGCCACATTCAGACTGATTTATCCTCAAAATATCTGACATCTGAGCTAGGCGCTCGACAGAAAACTATATACAGCTATGCGGCGGCCCTCCATTCCCTCCCTCCCTCCTGTGTCTTAATGACCATTTAAATTCCAGCTTTTGCGATAAGTAAATCACATTTCGATTATACTGGAAATGCAATTAATCATTCAGCCCTACTTGCAAACTTCTTTTGTTTTGTTTATTTGTTTGGGGTTTTTTTTTTGCTATATTTTGGTCCAAGCTGGATTCGAACTCATCACGCGGCAGGCGGCAGACCACGTGTTCTTGAAAACCGACTGTACAAGGAACATCCTTCCTGGTGTTGTTCAATGCAAAGCATTTTGCTTTGCACTTTGTATTTTGTGACATGAGTAATGTATTATTTATAGTTTATCCATCCAACTATTTTCTAATCCGCTCATTCTCACAAGGGTCGCGGGGCATGCTTGAGCCTATCCCAGCTGTCTTCGGGCAGTAGGCAGGGTGCACACTGAACTGGTTGCCAGCCAATCGCAATATTTATACTTTATTAATTGTAAAATGTTATGCCTTTTTTTCCCATGTCATTTTTGAAAAATAAATGCTTTCCATCCATTATCCAAGCTGCTTTATACACACACACACACACACACACACACACACACACACGCACACGCACACGCGCACGCACGCACACACACACACACACACACACACACACACACACACACACACACACACACACACACACGCGCGCATATGACCTCACAGTGCAGAGGTACCGGGTTCAATTCCAGCTCCGGCCTCCCTGTGTGGAGCAATATACAGTAAAGCAGTACAAAATGACTTTTCAGCTGTGGGTGTTACAACAAGGTAAAAGTTATTTCCTTTGTGTCAAAGGTGTCACTGGTGATGTTACTGCATTGTTGATCGCCAGCCCACGGGAGTCGCGTCGTCAGTTCGTTTCGGTAGGGCTCACCTGGATGGTCTGTCCCGGGTCTCCAGAAACCGGTCCGCCGACCAGCTTGCAGTAGAGGTCGGGCACGCTCTTTCCAGCCTCGTCTTCTCCGCAGGTGGCAGTGGCAGTAATCTTGGTGCCCTCGGCCAGGTTGAAATACGGCGGATGCAGGCTGAAGCCGTTCACGCCGCCGCTGCTCGCGGCCTCTTCTGCGGACACCGGAAGCAAAAGCACGGCCGAAACTAACGGCAGTAAAGCGAGGCGCGTGAGGGGCGCCATCACGAACACCACCTGTGCTGAGAAAAGTTGTGAGCTAAGCGGGACGCTGAACTTGCTGTTTGGGGAAGTAGCGGATCGAGTGAGGAAAAGCTGACTCCGTACTCGAGGCTTAGCGGTCAGGGTGCCTGTATGCGTGACTGTGCAGGCGATGTGTGTGTGCGCCTGTTCTGTCCGTTCCTAAAAGGGGTAGCGAGAACGCTCAAGTGGGCCTCCTACTTTTGGTCACGTTACCTGCACTCTCGTGCACGCGCAAAGGGGTGGGAGTTGGCAGGGTTGAAGTGCGTAGTCACGTGATCGTGGTTTATCAAATTCAATGAGGTTATAGAGCAGGGATAAGCAACCTGAACGATGGGAGGGGACATTCTGTTTCCATCAACCCTCCCGGGAGGCAACTTTGGACGCCACTTGCCACTTCCTGATATAAACCAAAAATTAGGTCGAAAACAATAAAGTGCTTTTTCACATACATACTAACATGCATACACATATACACACTATACATATATAAATATATACACAGATACAATCCATACATACAGATATAATGTACACATACATGCTCTACATGCAAAGAGATATGTTAAAATATACATACATTTACTGTATATACTCAGGTAAACACCTATATTAATATTATCTATCCATTATCTCAACCGCTTTATCCTCACGAGGGTCATGGGCGTGCTGGAGCCTATTCCAGTTGTTATCGGACAGTAGGCGGGGGACACCCTGAACTGTTTGCCAGCCACTCGCAGGGCACACATAGACAAACAACCATCTACTCTCACAATCACACCTACAGACAATTTTGAGTGATGACTTAACCGACTGTGCATGTTTTGAATGTGGCAGGAAACCGGAGTACCTGGAGAAAATCCACGCAAGCCCGGATTCGAAACCACGACCTCTGCACTCTGAGGCGCAGGTGCTAACCAGTTGATCGCCATACCCCCATAATCATTTTATTGTATTTTTTATGATCATTATTATGAATTTTTATGATATGATTGAATCAGTTACATCGTGCAAGTATTGTAAACAATCTTCAGAAAATAGTAAATCATAGTATGCCATCAGTAGGTGTATGTATGTAGATATTGCTCTGCAAACAACAATGAGACGTAAGTTGCTACATATCTCTTTATGGCTTTGTAGACAACATTATTCATAGACCGTGGGCCATGGGGAAAATCTAGCTTCCGTTTTTGACCCTTTAATGCACCTTATAATCGGAAAACATGGTAAGATGTCCACTGCAGTAACCATTGTCCCTGAACGGATTAAGTTCAATGACCACCCCCAGGGTGGGGTGAAAATTTGAAAAATGGGGCCCTAAGAACCTTCTAAAGCAGAGGTCCCCAACCGCAGAAAGAACTTGCCTTAATTCCGTTTTATTTATTTCGGAATACGAAAGATGTTTTATTTTGAAAAACTACCGGATTCTCCGTTACATCCGTCTGTGTCACGCTTGACACACGTCAAGCCGCGCTTCTCTGTCACGTGACCGAGTACTTCAAAACAAAATGCAGGAGCTCGCAAAATGAGTAAAAAAAACTGCTGGAGATCGCAAATCACGGCGGCCTTAAAAGTACGTTCGAGACAACTGGATTAAAGTTATGGCTGAATACTCTGAGATCGCCACAATAGCACTGTTGCTATTTCCGACATCCCACCTGTGTGAGGTGGGTGGTTTCTGCGGCAACGGCGACGAAAACAAAATTACGAAGTAGACTGGACATAAACCACACACTTGAGGTGTCATTGTCTCCTATTACCCCGAGATGGGACCGTCTGGTTGCAGAAAATCAAGCTCGGTGCTGTGGTGAGTCGTCATTTTCATGCATTTTGAATTTGCGTTGTTTCGTATTTTGAAGGCATTAAACATTGCCATAGCGATCGGAGTGTTTCGGCCAGATTAGACGCCCCTTGTGTTTATTATTATATTTCGAAAACGCCACAGTTTTCATGCAGCTCATACTATATTATTTTGTTGTATTATTTTCGCCACACCTTAAATGCCGGTCCCTGAAAATATTGTCTGACATAAACCGGTCCGTGGGGCAAAAAAGGTTGGGGGCCCCTGTTCTAAAGAACATACTTTTTTCACATGAGGAAATCTTGCAGATTATTAGCAAGTCCCGTTCCACTAAAGCCGGGTGCCCAAGTCTGGTCCTCGAGAGCCCCCATCCAGCCTGTTTTGGATGTCACCCTGCTCTAACACACCTCATTCAAATGATCAGCTCACCAGCAATCTCTGGAGAAGCCTGATAATGATCCTGATCATTTGAATCTGGTGTGTAAAGTATCAGTTGCTCCTACATGGTGTCATTTAGCCCCTAAATTTTAAGACAATTCAACATGTTTCATCTAATCGCACATCTCATCAGCAAATTTGCAGACTATTTTTAAATATTTTTTTCAGTGGTCCTAAACCCTGAATACATATTCGACTGAACAATTCCCACCACATTATTGTGTAAGAAAGATTAAAAAAAATAATAAAAATAAAAAATAAAACTTGGAATGGAATAAGGGACACATATTATAAAAACGAAGTTTTGTTAAATATGTTTTTTGTCCCTAACAGAGTGGAACTCTCTCACATTTCCCATCTGAAAAATCCATCCATAATTACAATTATTTCAATGTCTTTGCAAGTGAAATACACATCGCAACGTTTCTCGCAATATTCTTGGCCGCTGTTAACTACATTCTTTTGTGAAAAGAACAACCTCAGGACTCATCTACTTCCTGCCACTTTCCATCCGGGTCAATGAAGACTATCATGGGAAAGAAAACTCTTGTGCCTCAAGGGTTTTCTACGGATGACTGTGAAGCAATGTTCCCTCTAATTTTCCAATCCGTCTGAGCACCCACACAAACTCAATGAGCATTCCTTGTATCACAGTGAGCCAGATCAGACATTCACACGGTGGCCAATCCAGTATCACACTGGTCCAAAACCTAAGATCATAAGTTACACGTTGTAGGTATGTCACAAAAAAACTCAAACCAGCGATATACCAAAATGAGGACCAAATTGAACCGAGATTTGTGACATGAATAAAATGAACCCAGGTTTATAAGCCAGGCGTGTTTCTCTTCGGGGAGGAGTGTTCTGCCGAGTTGCATTGGTTCTTCCCTGGCGGCAGCAGGTGCTTTGGGGCTTGTGAAGGGCTGTGCGACCAGTTGAGGAGCAGCAGCACAAGGGGAGGAAGGGCGGGCAGGTTGGGCACTTCAACAGTGTTCTCTTATGCGGTTGTCAGTATGAATCACGAGGGAAATGAACTCCTTGACGGACTCGGCTCACCCCGAGTGGACAGCTGATCTTGAAGCTCCTCTGTAAGTTCGCAAATAAAAGCTGTCCAGCCTCATTTCAATTATTCTCAGAGGCCAAAATCCTGAACTCGATGGTATAGTCTGCTGTTGACTGAGCTCTGACGTAATGACATGAGCTGTTTGACAAAGCACTGATTAATTACTAAAGGGCTGTTCAAAGACTCGACATATCTCAGAAAAAAAGAAGCAAATGATTCTTATGTCTCTGTTCGCCAAGCAGTGCTCCATGGGAGTGAAGGGCTTCGGGGATCATGTCTGAGTCTGCTGGATCCATGACTGCTCAGATCATACTGTCACGCAAGGAACAGAATTTGGAAACCAGAGAGTCTTTTGTACAATAATACAAACAAACAACAGTGAGCAGGGCTAGATGCAGAACAGAAAAATACAAAGTAACAAACGAGAAGACTTTTGGGGGCAGGAAGGCATGGAAGAAATCTTGATGTTCTGACGTGTCACTGAGTCACCCCCGAGCATAAATACTGAGAGACATCGAGCCGTGTCCAATCCTACATGACACAAAAAAGGTGACAGAATAAAGCGCCATAGCAACTGACAACATAAAGCAACATGTCACAATAGAGTCACATAATTAACAAAAACAAGCCTTTTGCATTAAGGACCTGAGCAGCCACCGCAGCAAAGTCACGATTTCTTTTGTGGAAATTACTAGATTATTATTATTTTTATTATTATTATTATCATCATCATCATATTCAAGGCGTAGGGGCATTGCCATCTACTAACTGAAGGAAATATATATTTAACTTTTGGACGTTTTACTAACAGCGGGTTGACCAGATTTACCTCATATTTGCCCAGAAGAGTGTGTAGGCCGGATGATGTTGCAACATGAAAACAGCACTACTTCTAAAATTCTAAAAAGATGCACAAAAACTCAAAACCTTTCAAACACATCAGGCGTAGCAACAACATTCATCCATCCATTCATCTATCCATTGTCTAATCTGCATATCCTCACAAGAGACACAGGCATAATGGAGCCTATCCCAGCTGTCTTTGGGCAGTAGGCGGGGGACACCCTGAACCGGTTTCCAGCCAATCACAGGGCACACATAGACAAACAACCATCCGCGCTCACACTCACACCTCGGGACAATTGAGAGTGTTAGCAACAACATCAATATTTTCTTAGGATATTGTGCAATTTTTAAAAACTGGCTCAAACAACGCCCCCTAAAAACTTTGAGGGAAGCAGCGCTGGTTGTACGTGTCACCAAGATCGACAAAATTTGGGAGGTATCCGTAAAAGCCCAAGACCTACAGAAAAAGCTGACAGGAAGTCTCCCATTTTGAAGTTTCTTTCATGTTTGGACCCATTTTTGGCTTTTTTTTTTTTAGAGGTCACATTTTTAAAAATTCATTTTATTCGATTGTCCTGAGACTGGGTGTTGCATCCGAAGATGTTCGAGACGACCAGGAAAAAAAGCAGTGTTTGGCCAGAAAAAAGAGGCTGATTTTGATGGTCCTAACAATTTGTGAAATTTGAAATTTGCCACACACTTGGTAAAATAATACCTAATCTTTGAGTTCATTTTGTGGTTTAGAAAAATACTGAGTTGAGCCCTCCACAAAGTTTTAATGAAACAGCCACGGTTCAACATTTCACCAAGATGTACCAAAAATCGGAGGCCCATGTAACAGGTCGAGACAAAAAAAAATCTCTCTTCTTTTTGGCTTTTTATAAAGGTCATATTTTATCAAAATAGCTTTTAATCCAATGTACTTAATTAAAAAAGAATTCAATTGCAATGTGTCAGTACTCCAACGTTGTAAGGGCTGCGAGAGCCCTTGATAGCTGATTGCAACTCAAGTGTTATATTGGTATGGTCTATCACCCTTAATATCACTGTAAGAAGCTGCATATAGGACCCAAGTCTTGGTCAAATGAACTTACCGGTAATTGTTTTCGGAGGAGAGCAGGGTCCATGTGACAATTACACGATGTGGTGCGGATTTCATTTTCTATTTTTTTTAATGCATTTTTCTTCATGCTCAGTGAACCACATGAGCCAAGTAAACTTTGATTTCTTTGTCGAAGGCAAATATGAAAATGCAAAATATCAAGATTGCTCAGGTTTGATTTTGGGGGGGATGTGCTGTCCAGTATACAGTTGCTATGCACTAAGAAGGTGAGCACGTTAGAGAGAACATTGCTGTGAACCCTCTTGGGAGTTCAAGAATGTATTTAATTTATAGAATTTATTTAATTTACAGAATGTATCTTCAAGGATACAACACTGTACATTCTGCTGTTATAATCCCCCCCGACACACACACACGCTCACACAAAGTGGGGTAAGATAAGTGGACGCACTGACTGACTAAAGACGACTTCCAGAATTCCTGGAATGCTCCAGTTTCTTCCGCTCTGGTTTAAGAAGATGTGTATGCCCACGCGCACACACACACACACACACACACACACACACACACACACACACACACACACACACACACACAGAGTGATCTTTGAAGTGTTGTAGGCCTTGGAGGGGTAACAGCAGATTACAAGTACATGCATGCCCTCTTTGTCTCCTTCACCCAAACGTCTACTCACCTCCACCTTCTTTTCTTCATCTTCACTCTTTATCTCTTAACCTCGACTCCTGTTCACTATTACCCTTAATGTTCTCCATTTATTCATCTTCTTGTGATCTGCGTGTTTCTGTCTCCGTTCCTTTTGGTCTCTGCAAATGAAAATGAGGAAGTGAAGACAATAAGTGCGTAAACACGTGCGTTGTTCTGTTACTGAAATATGTATCTATGTTGCATTGTTTTGCAGTTACACTCCACCCCAGCAGGACAGAGATACATAGACAGCAATGCAATGCTCGACATTAAAAACACATTAAAACACGGGTATATACAGCAGAACAGAGAAGAGAAAGACAAGAAACTGAGAATTTGGGGGCCGTTTTTGTAGAATGGCGCCCATACGTTTGAAGTAAAAATGGTTGTAACATAATTTTCATGCCAGCGCAAGTCCACTCTTTCGTGTTTGGGACCATGTTGCGCCTGTCTGGGTGTTCTGGCGCACCAAGATGCCCCATCCCTGACTCATCCGAGAATTCGGTAACAGGAAGTCGGTGGCACTTGGCATAAAAGCGGGCACATCATCATATTTGGGATGGAGCAAAGGTCCATTTCAGGATGTCTGTAAATTTGGTACACACGCTATGGCTCACTGGGCATTCCTGCAGCACTTACAGCCGTACATGCAAATTTGGTTACAAAAAGTAGAATCGATTGTTAACTCGAAAGAAGCAGGTATAAAACGAAGCACGGGTGGTGTAACGTGATTGTGGTGCATTTGTTGAAGGTGCAGGCAGACAAATTCGGGGTGCCGCTGAAGTGTAAAGTGAATGTCATTGTGTTTTATTCATAGATATGACACCAGCGTATGGCGGCCTGGTGGTCCAGTGGTTAGTGCGTTGAATTCACAGTGCAGAAGTTAAATTCCAGCTCCGGCCTCTGTGTGTGGAGTTTCCTCCCAGATTTCAAAAACATGCATGGCAGGCTGACTGAAAACGCAGATGTTTGTTTGTTTATGTGTGCCCTGCGATTTGCTGGCAAGCGGTTCAGGGTGTCCCCCGCCTACTGCCCGAAGACATAGGCTCCAGGAAGCCCCGCGACCCTTGTGAGGATAAAGTGGTTCAAAAAATGGATGGATGGATGACACCAGCGTGAGACAATCCCTCTGAATCCATCCATTCATTTTCTACCACTTAACCAGGGTCCGGTCACGTGAGCAATAGCCTTCACAGGGAAGCCAGGAGGATCCCAAGGCATTCCCAGGCCAGCTGGGAGACATAGTCTCTCCAGCGTGTCCTGTCCCCGGGGACTCCTGCCCTAAGGGACATGCCCGGAACACCTCACCAGGGAGGTTTCCAGGAGGCATCCTAATCAGATACCCGAGCCACCTCATCTTTCTCCTCTCAACATGGAGGAGAGGCGGCTCAACTCTGAGCCCCTGCCAGATGACTGAGCTTCTCACCTTATCACTAAGGGAAAGCCAGTGGAGGAAATTAATTTCAGCCGCTTGTATCGGGGATCTCATTCTTTCAATCACGACCCATAGCTTGTGACCATAGGTGAGAGTAGGAACGTCGATCGACCGGTTTCTCAATGCCAATCCTAATTAGAAGTTATCGGCATGAAATTTCTTTTCGTTTTGTTTCACAAAAGTTCCTTTATATTTGTTGTGTTGTGTGTTTTGGTCGTGGTCCTGGGTATGACGTAAAACTGCATCCGACCGGGAGAGGGATGGGCGCCGCCAGGTCTAATCGCCCAAGACACACCACATGACGACAACTACAGCTTCAACCATTCCGGCTCGGTCGTCGCCCGGGTCAACAAGGACCGCGCCTACCGTTGGCCACCAGGACGGAGGTGGAAAGTTAACTACTGGGAAACTCTGCAGATTCCGCGCTAGAGACAAAATAGTGATCGGAACCTGGAACGTAAGAACACTAACTGCTGATGGGAAACCCGAAGAGTTAGCCCACGAGATGGACCAATACTGCTGGAATATCTTAGGCATTAGCGAACTACGCTGGAAAGGATTCGGTGAAACATCAACCGACAGAGGCCACAAGCTCTATTTCAGCGGCAAGGAAGACAAACACCAGCAAGGTGTTGGATTCCTTATTCATAAACACATCACGGACACTGTCATGGGCTGCCGGCCAGTCTCAAGCAGACTCATTATTATTCGCATGAGAGCAACCCCATTTAACACCACCATCATTCAGGTCTACGCACCAACATCCACATATGATGACAGTGAGGTGGAGGATTTTTACGATCAACTGCAAGCAGTCCTAGATCAAACCCCAAAGAAGGACATCATTATTGTGCAAGGGGACTGGAACGCAAAGGTTGGAGAAGACGCTTATTCCAACTGGAAAGGCACATGTGGTCCATATGGCAACAGCGAGACCAACGACAGAGGCCTAAGGCTCTTGGAGTTCGCTAGGTACAACAACTTACTGCTTGCGAACACACTTGGCCCCCATAAGGCCTCCAGACGATGGACCTGGCACAGCCCCTGTGGAGAATACCACAACCAGATCGACTACATCTTGGTCAAGAAATGCTTCCGCTCAAGCGTTAACACCGGTGGGACGCGCAGCTTTCCAAAAGCAGATATTGGGAGTGATCACAACCTTGTCCTGATGTCATTCCGCCTGCGCTTAAAGAAGATCAAAAGCTCCAAGTGCACAAGACTGAAGTTTGATCTGGATAAACTGCGACATCCTGAGGTGGCAGAAGCCTTCAAAGCGATGATCGGAGGGAGGTTTGCACCACTGCTCACCCTGGGTGCAGAAGAAATTAATGTCGATACCATGACCACCACTTTGAACACGGTTGTAACCGAAACAGCCACGGAGATTCTTGGCAAACTCCGCCCAAAGAAAAGACCTTGGGTCACTAATGAACTGCTAGACTTGTGTGACAAGTGGAGAGCCCTGAAGAAGAGTAAGAACTCACCTGAAGGATATGACGCCTATAGAGAAATCAACAAGAGCATCAAGAAAGGCATGCAGTCAGCAAAACAGAACTGGATTGAGGGAAAGTGCCAAGAAATTGAGAACAGCCTGAATGCCAACAACAACAACACCAAGAAGGCATATCAAATTGTTAAAGAGCTAACAAAACCAAAGCAGACCAGAGTCTCTGCTATACAAAGCAAGACCGGTGTATGCCTATCGGAAGAACAAAAGATCTTGGACAGATGGACTGAATACTGCTCTGAGCTCTACAACCACACTCTAAGCGGCGATCCAACAGTCTTGACGTGTCCTCAATCGTCGGCAGAAGAAGACACACTCCCTATCCTTCGTGAAGAAGTTGAGGCAGCAGTGCGAGCACTGAAAAAGGGAAAAGCAGCAGGAGTGGACAACATCCCAGGAGAGCTTGTGCAAGCAGGGGGACAAGCCATGATTGACACTCTCACCATCCTTTGTAATAAAATCTGGCAGAGTGGGGAGTGGCCTACATCATGGACCCAGTCACTCATCATCACAATTCCGAAAAAAGGCAATCTGCAACTGTGCCAAAACCACCGCACCATCAGTCTGATTAGCCATCCCAGCAAAGTCCTTCTGAAGATCTTACTGAATAGGTTAAAACCCCAAGCTGAACTGATCATAGCGGAAGAACAGGCTGGATTCAGGGCAGGACGGAGCACCACAGAACAAATATTCAACCTAAGGATTATCAGCGAGAGATATCTGCAGCATCAACAACATCTCTACCACGTGTTTGTAGACTTCAAGAAAGCCTTTGACCTGGTATGGCATGCAGCACTGTGGACAACCATGAGAAAATACAACATCAGCCCTAACCTTATCAGGGTCATACAACATCTGTACAGCAAAGCTACCAGTGCAGTTCTCTACAACGGAGCCATCGGTGACTGGTTCAAGACAACAATTGGAGTGCGCCAAGGATGTCTTCTCTCTCCCATACTCTTTAACATCTTTCTTGAGCGTGTTATGGCGGATGCCTTGGCGGACCACGAAGGAAGTGTCAGCATAGGAGGTAGACCAATTACAAACCTTCGTTTTGCTGATGACATCGACTTGCTTGCTGGAGAAGAAAATGAACTTGCTAGCCTAGTTCAAAGGCTTTACATCACCTCCAGAGCATATGGTATGGAGATCCATGCCGACAAAACAAAAATCATGACCAACAACAACAATGACATCCTCTCTGGCATTGAAGTCAATGGACAGGCACTAAACTGTGTATCGAGCTTCAAGTACCTCGGAGCAATTGTGTCCGATGAAGGATCAAAGCAAGAAGTCCTTGCCAGAATTGCTCAAACGACTGCAGCCCTGGCAAAACTCAGGCCCATATGGAAAGATAATAACATCAGTCTGGCATCAAAAGTGAGACTGCTGCGCTCACTTGTCACCTCAATCTTTCTCTACGCTTACGAAACATGGACCCTTACAGCAGAACTGCAGAGGAGAATACAGAGTATGGAGATGAGATGCTACAGAAGACTTTTGGGTATCTCCTACACCCAACATATGTCACTAATGAGGAAGTCCGTCAAAAGATCAGACAAGCCATCGGCCCACATGATGACCTCCTATCCACTGCCATTAAGAGGAAACTGAGGTGGTACGGACACGTCCCCAGATCCTCAGGCCTTGCAAAGACCATCCTGCAAGGCACCGTACAAGGTGGCAGAAGAAGAGGGAGGCAAAAGAAAAGATGGGAAGATAACATCATAGAATGGACTCACTTGAAACTCAATGAGGCAATGAGAGCTGCCGAAGACAGAGAAGGATGGAGAGAGCTGGTCAGCAGATCGTCTGTGGTGCCCCAACGACCCTCCGGGGTTACGGGATAGACGAGACGAGACGACGACGAGACGAGACGACGAGTTTTGTTTCACTTTAAAATAGCTTAGTAGAAAAAAAGTTAAAATCTTAAGGTCTTAAAAGTTCCATTTTAAATATATAGTTAAGGTTTTTCAGTAGTATTTTTTTTTTTGTTGCAGTATGTAGAGCAGTGTTTCTTAACCTGGTTTCGACCGAACCCTAGGGGTTCGGTGAATCGGTCTCAGGGGTTCGACGGAGCCTCTGCCATGGAGAGTAAGACACACCCGACTCAACATATCAATTAGTTATGACACGCCCGCTTCGCCATCGCTGGCTGCAGATGGTCACATTATATTGCTTGTCCCAATCAGTGCTGTCTGAAATTTTGTTTGCTTAGTAGTCAACGTGTGACTGTCGTGATAGTATGTCGTACAATTAAAAAAAAAAAAAAAAAAAAAACGATACATATTTCTTGAAATTTTATTGCATATTTTCTACTCCTCAGACACACACAACAAGCTTTGTGACGATTTCATTTTGGATTGTTTTGTTCCACTTTGCCATTGTTCAAAACACCAATGCGGATAAATCACGCTAGGACAGCTCAAGTGATTTTGATAGTGGTTGGATGAGAAGTATAAACATAACATTCCGACACACTACTGGTTTGTCGGCAAAGCACTGCACCCGCGCGTGATGCAAATCAACATATCTATAACAACTCGCCAACCCAAACTAGTGCAGGGAGTGGCAAAATGACCACACCTGAGCAAGCTGGAATTTATAGCTGAATTCAACTTTGGCAAATACAGTATTTCAAGCATTATATTTTTAGATTCAGAAGAAACAACAAGTGGGATTAAGGGAATGGCATACAGGAAAGAGCCATTTGGCACAGGATTCAAACCAGGGACTCCTGTGACATGCACTATAGCAGTGGTCCCCAAACTACGGCGAGCGGGCCGGATCCGGCCCCCCTCTGCATTTGGTCCGGACCCCCTGAACAAACCACAGAGAGTACTTTGATTTGTTTTTCATCTATGTGGATTTGTATTGGGTAATAAAGTTGGGCTTTTACAAATAAAATCTTCCTTAGTTGTGAACTATTTTCATTATTAAGTCAAGTCAAGTACAACTTTATTGTCAAATGTGCTGATGTGCAACATACAGGCATCAAAAGAACACAACATAAACCACTGATGTAGAGTGAATAAGATAAGATAAGAAAACCTTTATTAGTCTCGCAATGGAGAAATTCCCAATTCACATAACTAAAGCTATTTTAAAAATAAAAAACATACAAAAATATTGTGCATGTTTTTTAAACATTTATATGCGCGATTTTACATTATTATATAATTTAAGTCAAACAAATTTAGTGAGGCGAGCAAAAAGAGCCAGTTCTCCAAACAGAGAGAGGATTCCCATCATGACGGGTAAAACAATAGCTAAAGCGTCAGCTTCAAAACTTCAAAATTGACTTCACATCTTAATCATTCTGATTTTGAATGCTACTACACAAAATCAAATCTGTTGTATATAATCGACCCATTTCATGCCCCTGGCATGCTTTTTATGTTTATTGGGTCAGATATAACGAATGACGAAGTTCCAGATCCTCATTAGGGTATATGTACAACGACCTCATTAACTTTCAATTATCCTACTTGTGAGAATGTTTGAAAGCCTACAGAAGAGGGGTACAAATGGACAACATCTGGACTTCTAATGAACCTTCATCTTTGGTGTCTACCTGAGTTATCATCACTGGCAGGGTAGAAGTGTTCCTTCATTGGCATTAAGCAACATGTAGTGTAACGTGCGTAACTACGTGATACTAAACCTTTTATATGCATTTACAGCTGAATCATCAATCATCTTACGCTGTGGTCCTTCTTAAATAGTGGAAAGAGGCGGGTGGCGGTCTGAAGCTCGAGGACCCCAACAAACATGGTTTGTTTGCGGCCCTAACTGCACATCCACTACAGTGGGTGGCGGTAGTGCGCTCACTGTGAAAGTGTGCGCATGGAGTATCAAGTTGTAGTTTTCTTTTGTTTTGTTTTACACAGAGGATGCACACAAAGCACAGGACAGGGCATTAGGGGTATGTTTAGAAAAAAACTGCGAGCACGCTCCGCGCCACACTGACAGTTCGGAAACTCATAGTGTGTTGAAATGTAATTTACAGTGCCACAAAATAGCTGACTGGGGACATGGAGCGGCCAGGGCAACAGCCAGGATGATTCTAAGGGGTAAAAGCAAGATGTGAGGCTTGTGGGCTGACGGAGGATTTAAATGACCTCATTCAACATTCATGTCTCGTGAGTTGCAACTGAAGTTGTTACATTATTAAAAATTTCTGAGGTTGGCGGTTGTTTTGCGGTCTTTCTGAAAGAGCCACTGCAGCTCATGTTTATAGGAGTCTCGCAACAACAATTAATATGGAGTTTCCTGGGACCAACTGTCAAATATTTTTTTTTATTGAAAAAAATAATTTCAATTTATTGTCCTTGGAGACTTTTCTGTTTCAAGTCCTTGGAGACTTTTGCTATGTGGTGCTCTTTTTGCGTGGAGAAAAAGATGCCTGCCAGTTGGCCCCCGATAGTGACTTTTGCCCTCACTTCATTTGTGGTCGGTCAGGAACAGGCCAAACAAAGACGATGAAACAGTTGATACAGAACCATCTTTGTCCTTTGTGAAGTATGGCACAAGACGGGGTTAGTGAATGATGTCAGCACACACCATTTGGCATGCTCCAACATGCTCTGGTGGTCCACGCCGCAGGTGCGGAAGCTGTAAACTAGAGTGGCTGTGTTGTACAGAAAGGTGAGATCAGTCACTCATTTCCTTCCAAGCCTCAGAGGAAGAAGTACCTGAGTCGGAAGACATGTTGGAACGCAAACATTTGATGATGACAGCAGTCTGCGATTGAAAAACCACCTCCTCTGCCGTCCATTCATTCCTGTGCAAAGCAGGTGTTATCGCAGGCGGGATGAACAAACATCTGGAATGGCGAGCAGGTTGGGCCAGGAAACACAACTATGTTGATTCAATTTGAACTTTAGAGCAGGGGTCCCCAACCGCCGGTCCGCACGGCATTCGGTACCGGGCCGCACAGAAAGAACTTTCCGTTTTATTTATTTCGGAATACGAAAGATGTTTTATTTTGAAAAATTACCGGATTCTCTGTTACATCCGTCTGTGTCACGCTTGACTCACGTCAAGCCACGCTTCTCGGTCACGTGACCGATGACACTCAAAAACAAAACGCTGAAGCCCGCAAAATGAGTAAAAAAGCTGCTTGGAGATCGCAAATGACGGCGGCCTTAAAAGTACGTTCGAAACAACTGGATCAAAGTTATGGCTGAATACTCTGAGATCGCCACAATAGCACTGTTGCTATTTCCGACATCCTACCTGTGTGAGGTGGGGAGTTTATGCAGCAACAGCGACTAAAACAAAATTACGAAGTAGACTGGACATAAACCACACACTTGAGGTGTCATTGTCTCCTATTACCCCGAGATGGGACTGTCTGATTGCAGAAAATCACGGAGAAATGGGGAGGGTTGCGTCAGGAATGGCATCCGGCGTAAAACTTTTGCCAAGACGACCATGCGAGTTGGTAGGACGGTTTACAGGGGCGGATGGAAATTACTGACTCGCTGTGGCGACCCCTGAATAGGGACGTGCCGAAAGGAGAAGAAGAAGAAGAAGAAGAAACATTACCAGAGCGATAAGAGTGTTGCGACCAGATTAGACGCTCCTTGTGTTTATTATTATACTTCGAAAACACCACAGTTTTCAAGCAGCTCATACCATATTATTTTGTTGTATTAATCCGCCACACCTTAAATGCCGGTCCCTAAAAATATTGTCTGACTTAAACCGGTCCGTGGGGCAAAAAAGGTTGGGGACCCCTGCTTTAGAGTGTTCTACAGCCGTGGTGCTCGGGGGGAGTCCCCAAATTCAAATTCCCCAAATTGAAATCCTGCTTCGGGCCCCATAAAGGTTGGCTGTCAGAAGGGAAGTGTTTTCTGTTTGTCCCTCAGTCTCCAGTAATTGCCATGATGAGTACAATCGTTACATTGATTTAAATTCCTCAAACAGAAAATGAATGCTCAAATCAATTCAATGTCAACGTTTGTGGTCTCTATTTTTGAAACCCGCATGTCACAACTACATTCAGGATCTGGCTTACTTTCAAAAGTGATGAGGTATTTAACGATTATATTAATCATTACAGTAACAGTGTCACATACAACACCCATGAAAACATTTGAAAAGTACAGAAACATTGTTTGGTGCTCATCTACAGTACGATATATCAAAAACGATACTGTTGGGGTTTAACATTTATTATGATCGCATGGGTTCATCCTCAGGCGTTGTTCAATTTTACTCCACATTTAGCTTGTTTGTAGCTACTTTTGTCTATGTACAGAAATAGTTTGTAATTTTAAAGTTTTTTTTGTTTTGTTTTATTTTGATGCTTTTATTGCATCAGATGCTCAACTGACTGAGTGTCAGTCCATCCATCCATCATCTGAGCCACTTCATCCTCACGCCGGTCATGGGCGCGCTGGAGCCTATCCTAGCTGTCTTCGGCATCAGCACAAATTATTTTATATCTTTTTGATTTGCAGGTTAAAGTTTCTTTTAATATTGTGCTCCTGAGTTAATATTGGTGATCAGTTTGAATTCATTATTATTTATTGATTTTATGTAATTTTATTTTTCAGTATCGTATGATTTGACGTGGTCAGTCAAAAAATGGTTGTAGTTTAATTAAGGATTTAATTTATTTTTTGAATTTCAGATGCACTTTAAATCTTTTCTGTTACAGTTAATTTAATAATGTTATTCTTTGTTGTAAGTTGGCCCATATTTCTTTATTTTTTTATTCTTTTATACACTAATAAGGATACAGTGTGATGCATGGGTGTACATATAACAATTTTATCAACAAATGATACTATTTATAGTCACACGCGGGGGGGGGGGGGTCTTCTTCCTAGGGGGGGCATGACAGAAGGTTGGCTTTGACTAAAAGCCAACCTGCAGATCTCATCAAACATGTGAATTCACATGAATGTAATGTTGACTGATAAATGCTAATTTTATCACTGCTCTCCACTGTCAATCCTTCACCTGCCGCCGCTTCTGTCCTGGCAGCACGGCTGCGTAAACAAATGCATGTGGGGATCAGTCACATGACATCCGGAGCTCTATGTACTCAAAATATTTGCTGTATTTCTTGCTTTTTAAAAAAGGGCATGGAATTTTATCCGGCATAAAATTTTAACCCACTAAGTATAAATTAAATTTTTCAGCGAGGTGGCCAGTTTGGGGAAGCAAGTTTTGTGTCACCCCTGATTCAGATGGTTTCTCGGCTACAATGGCAGCAGTGACTGTTGAACATTGGGGCAAAGGCCATCTTTCTCTTGCTCATGTCATCTGCATGCGCCGCAGGAAGACCCTCTGTTGAGAAGTTTCAGTGGACTAATGATGGATTTATGAAACAGCCAGAGGATTTATTTTATTGTTTTTCCGCAGGGGTTTTCCCTGCCAAAAGGAACAAATAATGACTGTAGGACAGGGGTCACCAACTCCCATCCTCAAGTGCCACTATCCTGCATGTTTTATATGTTTCTGCAGAAACCTGATAAGGATCCTGATCACTTGAATAAGGTGTGCTGGAGGAGGGAAACATGCAGGATAGTGACCCTTGAGAGCCGGCGTTGTTGATCCCTGCTGTACAAGTGCACACTGTGACAGTCAAGCAAGGGAGCCTATCTCAGTTGTGTGACCATAGCGTTGGAGGGGCCTCGTCGCGTAAACAATTGCCCACTCTCTCTTGCCTTTTCTACTGTATTGCTGGTCCTAAACTATGGAATAATTTTCCAGTAGTGTACATCAGACAACTACCAGCCTCCAAACCTATTTTTATTCCTTGGCTTTTCAGGCAGTTTGAGACGCCACCCTTATTCCATCCATCCATCCATTTTCTAATCTGCTTATCCTCACAAAGGTCACAGGCATGCTCAGGCATATGGTGATCACGCACTGCACGGAGGGCACCAACAGCCCCCCCCCTCAAAAAAAATTCATGCTGGTAAAAAATGACAATACATTAATAGGAATTATAATAAAAGGAGTATATCACATTTATAATAAAGGTTTGTAAAGTATGTTGATAAATACATATATTTATCAACATACTTTACAAACCTTTATTATAAATGTGATATACTCCTTTTATTTTTGTATTACATAATGTAATACAAAAATAACTTTACACGAAAAAAGATTAATCTCCTGTGCAGACCTCTCGTTGGTCGACCTTTGGTGCCCTGCCACCCCCTCTCTTACGTTCCCTATAGTACTGTGGTTGATTCCATTACGCTTCAGTCAGAAATTTGGCAGAAGTTCATTTTTGGACATCTGTCGTAGAAAAGGCACCAAGAGTCGGGGGCAGAAAAGGAATATAAAAAAAAACTGCGAGATGTTGGTCGTGCATCACTTGCAAGTAAGACAATGTTTTAAATAATTGTTTATTTTGTTACAGCATTGTTTCAATGACTACAATAACCACAGCCAAGTTTAGATGATGCGTTTACATGCACTTCAGTAGTGCAAAAATCAGAAAAACCTGTTTTACATGGTTCGGTCAGTAGTTCGACTTCTTGGACGTAAAACGCTTGGTTTCAGGATAGGCCTCTCCAATTCTTGCAAAAATCTGCTGTTCTTCAAGAAATGCTCGTGACGATTGCGTGATACAAGCTCACCAAAAACAACCCAAACGCTGTTGTGGAAAAGTTGTGACCTGCACATTGATTACGCTATTTAAATTAATTGGAATGTTACGAGACCAAGTTGTTTTGTATGCAACGACTATGCCGACATTTTCAAGAGGTTCATGGGGCAAGAGCGACATCTATTGGTGAAACTGTAATTTGGATTATTATTATTTTTTTTTTTAATCTTTAAGATGACTTCTCCCTTTCATATTCAGTTTTCACATTTTGTCCAGAATACCTATGGAGGGGCCTATCAGTCCTTGTCGATAAAGGTAGAAGATTAAGATTTTCATGTACCTGTGTTTTAAATACAGTATAGGCCTACATAATATCGAAAATATTTGTACCATGGTTTAAAACTATATTTCACTGTGGAATCCTTGGATATTTTGTCTTGTATTTCTGAAGATAGGATCAATGCTTCAATATCTTCAAGGAGGAACTCCAGGCCAAGTGAAAGTTTCAGATGATCAACCATATTTATTTGTTAGTAGCGGCAATTTTTAAATTATTTTTATTTATATGATTATTGGGTGCCATTCTTGGTGTTTTATAAAGATTTATGCTTTATGTCCTTATTTTTGTGAACGTTTTAGAAACATTAGTATTGACATGTTATTTTGTAAAATAGAGCAAAACCGACAAATTCTCAGATATTGTTCATTTCTGTCAGTGGTGGTGCGGGAGAGGGGGGGGCACCACAAAACATTTGTGCTTCACAGTTTTATGTGCACACTATCGGCGACTCGACACATTTTTCTTTTTGCCTTCCTCTTTGATTTTATTGTTCCAAATCTGCATTTCAGGCAGAGGCGATTGCTCTAAGACTGCAAGGGAAGCTCAGCTTCCCCTAAAATGTCAAAAAGTGATCAAATATATGTGTGTACATACAATTGTGTGGACATGTCAGTGACTAAATATGCGCTACACCGCGCTCAACTTTTGTTCCAAATCAGCTTCTTATTACTGGTTACGACGCGACTCTCTTCTCATTCATTCCCGCAGTTTCACTGCGCTTTAAACTGTGTGGACGCTGAGCGTCTGCAGCGCGGACGCTGGGCGTCGAGAGAGTTCAGAGCCCCCAGTCAGCAAAGGCATCTGGCCCGGATTCGGCATGAAGCTGGCACAGCTGGCCTTGTGTCGGCACTGGCATAACGCATGTGGGCCGAACACGGCCCAGGCGTGGCAAAGGAGGCACTGGCTTGACTCTGGCAAACCAGATGAGGGCCAGTTGTGGAGTGAAGTATTTGGGCCAGAAATCAATTTCCAACTCCGGCCCGAATATGGCCAGCCAGTATTGAGCCACTCCTAAATG
>NW_017805834.1:709276-711204 GCF_001891065.2 Hippocampus comes | reverse complement strand
GGGCGGGACAAAAACCAGCTTGTATCCAATGACTCGTCTCCGTTCAACGCATTGGGACAACCAACCTTGAAGTCTCGAGACGCTTGGCGTCCGGGTAGTCCACGCTCAGCGGACGCTCGGCGTCCACTAGTTAAAGACTGCGGTCAAGCCAGCCTCCACTCGCAAAATTGAAGTCAAGTGAGCCGCCACTGCGATTGCCAGTGCTCTGCATTACGGTAATCTGCCGCCTGCGAGTGGCGTTAGCCACCTTCAAAATAAAAGTGCCTCCACTGATGCATAAACGTGATTTGTTTGGGTTACAAGAAATTAATAAAAATATAAAATAAGTACTTTATTGTTTTATTGTTTATTGAACATATAGAACATACAATACAAAAACAGATTGACAAAAGTGAAGGCAAGTAAAAACTATAAAAAGAAAAGAAAAATAAAGACATCATCACAGTTTTATGTTCAAAGGAGTAGGAAGAAGTAAATAACTTATCTAGTCCTACCCCTTGTTATGTAACAGTAAATGAATTGATCTTTTTTCAATACAAAGAAGAAAAAATCTACATATCATCAAATACTTTTACCCTTATGTGTACTGTACTTATCTATTTATAAACCTTTCGGTTTGTATATATATAATTGTTCTTTCTACTTTTTATATCAAATGTCTCATATTCTTTATATATACTGCATTTCTTGAATACATTCAATAAGTTGTAAAACAAACACAAAAACACCAAGATAGAAAACAAATACAAATAATTTCACCATTTTGCTGGTTACTAATTGTCATTAATAATTGCTTCCCGGATATCAACTGAAGCAAATCTCAGGGAAGCTGTTGCTACTGTGTTTCACCACAGGGGTTCAACTTGTTATTATGCATTTAAATTAGCTGAACACAACTGGAATTTATACCACTCTGAAGCAATTATAGTACCAAATTAAGGCTGAAATGTAGCTATGAACACCACACCTTAAATGCCGGTCCCTGAAAATATTGTTTGACATAAACCGGTCCGTGGGGCAAAAAAGGTTGGGGGCCCCTGCACTAGGGCACGCCAGGTATACAACCACAGTACTGGCATTCAGATCGAATGTTCCATTACCAATTAAAATGCCTCTCAAATATGACATTTTGAGCTCCTCTCCTTATTTCAAAAGATTCTTAAAATGAATTTCAGTTATCCCTTAATCAAACCAGACCCGTAGGACACCAGAGCAGTCAGGGTATCCAACCAGACCACCCTCTTTCGGATCTGATGTCCTCTGAAAAGTGACAAGATGGCCTGCGTTCTGACATGACCTGCATTCTAACATGTTGATTTTTTTCGCCCATTTTTAGAACATCCTAAAAGAAGGAATAAAGCACCCCGGCTCTCGACCCAGACCACCCTCGTCCGGATCCGATGTTGCATTTTGAAATAAAAAGGCCTCTGAAAACTGGCATGTTGACCTGATTGGATACCTGGAGTGCTCTCGTGTCCCACACGCCTGGTTTGATTGAGGGATAACTGAAATTAATTTTTAAGAATCTTTTGAAATAAGGAGAGGAGCTCAAAATGTCATATTTGAGAGGCATATTCATTGGTACTGGAACATTCGATCTGAATGACAGTACTCTGGTTGTATACCTGGCGTGCACTTGTGTGTCGACAACCTGGTGTGGTTGCGCAATCACCCAGATTTATTGTTTTCATGATTTTATTTTAATATCAAGTGAAATTGATGTCGAATTATTTTTAATATCAACTGAAATTGATGTACAATCACCATTGACTTTATTTTCTATCTCCACTTGAGAACACTTATTGGTGCTGTTGTGAGAGTTCTTGTTCTTCCTCTGTGAATCTTTACCCGACAGCCAAGAAAGTACTTATTTTATATTTTAATTAATTTCTTTTCACTCAAAAAATGACGTTTATGCATGCGTGGGG
>NW_017805834.1:702559-707828 GCF_001891065.2 Hippocampus comes | reverse complement strand
GTTTAGTTTTGGTTGTAAAGTGTCCTTGAGTGTCTTGAAAGACGCTTATGAATGAAATGTATTATTCTTATTATTATAAGATATTTCAAGGGTTATTTTTACTGACCATTCATTGTTCATGACATGTACAAATGTTTGTTTTCCGAACACACTATCCATTCTTGTTTTCTTACAGTTCTAACAGCCGCTGTGAGACCTAACAGCCTAACATCTTCGGCCTCAGACCAGGAAATTGATGTCACAATCACAAGATGGCTACATCTGGCTCCTTATCGGGATGGTGACAGGAAGAAAAGCATAAGAAGAAAAGAGTGCATGGAGAGCGCTACAATTTGATGGATAGAAAAATACCGTTCAAGAGGAAGCTGCATCCCAATTTGGACTTTGTGTTCACTGTTAAATAAAGAAAAGTTCATTTTTCCAGTGTATGTGGAGTTATATGTGAGGTTCACAAATTATGACAATAAACATGTTTTTATAACAGTTGTTTTTGAGACTTTTTTTTAAAAAATGTGGGTCAAATATGGCTCATGAAAGATGTGGCTTAGTTGAGGTTGAATTAAGGCTGATATCAGGAACCTGTTCTGGCCCAGCGTCGGGCCAGATATGGTTTTACAATGCGGCTCAGATCTGGGCCGAATGCGGCCCACATCATGGATGCCAGACCCGGGCCACTGCAGGACCGTCATTCATTGAGGTATGTGGGCCGAGTGTCGTGCCGTGTCTGCCCCAGAGCTGGGCCAGACCAATTTTGCTGACTGGGCGTTGTCCCAATGCATTGAAACGAGACGAGTCATTGGATGAGTGCTGGTTTTGTCCCGCCCGTCGGACGCTCAGTGTCTTTGGGAGTCTATGGACACTGGGCGTGTATCGGCCCGCCCGGACGTTGAGCTTTTCTGCATGATAATTGGATGATCTGTCTGAGGCTGAATCTCTTTTTGATTGACAGCGAAATGAGCCAATCACCGATCTTTTGGTGTAGGCCTCTGCGGGAGCATTTTTCAATTCTCATTCTGTTCTGAGTTGAACTGGAGACTTCTTCTAATCATCTTAGCGACACTCTCTTTATAGAAAGCAACTGCGACAAATTAATCTTTAATTTCTGGTGGGTTTTATTGTAGTTGCTTATGTTTGCAGACCGACTTATATCACTACAGGGTCACAGATCATTTTATTGAAAAGGAACGGAGAGTAGAGTTCACATAAATAAACGGACACATTTTATGATCCGCCACTGATTTCAGGAGCTGTATTTTTATTGAATTTCCTCAAAAAATGCAAGCTGCTTTCTTGATTAAATGTTTAATCATTTTTCAACAAATTTCCACATTGAACGCCATTCTTCCAATTCATCAAACGAACAATTGAAACACTGTTCAAGTTTTGGGTAATGCGAGTAAGAATTGGCTGTTTTAAAATGTATAGGTCGTTTTTTGGGGTGGGGGGGGGGAGCATTGCACATGTTAAAAAAAATTAGCATGTTTGAAGGAACCAACTGACTCTCTGGCATGCATGCTCGACAGTTAGCACATGTAACATATGCCACATCGCTCAAAAACACATTGACCAGATTAGAAGTTTCGCCCCGACTACTCACACAAAAGCAGGAGAAACCAATTTGAATTTCATTGAGATGTCAGGACAAAAATGCAATTTTCTCCCTGGTACACAATCATTCATTTTATAACACTTTAAAATCAGAGATGAAAGCGGACTTTCCTGAAAACTTACCAGGTTTGTCGACCTTTCTAATGTAGTCGGACCAATCCATTCAAGTCCTTTTCCTCAAGCCATGACCACTTGAATGTGTTCCGAACACTCGCGTCAATTGCATGTATGTCAGCTTGCCTGTCTACCACCTGTTTGAACATTGCGCTGGGGCCGTACCTGGCCAATCACGCATTAATTAGTTTACGCAAAATGCTATTCAAATACTTGACATTCAATGATTAATCTGCCTTTTGTGTGCACACGTGCACTCTTTGTGGCTTCCGTTCGCGCCAAAATGTCGAAATCTCTGAGATATGGCGAGGCCATTAGAATGCGAGTGGAGGGGTGTTACTGTTCCTAGTGTTCGTGCCTCAACATGGCCACGCTCGTGAAAGCAAAACAACGAACTCAAACACGTGTTCGTTCTATGTTGTCAACTAATATCCGGATTAATTTTAGGCAATTTTTCCACAATTTTCATGACAATTTGAAAATCCGGAATTCCGGGAAAATCCGGAGGACTTTCATCATTGAACAATGAATGAGATCTTTAAAAAAAAGCAAATAAAAATAAATAAATAACAGGACCAATGCACCAATGTGGCATTTGGATTTTGTCACATTTTATTGAACAGTTGTTTGCCACTCAGATGTTCCTGTGGAAAGAAAAGCCACATGATTACAAGTTAAGGTCAGCGATGATGACAGAAGAAAGTCTTCTTACTTCGCAACAACGCTGTCGTTCTTCGCCAGCCTGAGGATGGAATCATCAGACTCTCCCTGTTTTGCATTGAGGAGAACATGTACCCATGTAAGAAACAAATCCATTTAAAGCATTGAACACAACGCAAATCTCACTCACCATCCTGCGGATGGCGCCACAGATGGCGTAGGTCTTGAACTGACCGTTGAAGCGACCTGTGACCTTGTCCACCTGCAGCCAACATTGTTGAATGAATGAGAACTTTATTTCAGACACAGAAAGAGATCCACGTCGCGTGTCATACATCTAGCACATAGAGCATCGGAAAGGACAATAGACACATGAACCCCAGTGGCTCCAGTCTCGCTGTAAACCTGACACAGCTTGTCCAGGATTACATACAGCAAATACATTTCAACGAAAATACAGTTTTTATCACTTTAAATGCAATTTCAGGGTGAGGTGTGCACTTTTTCTCAAGTTGCATTTTTCTTTATCGGGATTTGCTGGATGATGAACTTAATGCCCGTTTAGGCTTCAGGTCGCCAAGTTGTACAAAATACATGTGGAGATAAGACTTTTGTGAAGCTTTGACAATCAAATGTCGGATTTCACAGCACAGTAGGACAGGTGGGTAGCGCAACATGAACAAAAATGGCTCGTGCTTCTTGAAACTCTAAAGTCACGATGCCACTGAGGTAGAAAAGGTTGAAAAACAGAGTTCATCAGGGTTTGTTCAAGTTCGCAATTTGTTCGCCTAACGGCCACCAACAGTTTTAGTGGGGGGTTTTCATGTCTTGCGACTGGTGAACATTTGCGACACTGAACGAACCCTAACATGAACGCAACAGTCGTCTTCGAAAATTCTCGCAATTGTTCGCCACTCCGCGGGAAAAGGGTTTAAGCAGTAGCTTCATACTGTCATGATAGGCCATGGAGTTATATCTGACTATTCTGCCTCTGTGCAAAAGATTAGTACAGAGGGGAGTACAGAAGCTTTTTAATAGGGATGTTATGTTTTTCAGATCGATACCAGTACAAATATTCACTCTTGCAAAACACAAAACATTGTCAACCAAGACCTTTCTTTGTGATGCAGAAGATGATGTGCCGATGTGACAATCTGCCGCAGTATAGCGCCCTCTACTCCTAAGGAGAACTTGCTCAATGTCAGATTTTAATTTTTTGCTTTCAGTAGTGGTAGCTGTTGCCGGCAGCCTCAAAGAGCCACCGATACCGCAAAATAAGGCCAGTATTGACATGATGCATGTACCTATATATCTATCATCTGAAAGGTCATTTGTGACAACATGTCTAAGGTATTTTAAGGTCCGATGCATAAAATGGATCAAAATATGTCTGTAACAAGGTTTAAGTTTGACATCTATATGGTTTGTCAATTGCTTGCGATGCACGACGAAAAGCTTGAAAATTAAGCATATCAGCGGCGTGACATATTTGCTACTCATTCATCACCTGCCAGCCTTGGAGGAGTTGATGACAGGCATTAATCTCAATAATTTTGGGAGAAAATCCTAAACATTTCGGAAACAGAATTCTCCTGTCTTGGGCACATTTCATGAAAAATGAATTCCTTTACACCTTGCTAAAAGTACACTTAAAGGTTGTAAGTGCGAGACAAGCAGACACCGCCACCAAGCCATACAAATACAAAGCATATAAAACATATTTTGTGTCTTACAATCATACTTGGCTACTTTATAATAGTGCTGACGCAGTCCTTGAGTCATTTGAGTGCCACGGTTCCAAAAAATACAGGAGGCATTTTTTTCAGCCTCGTGTAATCGCTTATTTACCAGTACACTGTGAGGAAAAAGAAGTTAGGCTAACCGGAGCAACAATTGTTCATGCTGTACATGACAAAAACACTTGGATGCTGACAGTTGCCGTTCGTAGCGGGCAAAATCGCTGATGTGCTTCTGACGTCACTTTATCTCATCAACCAAAATTTATGGGAAGAGATTTATTTAAATCTCACTAATGTTTCAAATGAGGAAAATAGCGTACTGCTATGCACACTTGAAATCTAAAATGTCTCATATCTAAACACTAAGAGCAGATGGCTGTGTATTATTAAGCGGAAATTATGTTCCATTGACCTCTATATCTTGAACCAAGCCCCCTCCCGCCCCCAAAATAATAGTTATTTTTATCTAAGGCGGAGAATACGGTGCGCCGAATGGTTGTGAAAATACGGTATTTTTATCTAAGGCGGAGAAAAAAAATAGTATTTCCGGTAACGCGACCGACTGAAAATTTCTACGTTGAAAATTCCGACCGTAAAGTTTTTTTTTTTTCCCTTCAAACAACCCTCTACATTTTTGTGCAGAGGGTTTACATCGGTGCAAACTCTCGGGATATTCACGTTGAGCGCATGCGTCGTTTGCCCTGTCTGTCAACAACATTGAATCATGGCGGCGGCCGCGATCTCTGATGACGGTTTAAACCGCATTTTCTGTGTGACAGTCGCATGCTCGCACCGTAATGTTAAGAAAATAGCATCCATTGATGCATCGAAAAAATTCAGCGAACTATTTGATGACCACCACTGGCCGAGTATAAACCACGTGAAAATAGCACATTGACAATGTGCCAACGGTGAATTCTTTAGTCACTGATGTTCACTGACAATTGCTAACCTGCACTATGTCAGCACAGACAGCTAGAACCACTGTTGAATGTGTAGAGCAGGGGTCCCCAACCTTTTTTGCCCCACAGACCGGTTTAAGTCAGAAAATATTTTCAGGGACCGGCATTTAAGGTGTGGCGGATTAATACAACAAAATAATATGGTATGAGCTGCATGAAAACTGTGGTGTTTTCTAAATATAATAA
>NW_017805834.1:701524-702002 GCF_001891065.2 Hippocampus comes | reverse complement strand
TTTTTCCTCCTTTTGCGGGCTTCAGCGTTTTGTTTTTGAGCGTCATCGGTCACGTGACCGAGAAGTGTGGCTTGACGCGAGTCAAGCGTGACACGGACGGATGTAACAGAGAATCCGGTAATTTTTCAAAATAAAACATCTTTCGTATTCCGAAATAAATAAACGGAAATAAGGCAAGTTCTTTCTGTGCGGCCCGGTACCAAATGCCCTGCGGACCGGTACCAGTCCGTGGACCGGCGGTTGGGGACCCCTGGTGTAGAGTGCAGAAAGCCTCGAGTCATGTATAGTAGAAGTAAATTATCTGGATGTCAACAAATGCAGTTGGTATTGATGATCAGCGAGTCTGATTACACGTGTGGATCTGCAGTCACTCCACCTGATCATGTGCTGGCAAAAGTGGTCTGCATAAATACTGCCATCAACTGTTCAGAGCCAATTGAGATACCATATTCAGGGATGAGAGTGGCTAATGATGAAA
>NW_017805834.1:699888-701395 GCF_001891065.2 Hippocampus comes | reverse complement strand
AGAATGACATCGTCACACACTGTACACAGAGCTTTACCGTCGACATCGAGCTTTTTCACGAAATCCGACAGAAGCACAATGGTTCCTCTTTACTGTTTCCTACTGGGGACACCGTCAGCTTTCTATCCAAACAGTCCCATCGAAACGTGTTTTTCAGATCCGCATCTATCTGACGCACTTTAGCTTCGTCACGAGTCTCGATAACATTCGGCATTCGCGAGAAAGGGGTTTAGGAAGGCGAACACGGATTGGTTGTGATTTGCATTTGCCGATATAGCGACCAATCACAAGTAAGAAGACATTGGTTTTAGCCCATATAGGAAGTAACGACAAACAAACGCTTCGCGATAATAAACGGGATTCAAAATGGATGCTTGCAAACGTTACTTGTAAACATTACGAGCCCCGAATCTGCCCCAGACAAGTCCGGAACACGCCTCTTTTTTATAATTCTTTTACCGATTTGAAACAAGATAAAATAGGTCCATTTTGACTGGAAAAAAAGCGGAATTCCGCCAAAAAGCGGAAAAATCTCATCCCTGCATATTACAGTTCCAAATTGTGGAGGATGGATATCTGCAGCAATTGTGGAAATGGAGATGCAGAAACTGATCCTGACCTAACCAAACTTTACAAAACTATGTTACCATTACGTAGGGACTGTGGTAACCCATGTGTTACAATTTCTACAATTTTTGTAGATTTTTGCATATTGTCATCTTTAAATCAAAGACAAAGCATAAAAATTGTGTGATATGAAATATTCCAATTCATGTTTTATTTATATAGATTTATATTTATGTTTTGGTCATAGCACAATTCCGCTTTTATTGTCCATAGAGGGCAAAAATACAAAGACAAGAATAGGAACTATATGTGTATGTATAGCACTGATGCCACTGAACATGTCGAGTGGTTGAAAGTAAAATAAATATTCAGGAATAATACTTTGACAATTTTTGTAAAATTGTATGTTGCGTTATATAAACTTATTTACATCGACTGCAGCACATAATTAAAATGAGAATTGTGCCTGTTGGCCAGCGACCTTTTGGCATGGTGGCAAAGCTGAAATAATTCTACTTGTTACCAGCAAGTTGTGTCTCGTGTGCCAAAGCGATACTAACAGGTTTTGAGTTCTGAAACAGTCAGAATGTTTTATGTTTTAGGGTTATTTTGTTTAAATTTTTGATGAGAAAAAAAAATAAAAAGATTAAAAGAAAAAAAAAAAACTTTGTCCTACCTACCGACCCTATGCTTAAATTTCATGTTACCTGAAACACACCATCTTTTTTGTTTGGCCAAAAGGTAGTTGTAGTTAAAAATTTACACTTTACTCATGTGATTAGTATCAGCAGATCACACTTCATGGATGATAGATATTGCAGAGATGAAAGTGGACTTTTCTGAAAATTCCGGAAAAAAAAATAGATATATATATATATACACGCATATACACACACACACACACACACACCCACACACACACACACACACACACACACAC
>NW_017805834.1:688321-699740 GCF_001891065.2 Hippocampus comes | reverse complement strand
ACTCGACATTCAATGATTAATCTTCCTTTTGTGTGCACACGTGTACACTTTGTGGCTTCCGTTCGGGCCAAAATTTCAAAATCTCCAAGATATGGCGAGGCCATGAGAATGCAAGGCAAGGGTATTACTGTTGAAGCGACGCCACTCAAGCTAAGCGAGCCTCAGCAGTAGATAGTCCGCTGCTCTCTGCTGTGCGTGCTTCAGCGCGAACATGTACGCAAGCGCATCTTTTGATTTCAACCAATCAGCGTCGACGCAAATGACGTCACACACGACAACAGCTAAGCTAAGTTAGCCGAGACGACACTCGAAGTCGGACGGACACGATTTTCTGCCAATCTGTGTTTTTCCCTTTTTGGCCAAATATATTTTTTACTACAACTGTCTTGTCGACGGTGTCTTTTATTCGTTCGACTGGGGTTTAGCAGGTGTGTTTATAAAGAGACAAAAATTGTTTGGGGACTATCCCCCACATTCTAGTTGAGATGGTATAACCCAAGAGGCAAAATGACGCTTGCTACTGTTGTTGCGAGTTGCCATTCGTGCTACTAAACCATTAGTCAAACGCCATCATGTCTTCTGTCGTTATTACACAAACAAAAATCTCTTTACTGTTACTAGTGTTAGTGCCTCAATATGGCTACGCTCGTGAAAGCAATACAACGAACTCAAACGCGTCTTCGTTCAATTTTGTCAACTAATATCCGGATTAATTTTATGCAAATTTTCCTCAATTCTCCAGAGAAATTTTCATAAAAATTTGAAAAACCCGGAATTCCGGGAAAATCCGGAGGACTTTCATCTCTGATATTGGTATCTTGAAGTGTTGTTTTCGTGAATGATGACAAAATTGTTTTTTTAATGGCCCCCTTTTTTCATGACGAGAACGAGACGAGGAGCTAAATGTGGCTCTTTGGTGACTAAAATAAGGAGTTTTCTCTAAGGAGACTGGACATGTGGTCTATCAGACGTTAGAAATGCATGGCATGTCTTCCTATTATGCTTGTAATCTATCTGTCGAAAAAAACATCTGCAATGTTGCTGCAACCAATCCTTGTTTGGTCATGCCCACCACCAGGCCGGCACACAGGGCACATGCACACACCAGCACAACACAAGGCCCCTGCGGTCAAAAGTCACATACACAGACGTGCTTCCCATTGATGGACCATTGCGGCAGTGTCAACAAAGGGGCTTGGTGAAAAAGATACATGACCACGGTTCTCCCAATTTGAGGAAAATGGCTTGCATTGAATGAGGTTTTTTTTTTTATGTACATTTGCTTCTTCATGCACGGCACTTGATGTGCAGCTGTGGTTCTTGTATAAGTGCTCCGTAAATAAAGTGAAGAAGAAAGATTACCTCAGCTATGTTGATCTGGACAGAAGCGTGGTCCTTGGCTCCGATGATTCTGTTGCTGGCAGAGCTTCAACAAACAGAACAAATCATGTTCTGAAATACAACAATTTCTAATCCCTGGTGATGTTATGTTCCAGCCTGTCTGCTCCAATCCGGTTGAGCCAATGAAGCCCTTGGTATGACCAACCAGTTTTTCCATACTAGATTCAACATGCCGACTATCATTAGCTCGCTCAGTCACCTTGGGTAACAAGCCTGAAAAAAAAAATGAATGCCCCCCAACCGCAATTTTTTTGGGTGGGGCGGGGAAACACAATTAGATTTTCCAAAATCTTCAGCCCTAATACTAAAAAAGGCAGGACCCAAATCTTCAGCCATAATACTGGGAAAAAAAAGGCAGGACCCCAAACATTTTAGTACCGGTACTCTTGGCCAATTTCATGTGAAGATATGCTAGTCACGATTGTATTATTATTATTATTATTATTATTTGTATCCTGGTGACCTGTTGGGTTTTTCTTACGTAAAGGAGGTACCTTGGCTCAACAAAGGTTGTTTTCCAAGTGATGTAATCAATTCTCTCCCAGTTAAAAGCTCAAGTTAGCAATTACATTTGATAGGATGCAGAGAAACTGACATGTTTCTATCAACATGCAGTACAGCGATTTCAAGCCAGCTGTAACCTCTCGATGGACCAGAGATCTTACATTGGAGCTTTACAGACTGTAAAGCTCCAGTGGAAGAGATCTTACATTGGAGCTGGCTGGTCTCGCTGTCAATTCTGGCACTCAAAGCAGGTACCTGATGCCAGTTGCCGGTCTCTTTACGTTCCTGGTGGGCATGGCGAATGTTCACAGAACCAATAGTGCTTAAACAAAATGAAAAAGTACAAAAAGAGCACCAGAGACGATAGCTGTTTGCTGAACAATGATTAGCATTAGTGCTACTTGGCTATTATTATCACTACTGGACATTGCTGTGCACAGCCTCGACTGTGGCTGTGACTCAAGTGAATGGGGCCCCAAAAATATCAGTGTACTTCACTCGCAAACAAACCCCCTGTCGTGACATATTTGTATCACATCATTATTTTCTCCTTGTTCTAAACTACTACGAACATCTACTTAAACCTGTGCAACCAGCAAATGGTCACTCTTTTTTTAATTAGTATTCATTAATATTTTTTGTTGCGGACAAACTTCTGCTCCACAGCACATTTACTCACTAATTTATCGTTGAAATTAGAGCATATTTCAAATTACAGTGCACCCCCCCAAAAAAAGCCCTGTTGTCACTGACTTTACCGCTGTTAAGCCCCCCCCTTCAGAAAAGGCAAATGTAACTTTGAGCAATATTAAATTTAGAAATTACTGATCAGTTTGACAAGACCTTTGTAGTTTTGATATACAGTGATCCCTCGCTCTAACGCGGTTCACTTTCCGCGGCTTCGCCGTTTCACGGATTTTTTAGTGCAGTTTTTTAATGCTTTTAACCCTTTAAATCAGAACGCGTCGGCGGCGACGCGTGTCGACAGTACAGTATTTCCAAAAACTATTAGGAGTTATTTGTTGAAAACCTTTGTTTTTTTTTTTTTTGTAATTGGGCCTGAAAACAGGTTTTGGTCTATGATTTCATTGTATATATAGTTAAGTATTGTACAATAACTGTAAAAAAATAAAGTTCAGTACTTCATGGATTTCACTTATCACTGGTTCTTTTTGGAACGTAACCCCCGCGATAAACGAGGGATTACTGTATTTAGTAATTTTGTGACCTTTACAATTTCAGAAAGTGGAGAAAACTGATCTTTTCTCCCCGATCAGCCCAGATTTCTGATCATATGATTGGATCGGGACATCCCTAAAACAAACCTTCATGTCATTGATTTATCAAGTCCATTAAAAAAAACAAATGTGTCCATACGATAAATCGATATTGTAATTATCATGACAGGCTAATCTGTTAGTCAATCCATTTACTTCAGATTTGGCAGAAGCATAGTTAGATGCAGTATATAGTAAGTGTGGACATTTGGTTAGAAAACTTACTCACCCGAATGTTTTTGAATGGGCTTTGTAAACTTTGAATTTGGGAAATGTTGGATTGATCCTTATTCCAAACGTACTTGATCTTTTGAGAGATTTCGTGACCTGTCAGTGATTATGTTTTAGAGCCAGAGTTAGGAGCTTCCTCGTTCTGGGGAGAGGGATTATAACCAAAATATTGTTCGAAAAACACAGATAAACATTCAAAATGTGTTTTTTTTCCCCCATGACAACGAGGGGCGTAAACGCCAAAAACCATGTATCCGCGGGTGCCTAAAGTATTTTCAAACTGTACTTCCGTGTAATCCCGCCCGGGCATTGAACCCACGCAACCACCGACCCCCTCGAGTAGTGGGGTTTGACTAACGTACTTTTAAGACAACACCCGTTACATTTGCTCACCATTTACGAGGGACGTAGAGGTCCACAAATTCACCAGCGTCGTTCTGCATGTTGATTCGCACGCGGTCGACAAAGCTGTAGGGAACATTTGATGTCAACGTTTGATGTCAACATTTTCAACACAACTGTGATACTTATCGCAGCTAAATCGCAATCAGTTACAATGCAAAAGCTGTCAATATTTCAAGATGTGGCGGACAAAACTAGCGGTAGCCTCTTAGCAACTTTTAGCATAGCAACGAACATGTGGATAAGTCCGCACGAAGCGCCGTGGAAGCTAAAATTTTAACAGCAATTTAGCTTCTTTTCTCCTTTAAACGGGCGCACGCAGTAACCCTGTCCGCTCAACAGCAACAAACATCCGCAGAATACACTTTTACATCACTGCATATGGTCATTTAAGGAGGTTTTCAGAAGGACAGCGAAACAAACCCTCACCGTAACCGACAAATGGACGACGGAAAGGAGGGGCTTCTTCTTCTCCGAGGATGTGACGGCAGTTAACATCCTGCTGTGCATCACCGCCATCTGTCGTTTCCGTTGCGCTGTTTATTCATTTCCGATGTACTTTTCTCTAGATATTAAATTCTTGACACAAATCCAGTCATATTTAAATATGCAATAAGGTATCTCACTTCACTTCCCCTTATTCCACACGATAATATGCTATTTACTGCCCACATTCACTCATTCATTTCCCCTCCTTTCCCTAGTACGTTTCGTGATAGCTGCACGTTCCACTGTTCTTTTTTTCTTGACACCCGTCAGACCCTGTTTGATGTTTTCTAAAAAATACTGTCCGTGGTTACGCATGAACAAAAAGTCGATTGATTTACAAAAAAAAAAAAAAAAGACATAACTTATGCATGTGAAATATTCAATAGCATATTTTTTCTGTAGCCTACATATTAGATTGGACATTTGAATGTCTGTCTAATGTCGATTAGCAATTTAGTTAAGTTTAAAAAGGCTTGTGGAAATACTAAAAGTTTAGAATATAGCACTGCTGCTGATAACAATAATAATAATAACGATCACACTAATTCATAACAACGTGTGATGCAAAATTGAAAAGGCCAGCGAACATACTTTAGACGAGTTCAACCACCACATCCAACTAGGATTAAAAACCTGACAGAGTGATAAGAGATATAGCATTTGAGGATAAATAGCTGGAGAAAAACGTTTACCTTCTTTGACGTCTGACGTCGATGACGTCAGACGTCAAAGAAATAATATCAGCGTACATTGGGCCCATATAGTAGTCACCATTTTGAGCACTGTTAATCTCAAAAAATATTTTAGGTCTCCCTTTGCGGCCCAGCTACATAAAAATAAAAACGTTGGTAGAATTACTGATTAGAGCCACCAGCATCAGGGCCGTCAGAGACATCAGTCCGCCAAAAGAGGGAGGCAGAGGAATGTACTGATTAGTGATGTGTCGTTCGCGAACGAACCGGCTCTTAGAGCCGGCTCTTTGAAGTGAACGACGGGAGCCGGCTCCCAATTGGGAGCCGCTCCTAATAGGAGCCGACTTTTTTTTGTCCTCCCCCCCTCCCCCCCAATCGGATAAAGCCGCACGTGATTGGTCAATATCCGTGGTAGAAGAGGGAGGGGAGGGTTACACACACGCTGCAGCGTCGAGAAGGGGGAGGAGTTAGAGACACACACACACAGCAGCACACTGTGAGCAGCACACGAACAGGAGAGACAGGGAGACGAGAGAGAGCTCGATAGCGCTACAGGGAAAAAACAACACAGTGGAAAGGTGAGAAAATGGATAGGAAAAGCAGTGAAATTTGGACTAATTTCAACTTAATTGATAGTTCAACAGCAGCGTGTAGACTGTGCAAGGTTAAAATATCCAATATCAAATTTTAATTTATAATTTGTTGTGTGGTAATCAAAGCTTACTTATGTTGTTTTACTGAAAATTGTTAAAAGCTTATAAATATACACAATCAGAGATTGGAACTTTTTGTTGACCTTGTTTTGAGATGGGTCTATGTTTTTGTACTTTGTAATTTATTTTTTGTAGCACTCCATGTTGAGTGTGTTCAGAAGAATATAAATAAAGCCATATAAATAATAGCCGTGAGCCGTCACCTTACCGTGGTGGAGGGTTTTTTTTGTAGAGACACATCATCAGTATGCAGGGGTGCAGCGCACACGTGTTGCCTGCGAAGCACTTTGCGACATGTTCTCTGATCCATGACAGAGTGAAGGGCTGAGTGGGGGAGGGGGACTTGTAAGGCAAGGGAGTACGACAGGAAGGCTTGGGCGCAGGATGGATTTTACAGCCATAGTCATTGCACTCCGACAGTTTTTGGACAAAGTCTTACTACCATTTCGTCATTTTAAATTAGTTTTTGTCCAATTCCTACTCAATTATTTCACGTAATATGTTATATGTTATAAATATGTTATAAAATGCGTGACAATTTGTACATAATCCGAGTCGATTCTTGTAATTTCACGGTTACTTTTGGCAAATTAAATTCCAACAAAATACGTGTTCGTAACTTCAGTGAATTACCTTTTGCACAAAATGTGATACGTTTTTGCACTTCCGCTGCCTAAGAAAAAAAAAAGAAGCAGAATGCTATGAAATGAGAGCCAGTTTATGCATAAAGGTTACTAAATTATGGTTAGTAATTCCACTACAATATAATTTGTCCAGAATACAACTAAATCTTACTGAAGACCTTTTTACACAAAACCTGCCGAATTTTGCACTTTTGGGATTTTTTTTTTTTTTTGGATGGGGGGGACAGAAACCGACAAAATCCTTTCAAGTCTCCATGGCAACACACCAATGAAGGAAAACTTCCCTGCCATATGTGACTGGTGATAATCCTACAAAATACAAGTGTTTGGAAATAATGTTCCTACATGCCTTTTTATATAAACTCCCCAATTGATACAAAATAGACTGCGCTGACATTTTTTTTTGCACAGTACTGTAAAGCCCATTGGTGACCAGAGTCAAGGTGCTCTTATTGATGGTACAGCGTTTGTTGCGTGAGTTTGTCACGAGAAAGCCCCAAAAATAAATGCGAGCAGTATGTAAACAGGCAGACCCCCTGGAGCGGCTGTTGTCCCTGGCGAGGGCCGTATGCTATAAGTCACACACGCACACATGCAACACAAACACATGCTTGCAGATTTGGAAGGTAACCAGAGTCGGCCTTTTAGGCGCACCAACAAGTAGCGAGCAAAACGTGTGCGTTTGTGTGCGCACGTGCGTCTCTCGCCAGGGGTGCACAACGCACACATGAATCTATGACCTCCATTTTCAGTGGATGCCATTTGACAACATCTGGATTTCCGCGTCATTTAATTGCAAACGCAAAGCACCACAGACAAAAGCTTCAGTGGTTGCGTTGCTTTTAGCATTCAGAGACCACAGTAAAAATGCCGTCTTGATTAGTTTTGACAGCTGCCGCATAAATTCCAACACTTTACTTTTTGTGCATATTCTACTAAATTCTAATCATTTGATTGCATCAGATCTATTTTTAAAAAATTACATTTTGTAGAGAGTGCTACTAAAATTTTCAAATGTCACTGCATTGCTTTTTGCACAAATCTTACTACGTTTTTGCGAGCACCTTAACTGCTTTTTAAGTCGGCATAAAAAAAAAAAAAAATCATACCAAATTCTTGGAGTTTACCTGCAATACAATTTCGACTGAATTGAATTATTATGAGTAATATAACTGCAATGCTCTCTGTACAACTTGTACGAAATCAGTATAGGTCATTTTATAGATTTAGATATATCAGTTTATATTTTATATAAAATTGAACACCACTTAAACAGTTTTCTTTTGTAAGTTAAACAAAAAAAATTATCATAAGGACAACAGAAAACAAGAAATAACATCAATCATTTATTCACTGCTTTTCACAAGAGCACAACCTCAGTTTCAGAGTCATAACTTAACATCATTTTCTGGGATACAGTCAGATAGTGCTGAAATAATATATATTTAAATATTGCTTTTTCTTGCTTTCCTTCATTTAAAAAAAACTTGTTTAAAGCATGTTGGCATACTAAATATTCCATACTTGTCAAAAGTTAGGACACGCGTCAGTTGTTAGCATATCATCACTGTCCTGTGAAAACAAGTCCATTTTTGTCATTAAAAATTCTTTATTTTTTTTTTGTTAATGTCCATATTTCATACAAAAATGTGTTTTTCACAGGACATTGACGATTAGGCAAGTTTGTCCAAATTTTCGAATCCCTTACGGGAACCATGATGTAAAAAAAATTTGGTTTCATTTTCACATTTACTGACCCCAATAAGCCATAATGGCACCATACAACAGAAAGTCACGCTGTTGGAATTAAAACAATATGTCTGTGCACAAAGCACACCACCACAAAAATAAAAATTGAAATTGGCCTTGGAGTTGCCTAATTAAAGTGATTACCAATAAAAGTCTCGATTTCACTTTCTATTGTAGAAAGGCGGCCAATGAACAAACGAGCTAATTGAGTGATAGACTGGAGTACACCGGATATGTTGTTTTGAAAGACGGCAACAGTTTGAAAGGCAGGACTTAAGTAAGTCTATGAGTAGCCGAGGTCTTTCTTTGAGTTGTCGGCACGCGTCAAGACACATCGTCGTGATCATTGCCTGACCGCCGGCATTCGGGACGCACAGGAAAGGACAAATGCCGTCTCGATTTGTTGCGACAGCGCAATGCACACGAGCAACACTTACAGGACTTTAGTGCGACAGTACATATCGAACAGAGGCAGAAATGTCCTTTTGATTCATTTTGACAGTCAGCAAGCTTAAAACACACAACACCTACCACGCTGAAGTGCGGAGTGAGGTTTTGATTTGTTTTGATTATGGGCTACTGTTGAAAATGCATGCTAGCGACAGGACTGAAGTATAACAAACAACCTGTAGTCAACAATCACTTTTTGAAAGGTGTCTCTCTTTCTTTGAGGTGTTCACCATTCTGAGTTTGGAAATGTCTGAACTTGTTTTGACAGTCGACAACAGTTTGAAAGGCAATTTAGCGCCATAAAGGACTTAAGTGAAACAACAAGTCGCTCAACTTTCTCTACGTTTTCTGCAGGCCTCAAAGCATGTTGTTTGTACCACTGTTTTTTGTTTGTTTGGGTTTTTTTTTGGGGGGGGGGGGGATTCTTTTGCAACTCTGCATTTCATATAAGCTCGGCAATTAGCATGGCTTCTCCGTCTTGTTGCCTCTTACCCAGAATTTTATGTTTCACGACTCATAATGGGACGCCTCGGGATCCGCCAGGAAGAGCTCGAAGAAGTGGCTGGGGAGAGGGAAGTCTGGGCTTCCCTCCTAAAGCTGCTGCCCCCGCGACCCGACCCCGGATAAGCGATGGAAAATGGATGGATGGATGGATGGATAAATAATAAATATTTGATATACTGTATATTTTTTACATTAGTAATTCATTTTACACATAATTTTACATGATTTTTGGTAGTAAATTAATTTAAGCAACAAAAAAACTGAGGTGCCATTTGGGAGCCGAAAGAGCCGGCTCTTTTTCGTGAGCCAAGCTCAAAGAACCGGCTCTCTAAAAGGAGCCGGAATTCCCATCACTAGTACTGAAGACAGGGAGTGGGAGGGGATTGGCCGCTCAACCAGTTTTGGTTCCCCCTGGAGTCCCGGTGTATAAACACACGCGTTCGAGGTCAATCAAGCATTTAACAAAATGAAACTTTCAAACATAATAACATTGTGTTTGTCTATTCTCCATCAGCCTGCTGGCACAAGTTTCATGAGAGCCCTGACCTTCAACAATGGGCTTCTTCTAAAAGGACACTGATTTTCAATCTGACTATCATTGACATGAAATCAGTTGTTTTTATTCCCCATAAAAATCATTATGACTTTTGCATTAACAGTATGATTTTGCTGGGCAAATAGTATATACACAAAGGTCGATTATTTAAAACAAAGCCAAACATTGCTCATTGGAAAAATTCGTTGAAAACTTAGAATTCTCAACTTACTTATCAACATCAGGAACGCAATAAGACTGGCTTCATTTATTTTAAAAACTGCACCTGTGAAGTGTTTTTCCCTTGCATTGTTCTTTTACCAAAACCTCCAGGTGATTGAAAGAGGATTTTTCAAGATGATGATTTTTCAAGATTAAAGATTTTTTAGATTTGCAGCATGAGAAAAGTAGAATTTATGACAGCAGCACCCCAGCACCCTTTTTAATCGTTTTTGCTCTTTGTACTGTGTATGTGCAATTTGAGGGTTTTGGGACTGCACTTAAGTTGTTTGTATACAAAACACCAAAAAACCATGCATATACAGTCGTCCATTTGACTACACTTTTCCTAATTGACATCATCGTGCGGCGGCGCTGAAGTAGGTCTCTAAGAGTGCGGACTTTACCTGCAAAAAATTGGCTTAATCGTGAAATGAAAAAAGATAAAGGTGCAAATTTTTTTGTGAAAGGATCTCTGAGGATGTTTTACATTGATTTTTGAATTGCCCATTCTCTGATAAATAATGCAATGGGATGCCAACACTAAAAGGTCGGTGATTGGCTCATTTTGCTGTCAATCAAACTGGCACACAGGCTCAGACAGATCATCCAATCTGATGCAGAAAAGGCTAGCGTCCGGTATGCTCCCACTGCCATCCAGTCCCAGAGACGCCTGGCGTCCGTGGGCGGGACAAAAACCACCTTGTATCCAATGACTCGTCTCCGTTCAACGCATTGGGACAACCTACCCTGAACTCTCGAGACGCTCGGCGTCCGGGCAATTGATGCTCTGCAGATGCTCGGCGTCCACCGTTTAAAGCACAGCGAAGCTGCAGGAATGAATGAGATGGGAGTCGCATCGTAACCAGTAAAAAGAAGCTGATTCGGAACAAAGGTTGAGCACGTTGTAGCGCATATTTAGTCAATGACATGTACACACAATGAAATTTACATTCATATATTTGATCACGGCGGCCCGGTAGTCCAGTGGTTAGCGCGTCGAATTCACAGTGCCGGGGTAACAGGGTTCAATTCCAGCTCTAGCCTCCCTGTGTGGAGTTTGCATGTTCTCCCAGGGCCTGCTTGGGTTTTCTCTGGGTACTCCGGTTTCCTCCCACATTCCAAAAACATACATGGGAGGCTGATTGAACACTCTAAATTGTCCCCAGGTGTGAGCGTGAGCGTGTATGGTTGTTCGTCTCTGTGTGCCCTGCGATTGGCTGGCAAGCAGTTCAGGGTGTCCCCCGCCGACTGCCCGAAGACAGCTGGGATAGGCTCCAGCACCCCCCGCGACCCTAGTGAGGATGAAGTCGTTCGGAAAGCAGTTCAGAAAATGGATGGATGGATGGAGGAAAAGAACAGTAATAAAAAAAAAATCTTTTTGGCACAAGTGGATAGTCAAGGAAGCCAACAGTGGCGGACCCTCAGGGCCAGCAAGGCCTTCCCTGCTGGCCTAAACATTCTCAGAAAAGTAAATTTACCATTATGTATTTTATGTTATTTTATAATTTATGTTATTTTATTTTCATAAGTATGTAAACAAAATTATTCTCTGTATTCTTTACGTCGTATTATTTCCACTTAGTTGAGTGGCGTTTTACTTTTTTTT
>NW_017805834.1:681501-687336 GCF_001891065.2 Hippocampus comes | reverse complement strand
ATGATCTGTTTATTTTCAAAGAATAGTTTGTTTTGTTATTGTTTGGTTGGTGTCTTATATGAAACTGCGACATTGCACAATTTATTGGACAGACTTGTTTAAGATCACACAGAGTAATTTGGGTGGCATTTCATTTCGTATTTTTAAATCATCTTTTTATTTTTGACTATCTGTAAATTTAGTTTCCTGCTCTTAATTGTGAATGCATATTTGATGGTTTTAAATGCTCCTGAAATTAAGTGCTGCTTGACGAGCCTATACAGTATTGCGTTCATGTATGTGACGTCACTGAAGGCCTAAGGTTGAAATGCACGGCCCGCCACTGGAAGCCAAGAAATACACATTATAACGAAAATGAAATGTGTGGTTTCATACAAACAAAAAAAAAAGTGGTAATCTCGCTCGAATGTGATAGGAAAGGAAATTTCCGAGTCGCCAGTGAAGTCTATATTCTGCTCATATTTAGTTTGTACTCTGCTCATATTCAGTCATGTTGTATAACTTTCCCATGTTCGCAGTATAGCTTTGCATCTTTGTAACAATCATCACCTAGAATTGGAATACTCCCTGCTGAAGACGCACAAACTTTGGAATGCGCCAAGCTGAGAATTGGTTTAGGAGAAACGAAAGTTATGATATCACACCTTGTGTCTCGGTACCGCCCTTCCGATGGTATAAAAATGATGTGAAGCTCTTCCTGCTTCGCACTCGTGACGCGCAGCCATTGTCTGTAATTCGTGGGTGCCCGGAATATTCTGTCATTAAAAGCTTCAAAGCAACTGTTCATCGACTCCAGCCTTTATTTGGATTACCAACATTCTCCTCCTCCGAAATTCAACGAACACGCGGGGGAGAGGAGGCCGCTCTTCCCCCAACACCAGGCTCCATTTTTCGTTTTGGAAATAAGTTTCCAAGCCAGATGTACTTGTACACCTAAGTATTGCAGGTTGTACATGGAAACATTTTATTGTTTCCCAAATCAATAACCTGTGTCAAAGCCACATGTCAACTCAAGTGTGTAAATAAAGCTAAAATGCAAACTCCACGCAGGAAGGCCGGAGCCCGGATTCGATCTTATGACCTCTGCACTGTGAGGTGGTCGCGCTATCCAGTCGGTCACCGTTCTGCCCTTAAAAAATGTATGTTTCATTTTTATTTTCTGGGCAATGTATTATTTGTGTTTGAGTTGAAAAGAAGAGAATGCTTCAGATTTAAATGTTCAAATCAAGGAAACAAAATGTTAGCGTATGAGTGAGAAGGTATCCAGGATATGACAAAAAGAGTCAGGGGTACACAAGCCCAAAAACGCAAGGAGTCATTATGAGATAAGATATCTTTGGGGCTAGATTAACTCTATATGATGTCGATGTTGTAACCCTTTATTCAACAATGTGGAACTTATGGTGCAAAAATGGCAACAATCGATTTCTGTCAAATGTTAACTTTATTTTAAAAATTAAAATTCCCAATTTGTTTTTAGCTCTACTAATACAACCTCGTGAATGTTAAGAATATCTTCTGATCTGGGAAAATTCCCCCAAAAGCTTTTCCACTCTTAAGTTGTCAGACTGAAAAGTCATCAACAGTCAAAAGTGACTCACATTAATCCAAGCAAAGACCCTTGAGTGACCCTTGGTCTGTTTTCATTTGAAGTGAACAATGACCGCTGAGGAAAACCTTTACCTTTCAAGACGGAATTGTTAAGAGCCACACCTTTGATCAATGAGAGCAAAATAACATCATCAATCAGAGAGGAAGCAGAGGTGGGAGAGAGGCGGAGCAACATTATGACATCATAAGGCAAATTTGGGATTTTCTAACAAAGGGCCCCTTTGTCATAGGGTGAAACGGTGTCCCTCTTTGGGCAGACTGAGTATGTCATTCTTTAATTGGGACAATTTGTCACCACAATCGGGATGCCTTTGATGTTCGAGAATGGAGTCGGGATGCACAGACAAGCAAGCGGTGGTCCTCCCGATTGTGATGAAACATTTTAACAACATTTCGTCGGCACAGTGGTGTCTGCTGGCAGCCAGAGACTTTGACTCGGACACGGGGGCCATCTTGGCTGACATGTGCACAGAGATTGCTCAGAAACTCTCAGCTGACACCCTGAAAATGATCCTGCCCCTCTTCCAGCAGCGGGTGGCGGACATGAAGTCCAAATGCATGGCCCCGGTCATGGACGGCGCCATGAACGCCGCCTTCGCATCAGCGCTCAGCATTCCCGAGCAGCCGTGTGACTATGCCAACAAGCTGGACTCGCTGCTTGCAGAAGAGATCTCCCAGAGGGTCAACCGGACTTTGGCTTTGGCCACGGACACAGACGCTGAGCAACCGTTGTCCGTCATCTACGTCCCGGGGACGTTCACCAAGCTGGAGGTTCTGTACAAGATGGTAAGGCTCTCTTGTGGTGCACTGTGGTCTTACCTCGGCCAAGTTGAATCCAACACACGGTGTTTGGGAGCATGCTGGCGTCAACATAACGGCAGCACTCAGGTGACGGAGAATGAGAAGCCTCAGAGTCGAAAGTCATCTTCCAGTCCAAAATCAAACATTGGTGTAGGAGAGACAACGGAGGCGGTGACTGAAATCCTACGAAAGTGGTCAGAGCCCACAGACACTGATCCTGTTGGTACCGTACCAAATACCTCTACGGACATTCACGGGACAGCTTCTGATATTGTCACAACAATTAAGGGCGACCTTCACTATGCCAACAACATAGACAGAAAGACCAGTGTGTCTGCCTGTCCTCATTTTGATCTAAGGTTGATCCTGAAGACCTTGACCAATTTTTTTTCTTCTCGAGAGCAGCCCACGCCCCACCACGAGGTCCTCCGAAAAAGCAGCTTCGTGGAGTTTTCAAAAAATCGATTTGCCAAACTTGTGACAGATGTTGCCTCTCCAGATGTGCAGAAGGAATCCGACTTCCTGGTGGGGGTTGAGCAACGCTCAGCCCGTGGCAGCGCATTCAATCATGAGGGATCCCTGCCGGTGTCCAACCTGGAGATGCCTGGTAGTCCTCCTCCACTCAACTTTGAAGGAATACAAGACGAAGTGGAGGACCTGTACGACAAGTTTCCGTTGGAAGGGCCAAAAGTCAGCAAGACCCTAGAGAGTCTTAGAGGTGACATCACAACGTTCTCAACACAGCTGAGAGATAAAATTTACAATTACATCGAGGCTAACCAGTCCAGCCTCACCGAGGAGTTTTCAGGCAGGCAATCTCCACACAGATGCAGTGGGCAAAAAGTTCAGCATCCAGAGATCATGAAAAACATTATCGAGGATTCGGTCGGGAAGTTTTTACAGCAGGTGCTTCTTTGGATGGAGATGGAGCCAAGAAAGAGGAAGGCGAGTGCCGACGAGGTGTGCGGTGCCTTAAAAGACATCGACACTCTCATCACCACCATTGTGACCTCGGAAAATAAAGCTTCCAGTTCGCAGAGGGCTCCGGAGACAGAGTCAGAAGCTTCCCCGTCTGTGTCTACCCAACAAGACGAGGAGCAGCCAGAGGCCTTCATCAGTGAGTCTTCACTACGAGAGGTGACCAGGAACTTTGTTAGCATGCTGATCATCACAATGGTCAAGTATTTCCCAAAGAAGGTCCGCAAGTCTCTGCAGCCAGATGACATGCTTCTGATCATTCGGCGTCTCTCCGAAAAAGTGCTCAAAGTCAACTTGGCATCACTGGCGGCCGAGGACATGATCAGCTACAGCAGATTCATCCAGGCAGTCATCAAATACATCTTCAGACAGTTTGGCTCTAAGGAGAAGTTGCTAGTAGCATTAAGGTCTGATGAGCCGTGCTTTGATGAAGCTGTGCTGACACACCTGACCAACACACTCAACAACTGGCACGACAAAGCCGGGCAGAGTAGAATCAGAAGGTTCTTCTCCTCTGTGGGCAAAGCCCTCATAAGACCCTTCACAGTTTTCAGTCCGAAACACTAATAACATTTGCCGCCTAGCTGGTATGGAGCTTTTGCTAAAAGTCGCTCACGGTCTTTGATTTTTTTTTTTTTTTTAAATCAGTCACATGGAGCTGGAAAAACTGGTGTTGGACAAGCAGCAAGTCTTTCAGACCGGAAGGCTCAATACCTTGTAGGTGATGACCAAATATCCCTGGAGCCAACTTTCAAGCATCAGTTTATGGCAAGATGATCAGATAAATTCTCTCGGAGATTGTTAAAATATGACCGCTATGCAAGCACTAAAATGGTGCCGAATTTTAAAGAAATTCAAAATGGCAGTCTTCCTGTGAGGTTTACCATATGCCTCCAAAATATTTTTTGGAGGTACTGTATTGGGCTGTGACATGTGCCTCCCAGTTTTCAACGATGAAGGTGTAACTGAATGGTTCATCAAAAATCGTATGGGGCACCACAAAGACATTTGTGCAACAAATCTCTAAAATATAGATTTTGTGCCAGGCCTGATATGTGTGCTTCATTAAGTTTTGTCCACATTTAGACCTTCAAAATTCACATTTTTCTTTGCAAATGGCACGTTGACACTGCAAAAAAAAAAAAAAAAAGGGGAGATATTAACAATTATCTGCAGAAAATTACCTCTGAATAATGAATAATGTGACATATTGTTACATTCCTGGATCACATGGATGCCTCAACTTACTAGCTGTTCGCTTTGCAAAATGTAAAGTGCCTGCAGAGGAATTGTGCACCTTATAAATGCTGCTGAGTCACGTGTAATAATGCACCGAAAAAACTGTAAAAACGAAAAAAAGAATTTATGCAGATTTTCAAAAAATTTAAATGAAGACGTCTGACCTGGCCTGGCTTCGAGGCAACTAGGTTGATTCTGCCAATAGCAAATGCTTGTCTCAAAGATTCAGCCACATGGGCCAATAATGTAAACTTGTAATCTTCCAAGCCTTGATATGATTGCAAAGACTCACCATTGTAGTTCTTCCCATCTGATGTCGTGATAGTTGTAAAAAGCACTCCTGGCGCTTCATAGGCACCTGTAATATTCAACCTGTCCATTCTGCACGTATCTCATTTTCATCAATGTGAGATGTGAATTTACGTGGAGGAATGTTGACTGGGTGGCCCAGTGGACAAGTGGTTAGCGCGTCGACCTCACGGTGCAGAGGTCATGGGTTCATTCCTGGCTCTGGCCTTCCTGTGTGGAATTTGCATGCATGGGTTTTCTCTGGGTACTCTGGTTTCCTCCCACATTTCAAAAACATGCGTGGCAGGTTAATGGACCACTCAAAATTGTCCCTAGGTGTGAGTGTGAGCGCGTATGTTTTTTTATCTCTTTGTGCCCTGCGATTGGCTGGCAACCGGTTCAGTGTGTCCCCCGCCTACTGCCCAAAGACAGCTGGGATAGGCTCCAGCACCTCCTGCTACCCTTGTGAGGATAAGCGGATCAGAAAATGGATGGATGGATGAATGAAATGTTGACTGATATATGCTCATTTTGTCACTGCTCTCCATTGTTAATCATTTGCCTGCTGCTACTATCCTGCTGGAATGGTTGCGTTAACTCATGTAAACAAATGGACATGTGAAATCTGGACCTCGACACTTGCTGCGCACATGGTGAGAATGCCTGTGGCATCTACTTAGTAGTAGCTGGAGTGCAATTACACTTACTGAGCATGGGAGAAAAAAAACACGTTCTCTGGGGTCACAGGCGTCCCACCTCAGGATTGTATTGCAGCTCGCTGTTTGAGAAGGATCGAATTAGTGTTAAAAAAAAAAAAAGTCAATTTATTTTATTTATCACACATTAACAATTAAACTGGATACCACGCTCAACACATAGCTTACTCCGGCGTTGTAGGACAAACAAAAGTTTTTTTCT
>NW_017805834.1:674194-680290 GCF_001891065.2 Hippocampus comes | reverse complement strand
ATATATATATATGTATATATATATATATTTTTTTTAATTAACGAAGTATTTTAGAGTGAATCAATTAAACTTCCAGTTCAACTCCTTTCTGGTGTATGAATTCAGTGCATTCGAATCGAAAATCGTGGGAGGCACCTAGTGGACACAAAAGGAAACACGTGCGATCGCTTTTTTTTATGTGGACATACTGTATTGTCATATTATGGACAGCGTTGGACTCCATTATTGTGTTGCATTGACATTCTTACACTTTGTTGGTAACAACAGTTTTTTTTAAATTATGATTTTTAGGATGTAACAGGCTCTTAATTATATTTGTGTGTTGGCATGTCATGCAGAGGAAGTGGTCTCCATGGCAAATTTTCACCACTCAAAACACATTCACACAAAATAGCACAAATCTCAGTAAGTGTGTTTGCAATATCGTAAGCAGTGAACTCTAATGAAATTCAAGGCCATCAAAGCTGTTTTCAATCTGACTGTCATCAGTCAAGTACAACTTTATTGTCAAATGTGCACAGATGACATTTCTTCCCTGTCAGGACAACATAAAACGAGGAGCCGCTGCGGGTGTCCTCGCCGCCATCAAAAGAAAAGTTAACATAAAATGACAAAATAATACAAGACAACACATTAGACACAGACAATTGTGCAATCTTAACCACTTTCCTGCATACACTTTGTTGTCTGAAGCAGTTATAGATGAAAGAGGAGAGAATCAAAGTGTCCTTTTCACCAGTGGATCAAAGACGTCATGTCATGCTGAAAATGTGCACACGTCTGCTACAAGCTAAGCTTGAAAGCAACAAAAAGCTGTAGCATCCATTAACAAAAAAGAGAGATTGTCTCTCTTCTCCTGTCCCATGTAAATCCGCTTCAATTCCAAGCCGCGACTCCCAGTTCCACATACGCATCGGAGCTCTGCGCTGACGCTCCTTTCTTCTCATCATCGGCTCCTCAAACCATGCATCCATCCAGCCGCAGACTGTCCATCAGCACCGACCTTTCCGCTGAACAAAGCGGGGCTGTGAAAATGCTGCCTATTTCCGGCACAAGACACAAGCACCCCGGGGCTGTCCAGCAAGGACAGTCAAATGGCGTCGACACTCCTCCCAATCAAATTGAGTGCTGGTACACGTGTGCCGTCGAGAAAGCGCAACCACCAAGGACAGATTCTTCTTCTTTGATGAATGTCGTGGCCAAACATGCTGAAAACAGTCCACATCAGATCCACATGACGTAACAACTCCATGTGAGAAAACAAAAGACAAAAACAACAAAATCAGCATCGGAATTGAGGGAATCCTCTTGTGAGGCATCCTTTTTTGCATCGATTGCTTTTAAATTGCCAATTTAAAGCACTGGTGCTGAAAACAAAGATCATTAAAAAAAATAATTCAACATTTTACTTGCATCCATTTTTTATTCAACAAAACAAGTAATGTAGAGTAATATGAAAAACAGTGAACTCCTAAAAAATGGACCAATCAGGAAGAAAAATAGGCTTGATAATGCAAACATCATCCATTTTAATTGCTCCTTGCAAATGTGCATGATCAAAAGATTGATTGCTGCTTTCGTCTGGTGAATGTTCAAACTGATCACCAACATTAACTCAGGAGCACAATATTAAAAAAAAAATTTTAACCTGCAAAACAAAAATATATAAAATAATTTGTGCAGATTTTTTTTCAATCAAAGATGATGTCTGGATTAATGGCTACAAGTAGCAGGCACAAAGCGGAATAATTGTTGCCAATATTCGGCACATTTTCGCTGAAAAAAACTCAAGCGGCTTATCAGCGTGATTGGGGTGTAATGTCTTTAAGTGACACCTTTATTTGGCTTCATGCTGTCCGCTGCCAACATTTTTAGACACAGTAAGAACACCGGTCTTTCCTCGTCTCCCACCGTAGTCACAGTGAAGCGAAGCGCGACATACGCTTCATCATATTTCCTCGACTTAGCTTTCGGGAAACTTCTGTGCCCAGATTTATTCTTGATCGTATTGACTCTGACTTTATGCTATACTGGAAAAATGTACTATTTGGGTTCTACGAAAGTAAGGAAAAAAATACTAAACAAACCTTCATTATAAATTTAATAATTATTCTCGCCAAGTTCCATATCCACAAATCCAGATGGAGTAATTTAAAACCTCTTTTCTTAATTTTTGAAACAGAAATAAAGCAGTACCTAAGTTCTATTATGGATTCTAAAAACAAGAAAGCTGTTAAAACTCTGGCTATATGCTCCTTTTTTGAAATTTTTGTTTAAAATCCCCTGGCTTCTTTTTTTGTTTAAATGTTTGTAATATGTGTATGTATTAATAACATGTTCATTTTGTTTTCTGTTTATTGAGAATTGTACCATGACTTGTTCGAATAAAGATTCATTTCAAAAGAAAAAAAAAAAGAGAGAGCGAGACCCACAAAAAAAAAAAGAAACTTCTGTGCTGTGTGCAAAGCACTCATGCTCAGTGCGAACAAAACACAGAGTGAATGCTCCCTGCGCACACTCTACCAATGAGAGCGCCATAGGTGAGACTGGGAAGAACATCATCATCAACACGCACGACTAGCACTGGAGCCCCACAGGGATGCGTCCTCTCTCCACTGCTCTTCTCCTTCTACACGAATGACTGCACCTCAACAAACTCAAGACAGTAGAGATGATCGTGGACTTCAGGAAACATCCTTCACCACAGCTGCCCCTCACACTATCCAACTGCCCTGTGTCAACCGTCGAGACCTTCAAGTTCCTGGGAATCACAGTCTCCCAGGACATGAAGTGGAAGGTCAACACCAACTCCATCCTGAAAAGGGCCCAGCAGAGGATGCACTTCCTGAGGCAGCTGAGGAAGCATGGCCGAGTCCATAGGAGGTGCTACGACAGTTCTACACTGCAGTCATCGAATCAATCCTGTTTTCTTCCATCATGGTTTGGTTTGGGGCCGCCACAAAAAAGGACAAAATCCGACTTCAATGGATAGTTAGGACGACGTAAAAAAAAACATCTTTTGAGGACTTGCACACCTTGTGTATGGCGGGGTCTGTACCAAGAGCCATACACAAGGTGGAAACGGCGTTGCAGAGTGAACATTGTGAATAAATTACATATATTTTCTGTGTTCAGAAACCAAAACAACACGTCAAAAGGCGCAAGATAAAATGAAACAGTTCGTACAAAGTGGAATTTGGGACACAAAGTATGGTGGGGCTTCAAACCAGTACCTGAGGTTTACAAATCCATGACTCTTATCTTTTCGGTTACCAGTGACCTGATAGTCAACACCACTCCTCTCTATATGTTATCAAGAATGGGACGTTTGTCGGCTTGGAAAATACAAAAGTGCATGTGGCGCTTTCACCTGATACTGAGTGATGTTGCTTGGAGTTCTGAAGGAATTGGGTTCTAATCCAGGCACTTTTCTAGCAGTAGTAAAAGCACAGAAGGAGTGAGCTCCAGACTAGGCAAGAACAGTTGGCGGCAGGAGCTCAGTCCCTTACCTTGCTGCACTATTCTGAGCCCTCTGTACCACCCTCCCCGCAGTCACCGCCTTGGCACATGTGTGGTGCAACATCGGCGGTGCCTAGTGGGCAGCAGCCTCCCAGTTATGGCACGTCAACCACTCAGTGCAGAGGTCGTGGGTTTGATCCCAGCGCCGGCCTACCTGTGTGGAGTTTGCATGTCTCCCTGTTCCTGCTTGTTTTTTTTTTTTTTTTTTATTGGGTAATCGCGTTTTCCCCCAATCCCGAAACAGCCACTGTCCTGCCTGTTTTCCAGCTCTCCCAGCCGCAACACACCTGATTCAGGTGATCAGCTCATCAGCCAGCTCTGAAGCAGCATTAGAATGATCCTGATTATTTGAATCAGGTGTGTAGCTCCAAGGAGAGCTGGAAAACAGGCAGGACAGCGGCCCTTGAGGACCAACTTTGGACACCCCTGCTCTAAATTGTCCCAAGGTGTGAGTGTGAGCGTGGATGGCTGTTCGTCTCTGTGTGCCCTGTGATTGGCTGGCAACCGGTTCAGGGTGTGCCCCCCCTACTACCCAAAGACAGCTGGGATAGGCTCCAGCAACCCCCCACCCCCACGATCCTTGTGAGGGTAAAGCGGATCGGAAAATGGATGGATGGATGGATGGATGGATGAATGCCACAGTTCCATCGCACTTTTGCATTAAATTTGTGTCCAGATGTCTCAAAATCCACCTCCTGTGTGCTTTTTTTGGGGGGGGAACACAAAAACCATAGCATTTTATTCACAATGTTCGCTGTTCACCGCTTCTTCTACCTTTTGTATGGCGCATCTTGCTCTAGAATGCGAGAGCCCCATTTGGACATGCACTGCAAAAGGCACTAACTTCCGTCTGCTGGCCAAATTGTGATTGCAACCTTCTGAAAGAATGCCATATTATTTCTGATTACCCACCTTGTCTGTGGCTCTTCTTCGCTCTCAAATGCGAGAGCTCTCTTTGGCCGTGCACGGCAAGCTGCGATAGCTTCTCTCTGCTGGTCAGAGCTAGTCACTGCCACCTTCTGAAAGAACACCATTTTATTTCTGAATACCTGACAAGAGAGCCCCACTTGGACTTGCAAGGCAAAAGTCGAACACTGCCGTCTGCTGGTCACAGTTTGTCAATACAACCCTCTGAAAGAATACCAATTTACTGGATTTCTCATTATCCTCAAAAGTCGATCACTGCCGTCTGGTGGTCAGTTTGTAGTTGCAACCTTCTGAAAGAATGCCATAATATTTCTTATTACCCTCGAAAAATCATCAGTAACACAAAAGGGCCATCCTGTGAAGATAATTTTTTGACATTTGATGGATTTATTTTTGTTTTATCTCTGAACAAAAAACATTACAATTGTTAAGGTATTTATTCCTTACTGTTATTTTATTGAGCCCCACTCTGTCGTTGGTTCTGTTCAAACACTTGAAACAAAGAATGTACTGTATAATGCTGTTGAAGGTATTTCCTGCTTACTGTGATTACAATCACCTTTAGTGCCCCTCTAACCCCACCACTTTTAGGGCGCCCTTGAGAGGACATGTTTAACATCAAAAGAGGAACTGTTATCTCAAGTATCTGTGTTGCTGCCGTCACATCAAAGCTCAGGCTGAAGAAAATAGGGGGTAGTGGTGGTCTGGTCTCACCTCACCACTCCCAACTTCTTCCAGCCACAGCGGGTCAGATGTTACTTTCTTTGTCTCCGTGATTTGTATGGAGGCATAACTCCCGCCTCTCATTATCATATTGTCTCTATATAATTTCATGACTGTGTTTTTTCTACGCTTTCTGCATTTTTTTCAGCTTATGCCAGACGTGGACATTCTGTAGAACACACTGCAAAAACAAAGTGTGGATGCGGCCACAGTCATCCGTGCTATGGATAGCTTCAAAGACTGTGTGAGTCCACTGAGAGAAAACGTGGATGTCATCGCTGAAGAGAGAGGCAGCACTGAAGAAACGGTAATGTGCAAAAAACTCCACTTGCAGCAGTTATGAAAGAAGCCTGTGATGCCGTGGTGGCTCACGTGGAGGAGAGTGATCAACTTATGACAGCCTTAATTTGGCCATGAATGAAATGGATTGCGTTCTTGATTTACAATTCACTGTGTCGGCTTTGCTGCTTGTGGATGGAAAGTGCCAACTGTGGTGCCCCACTCAACTTTTCATGCCGGAGATGCCACTGCCCACCAGACTAGGCTATACAGTAATTGAACTCCACGCCTGACATTCCAAATTTGGAGGGTATTAGTAACAGACATTGACGGGTGAAATTTTGAAGGCTTCAAGTGAGATCTTCCAGACAATGATCACAAAAACCGTCTAAACTACCCTCTGTTCAATTGACAATAGAGACGCAATAGTTTGGATGTTATTCCTTTGAACAATAACAAATGCGTCTTTCTACAGGACATTCTGAGATGGTCAATTGGGGGTCATTTGATGACGGAATGAACCACTTCAGAGCGTACTGGGGTTCACAACGAAATGATGAAGCAGCCTACCACTATGGTCGAGCACATGGGATTGTGGGATGTAATTATTTTTAGCATAAAGGTTGACACCCCCCCCGCCCCACCCCC
>NW_017805834.1:665543-674081 GCF_001891065.2 Hippocampus comes | reverse complement strand
CCACCCCCGCCCACCACCACCATATATATTTATATAGAGCTGAAAAACGTGAACATCGCAGAGGCATTCGTGTGAATAATTTTGAGACAAATGACTCCCTCTTAATGAGATGACCACCACCAAGTGCGATGTATGAGGTCATACTCTCTCATTTATTTATTTATTTGATAACACTCCACAAAAAAACCTGTGAAAGAGTGTTGAAAAATCTCCATCTAGTAAATGGATCCAGGACAATTTAGGCAAGAGGAGTGTTTAACTGAAAACAGACAGATGCAGTTGTTTTGGTTTGTAACCATGACAACATTGTTTTGGAGTATCATTCAAAAACTGGTCTCAAGGTGAACGCATTCCTGGGAAGCAATAGTACAAGTGCGTGTGTATCGAGATAATGCCACAGTGCCAACTTGGCACTAAGTCAAAACACAAATAACTTGCCAAACAATTGTTTTTGTCGATCAGGATTTTTCAGATCTTACCAATGAAAAGGTTAAAGTTGTAAGCAGTGATTAATGGGCTCTGGTGTTTGATTGAAGTGGAAAGGAAAGGAACTCAGCGTGCCAGCTGCGGAATTATTGCACCTACAAATTTCTGACCCTAAAGTGGCCGCTAAAAATGAAATGTCAGAATTCTCATGTCTTTTCAAACAGGGCTCCTTGAAAGTTTTTCTGAGTGTGGCCATGACAGACACATCAAAAAACTTTCATGCTGCAAACTAGTAAGATGAGCTTCGGAGGCTGGAATCAGGTTACTGTCTTTAGACTCATGAACTTCGAAACCCATACATTTTTCTTGCTTTAATCACTCAATAACATTAAATGACACATTCTGTGTGTGCGTGTGTGTGTGTGCGTGTGTGTGTGTGTGTGTGTGTGTGTGTGTGTGTGTGTGTGTGTGTGTGTGCATTCAGTTGAGTAGGTAAGGGGCCAGCCTGGGATCTTGTTTGAGTCTTTGGTCCAGTGCACGGTACCTTTGAGCTGCTGATCTCTTGTGCCTGCAAACACACATTGTGTCAAATATTCGTGTGTGTGTGTGTGTGTGTGTGTGTGTGTGTGTGTGTGCGTGTGTGTGTGTGTGTGTGCGCGCGAGCGCATGACATACATGCTGAGGCGCTTCTGGGCGATGTGTATCTGAAAAATGTGCTGGGCGCAGTAGGCCTGATACTCCTTCAACTCTTGGTGACTCATGTTCTGCTGGTTCTCCTGGTAATGTTCTTGTTTATTCTGTAGTACCTGTGTCGCCTGCACACACGCACACACGCATAAGTACTATGACATTTGATGCAATAGGAGTTATGAACAAAATGCCATTGGCTTCTTAACATTGTGACCTCTCATGTCACTGAACTATAAGGTAAACAAAATATGAGAGTTCTTATTTTGATGTGAATAGTCATAGTTTAGGATTAGACTTATTTAGGGCCTTAATTTCAGAATTGAACGTGTGTTCTATATCTGCATGGAGGCAGGTTACTCCGATGTTGGTAATTTCGCAGGTGGCGCAGCAAAAAAGGCGATTTGCGCCATTGTGGGTGCAGCAGACTCCATTCAATGAAAACGGCTTCTTTCATTCCATTCAAATGTGGCACACTCACATCTCGCACGGAGACATTTCTGTGCGGAAAACTGCGATCTGTGCATCACCAGAGCATTGTCACTGCTCTTTGCTGGCGAGGCAAGAGCATATCCTCATTAAATGCAGAATTAGCTACAGATGATTCCCGCTCATGATTGATTTGAATTATTTGTGTTCAGTTGCCTGGAATAGTTGCCCACTAAGAGCCTCTATTTTCAAGACATGGTCGGACTCCACTGTGTTGAACACTATTACGTTAAAGCAAAAAGTAGAGCAGAAATGCAGTGTTTGTACGGATTAGCATGAGCAGACATGCTGTCGTAATACTAGCATTAGCTTCTGATAATCGTCACATAACACGCTTCTCTTTAGTCAGCAGCTTTTTACGTGTGAATGCTCCGCAAAATTTACACCAGTGTAAGATATATCGCAACAAAATAGGTCAGTGCAGCACCGATGCAAATGTGTGCCGTGTGAACACCCCTATACTGTACTGTAAAATAATATTGCTTGAGCGCGTCCTCAGTTGCCTTTGCCGGTGCAGAACGTTTCGTCGACATTGTGGGGTATGTATGTACAAAGACGAGGTGCGGAGACTGTTCACGTTGGTCAGTGCCTTGCCAATCAGGATGCAGAACACAATTCAATGTTTGAAAGCATTAAAAAAACTGCACTAAAAAAATCAGTGAAATAGCGAAGCCGCGGAAGGTGAACCACGTTAGAGCGAGGAATCACTGTATACGATTAAATATGCTACTCACTTTGGGTTGGACAGAAGAATGAACGTTTCCTGATCTGGAGGGAGTTTCACAGTTTCTAATAGCACCACAAAGGAGGGTTAATTTGTTGCTAGTCGATTTTTTTAAATGTTTTGGTGGCCCAAGACTTTTGTACAGTATAGGACAGGGGTCGGCAACCCAAAATGTTGAAAGAGCCATATAGGACAAAAAAAACAAAAAAACAAATATGTCTGGAGCCGCAAAAAAATAAAAGCCTTCTATAAAACTTACAATGAAGGAAACACATGCTGTATGTATGTAGGAGACTGGACTGTCTCAGAATTGTTTGTTATTCATTCCTTTGTTGTGTGTTCACAAACGCCCCCATAGAATTTATTTTGTGATTTCCTCGCTTGATTTTCTGTTTTGGTGCATTATTTTCGCTTTTCTTAGTGTCAGTGAAGTGATCATAAATTTCCGTTTTTCGGAGGCTGTCTTTGAACGCCTCTCGAGTCGAACAAGAGGAGAGAAGGCACGTAGTCGGACATAGACGTGTCTGTGTTTGTCGAGACTGTTAAAAGCATAAATAAAGCGTACGTTTTAAAAAACCAACACCACAGCTCTCCTTTTTCCGGAGCTGCAACATGTATCCATATGAGCTATATTAGCCTACTATCAAAATGACTACGTTTGCTACAATTACACGATGAGCCTTGATGATTAAATGTTTTTTTCGTGCAGTGCATTCTGTAGAGCACGGGTGCCAAACCTTTTTTGACCGAAGATATAACCCTCCCACATTTTTTTTTCAAATATTTTTTATAACGCTCCAGGGAGCCACTAGATGGCACTAAAGAGCCGCATGCGGCTCTGGAGCCGCGTGTTGCCGACCCCTGGTATAGGATATACATAAAATCTTTAAGGTCAATTGTGAAGTCAACTTGGCCAACTATCTCAAAAGATAGTTATGGCAACGGCTAAAACAATGTGAAGCATCCTTTCATTTTTTTAACACAACCCACCCGGGTGCATGGGTAGACCCATAGCAACGTGCTTAAGAACGAAAATGCTTTTGTTTGGCAAACTCCAGCAAGTGATGTCTTTTCCAGAATACCGAGACCCTAGTCAGCCATTGCAATGCATTGCTGATTGACCCGTTAACTGCTCTTTGCCCATTGGTATCAAGTTATTTGGCGAAATGTGTCAGCGCATGGTGATGCACTGTTCACATTAAGGCAAACAGTTGTCTGAGTGGCCAAAGGAAAATAATAGGGCACGTAAATGGACGAGGCGGCCCGGTGGTCGACTGGTTAGCATGTCAGCCTCACAGTACAGAGGTGTAAGGTTCGATTCCGGCTCCAGCCTTTCTATGTGGAGTTTGCATGTTCTCCCCGTGCCTGTGTGGGTTTTCTCCGGGTACTCCGTTTTCCTCCCACATTCCAAAAACATGCATGGGAGATTGATTGAACACGCTACATTGTCCCAGGTGTCAGTGTGTGCGTGGATGGTTGTTTGGCTCTACATGCCCTATGATTGGCTGGTAACCAGTTCAGGATGTTCCAGCTGGGAAAAGTTCCAGCACGCCCCGCGACCCTTGTGAGGATAAAGCGGATCCGAAAATGGATGGATGGATGGTAAATGGACGAGAAAATTGGAACGATACAGTTTGGTTACCGCAAAGCGAATGAATTTCATGCTGGTGTTGAAGAGCGTTCTTTTTTACAAGCACTTCTCAAACATTTTTTTTACGATAAAGGATTTGCAAAAAAGCAGGTGTGATAATCAATGAACAACTCTGGCTGTTGCTTCCAAAAACATTTGACTCAAAGTACTTCACGTGTACATGGATGGATTCCTGTACGAAAATATTCAAAATATATGAGTGCATGGATGGAATCCCCGGTCATGGTTTGCAACTAACAATGCTGCCGATATAATGTGCAGAGTCGCCGACAATGCAACAGAACTACCCTTGCAACCAAATTCGTAATCCCATCGTGCGGAATTTACAGTGTGGCACAGTATCAAATTGCAAACAACAACACTAGGCTAATAACTGCAACCTATATAGCTGACCGATTCTTCCAATCCAGATGGGTTTTGTTTCCACTCCATGTCCGGCCGTTCGGGCACAACATCCTGAGTATTTGGCTCATATATGTAAGGTCCAACATACATCTTGCCAACAACCTCCTATTCCTCCAAATTTTCAAACACCTGGATACCTTCAGTTTGAAACATCGCTTTCTAAATGGACTGATGTCTGGCTTTGTACACTTTCCATATTGAGCCCTGCTTTTGTTGTCCTGTAAGTGACGTCCCACTTCCAGGTTTGTCGCTCGCCTGGATCTCATGTCGGGAAAACGATTATTTTGTTGAATATGCAAAATACTTTTTTTTTTCTTTGTTTGATGTATTGTGTTTCATTATTTGTGACATTAAAAAATATTTAATTTGGGATTTTCTAAAACCATTTCACACTTTACCTTTAAGTAGGATTTAAATATGTTCATACTTTATTCATTTTATCACTATCATAACATACTAACATATTATCACTGTCCTAATAATGTCCTGAATAAATACATTAGTAATTTGAAGTTGTTTCGCTGGCGGCTATTATTCGACTACGTTTTACTTATATTTCAGTTTTGCCATAGTATCATTTCAGTATCGAGGTACTATTGTATATGCGGGTAGAGTATCAAAGTCCAAAGTTTTGTAACGTGACAACAGCACTCCTTGATATGGTGGCATGAGAACACTTTGCTGGTTGAAACATCAAAGTGTGTTAAATTTTATTTCATCAAGTGTTTGCACATAAAGTCTTCTGGATCCAGATACATTTTGTTAAGTGGATCTATAGTCGACTTATAAAACCAATCGGGATCCAGATGATTTTATTTTGCGCAACCATTTGACAAAATAAAATTGAGCAAATTCAACAAAAACATTTTTCAGTGTAGGTCCATCGCAATTAATAGATTGAGATCCACCCAGAGTAATCCTTACTTCCTTACAATGATCTAACTAGGCCCCCGATGATCAAGGTAACGAAATCCATATGTCACATTTGCATGAGACAGAAAGCTTCTCCCAAAAACAAGTGGTTTCTGGCAGTGTGCGAGAAGTGGGTGTACTCTCCAAGTATTTATCCTTTGTGGATTTTGACACAGCAATTTCAGGGAGCATTTGTTAAAACACTCTGGGAATTCCTAAATTGAGAAGAAAAGTATACAGTTTGTCTCATTTAAGAAATATTTTAACATGCGTCACACTATGAGGTGTTCTTTGTATTGTCAGGTACCTGGTCGTGACGTTCTTGGATAAGTTGTGCCTGTGCCATGATGCAATTCTTGAAATCTGTCAGGCTCTCGTTGTATATCCGCTGTGCATCATCAGCATTCACAATTTCAATGTCACACAGTTGGCTGAGGGATGGAGCCAGGAAGTCGTTTTCCTTCTCCTGCAACCACCGCTGTTCCTCGGCAGCCACGCGCTCCTAAGCGACACCCACACCCACCCACCCACAGGCCCGCCCGTTGGAGAGCCCAAACAAGAGCGTTTCCCCATTCTGCTGAGATAAAGAGCTTTTAGCCTTTAATTATTCCCCCCCACCCAACACACACACACACACACACACACACACACACACACACACACACACACACACACACACACACACACACACACACGTGTTTGTTTTCATTTTTTGTTATTGATGAGGTCAGACCTGGGCAAAGTAAAGTGGCCACATCTGTCATGTTTTGGCCTCAGCAATCTGTATGAAGAAAAATACGCGCTGCTCTCTCTCTCTCTTTATATCGATATAGCTATCTCTCTCTCTCTCTCTCTCTCTCTCTCTCTCTCTCTCTCTCTCTCTCTCTCTCGGCATACGGCGTACGACTTGGCTTGCTGAAGCTAATATAGGAATTGGTGATATTTTTTCCATCATTGTTTTTTATTTGCTCCTACAATGCCGGTCCCGCAAAATATGTCTTCACATGAAAATTGCCGCTAAAAAGTTTGGTGACCGCCGGCTCAAATAGAGAGAGAGAGAGCGAGAGAGAGAGAGAGAGAGAGAGAGAGAGAGAGAGAGAGAGAGAGAGAGAGAGAGAGAGAGAGAGAGAAAGAAAGATCAGAACACCCGATCATTCTATAGAATTTTCAGTCGGTTATCCGAATACCAAAATATTCCTTAGCTGTAGTCCTAATATATATAGAGGCAAGGAAACTAAGTATATGATTCCTCGCCCACCTGGCTTGTAAGTCCATGGGGAGATTCCCTTTGCCTTTTGGCACAAACGTGTCAGGGAATACTGGTTAAATATACCCCCCAAAAAATTGCAGATTTGTTATCCTGTCATTGATTACCAGTAATATGGTAAGAACATGGAGCAAGTGGCAGCCATATACATCAAAGTTCACAGTCGTGCCAGTCCTCCACCATAAATAAGGCTTTCAGTATGAAATGAGAGCAAGCATCTGAGTCATGTCATTTTCCTAAACTGTCTTAATTAACCATGAGTAATCCAATACATAAAACAAATAGCCGACTAACCTCGTGCATTCGGCCATTCTTAATGTGAATGGAGACTCGTTATTGCCGAAGACACATCCAGATTTTCAGTACCGGTGACAAATACACCAAACAGCTTCCGCAGAATGAGGAAATTTTGCAATACTTGTCGAACAGGAGAAGCAATCAAGAGCCCCAATAAGTATGTTTTTAAACTATTTTCACTACTTTGCATTAAAATCACACTTTCTTTACCCTGTGAGGTAAATTAAATGAATCTAAACGAGTCAGGTCACCACATGTGAGATTGTAGGGCCTCTACTAGGTCGTTTGACTCAGCATGACTTAGATTTGTTCTTGGTTTTTTTGTTCGGTGCTTTCTACCGTCTTTATGACCGATTTGTTTTCCTGTTTGTTGCATATGTTAAATTGCTCCATGTACAGCACTTTGTATGCAGCGATGGCTGTTTGAAAGTGCTCTATAAATACAGTTGAGTTGAGTTGAGTTGAGTTGTGGGATGCCATACACTAAACCAGATCCAAACCATTTCCTCTCGGAGATTGCATGCTTTGGCAGTGCCAGTGGTGGTCCACGGTGAGAAGTGAAGAAGAATGTCGGCCTCCTCCTGCTCCCTGCAGACCACAATGTCTCGTACCTGTGCACACACCAGCTACATTACCGCAAATCATCCCAATGCCAAAATACCATGCACAAACACCCATCTTGAGGCACACTGTAAGACATTAGAGCAATCTGATGAGATGCTTTCAAACAAGACTGCATAATTCCGAAAAGATCTATTCTGGAGGAAGAAGGGAAGCATACTGGGCACTTAACACACACTCAGCTTTGTGAAGCAAGCTGAGTGTGTGTAAGCTAATGGTCATTTAAGACGGCCTTTCCACACAGCACAAGAAAATCATCATTTTTTTTCTAAAATAATTAGTATAAGTTTAAATTATTGTTATGATTATTAATTATTATTTTAAGAAAATAGGGGTCGAGAATAACTTCTTTGTACTGGTTGCATAGGTTTCCCCAACCGCATTACATTCACAGAGTTGCCAACTTATAGAAATATAGAAATTAACTTATGTAACATTTTACCGGTATTTAAATTTTGATTTATATATATATATCAGTGGCGGGCCGTGCATTTCAACCTTAGGCCTTCAGTGATGTCACATACATGAACACAATACTGTATAGGCTCATCAAGCAGCACTTAATTTCAGGAGCATTTAAAACCATCAAGTATGCATTCACAATTAAGAGCAGGAAACTAAATTTACAGATAGTCAAAAATAAAAAGATGATTTAAAAATACGAAATAAAATGCCACCCAAATTACGCTGTGTGATCTTAAACAAGTCTGTCCAATAAATTGCGCAATGTCGCAGTTTCATATAAGACACCAACCAAACAATAAAACAAACTATTCTTTGAATATAAACAGATCATTTGCATTTTGAAAATCGGCGATACAACAGCAAATAACTGAAAATGTTGAGCAGCTGAGATTGGACGAACTTTCGTGCACCAAGGTGACTACAATGCGCCATTATAAATTGCAGGTGAGCAGATTTATTTGATACACGTTTGTCATTTTATTTCGTTACCATGAATTTAATACTAACGAAATAAAATGACAAGAAGAAATGTAAAATAAAATTCATTGACTCACCAATGTAGGTCTCCACAGCGTCTGCTTATTTGAAAATAAA
>NW_017805834.1:662459-664829 GCF_001891065.2 Hippocampus comes | reverse complement strand
TGTTGTTCGTCTCGATGTGCCCTGCGATTGGCTGGCAATCAGTTCAGGGTGTCCCCCGCCTAACGCCCGAAGACAGCTGGGATAGGCTCCAGATATATATATATATATATATATATATATACATACACACACACACACACACACACACACATATATATGTATATAATATTAATGCTTCAAAGAATAAATCACTCCAAATTATTTACTGAGCAGTGACATGTCAATTCTGCACACGCCACACAAATGCAAGACCCCTACATGTCAGTCCTTATGGTCATTTTAATGCGAAGACGTTTTCAAGGGCCAAATTGAAAACAAAATGATTCTAAACATCCCTCATCATAGCTGCACTTCAACAAGCCGTGGCTGTTTTCCAACAAGTACAATCGGACACAGTGCAGTTTCAGAGCATTTGTGATCGATCCATCAATCCATTGTCTGAACTACTGATCCTGACTCATCTGCTCATTATTGGACACCATACACGATTAGAGTATCCAGCAGAAAAGGTAACAAGTACAGTTAGTTAAAAAGGACAAGGCATGGATCGTCATCACTCTCTTGCGGCCACCCGAAGCCGCCACCCTTGAGGCAGGGACCACGACTGTTGGGCAGGGTGACCGCCGAGGCTGCAGTGGCAACGCTCATTCAAGTGAATAGGACCCAGCCAGTGGTGTGTGTCTACAACAAATTCCCCCCCACACCCACATTTATATATTTTATGATAAATGTTTTTTAGAAACTGAGGAGATTCTTTTCAGTCGCCACATCGTGGCATTTGGGCACCTACGCACCCAAATTGGACGCACCATAAAGCCCTTTAACAGCAGTATTTTTGGAGTGCAAGATAAAAAAAAAAAAGTGTTGTGCATTGTGTAATACACCAACGTAAAGTACAATTCCCAAATGATAGTGGGCCGTACATTAATTTACATACATTTATCATAAACCTCGAAAGCATATGTATGAAATTAATTGACAAAGATGAAAATTGACATTTATGCTCTGTTATAGTTTTTGAGTTCGCTTTAGTTTTATCAGCGTAAAATGTAGTTTCAGTTACTTTTCATTTCTTTTGAAAAACTTTTTTTTTTTATTTCATGAACAAAGCCTTTTTTTCTCAATAATAGTTTTTGTGATTTCACTCATGTTTGTTAACTACTTTGTATCAACCTTGCTCTGGATTGGCAGAGCAGGGTTATGGTCACTTTTTTTTTTAAAAAGGAGGATGTTTCAACCACAGGTGGATCACACTTGAGTCTCTGTGATGAGGTCAATTCAGGAGTTTGGGAGAGGAGTATCTATTGGGATGTCGGACCTCAGATTCAGGGGGACAAGTGTGGTTTTCATCCTGGCCGGGTAAGAGTGTACGAGGTCTACACTACGGCAGGATCCTGGATGGTGCACGGAACTGTACCCAATCAGTCTACATGTGATTTGTGGAATTCAAGAGGGGTTTTGACTATGTCCTTCGTGGGGAATCTGTGTGGGATGCTCTGGGACTATGGGGTACCTTTGGGGGAGCTACAGAAAGATGGCGTACTAAAACACCGAGTACAGGTTGTTGAGTGCAGTGTCACCCGAGTTTGGTCCACATTTGTGACAGAAAGTCAGATTTCTTTCTGGTGAGGTTTGCACCGCGCTGAGACTTCCCTGTTAGCTTCATCAAGATGTGACCTTCAACACGCTGTATCATTTTGCAGCCGAGTGTCAAGCAGTTAAGATGAAAATCAGCACCTCTAAATTTGAGACCATGTTTCTCAGTCCGAAAAGAGTCGAGTACACTCTCTGGGTAAGGAATGACATCTTGCCCCCAGTGAAGGAGTTCAAGTATCTTGGGGTCCTGTTCATGAATGAGGAGGAATAGGCACATAAGATTGACAAACGAATTGCTGTAACATCTGCAGTAAGGTGGACTCTGGATCAGACCAATAGTGATATGGCATTCATCTTGCCTTTTTGTTGAAAAAAAAAAAGAACAAAAAGCAGCTTGTCAGAGATTTTCTCGGACAAAGTTAAAGAAATGACTCGGCACACAGGAAAATTGTCTTCAATATCGGCGGAAGCGGATCTCTAGCCCTGTTCACACGGCACACATTTGGTCCGACGCTGCACCGAAATATTTTGTTGCGATGTATTTTACACCGGAGCAAATTTTGTGGAGCGGTCACACGTGCAAAGCCACTGAGCGTGACAACTCCGGCGCAGCGTCGAAGCAGCTCCACTTGCGGTCACACGTGCAATTTCTGCTCCGGACCAAAACGACAGGAATGCGGAAGTAAAACAGGTTCAGGTCGGGCTTCTCTCTCGCGGACTTTTATTTATTTTTCTTTTAATAAATATTATGACGGACACTATTCTGTCCTTGTT
>NW_017805834.1:660809-661796 GCF_001891065.2 Hippocampus comes | reverse complement strand
GCGTTCACACGTGCACATTTGTTTCGGCGTAGCGTGGCAAACGAGCATTTGCTCTGGAGCAAATTTTTAAACCACCTCCCTGAGGTGGATCAAATTTGGTCCGGTATAAGCTCTTTAGTGGAGCTACGCCGGAGCAAATGTGCACGTGTGAATGCTCGACTGGATTTATTTCGGAGCTGCGTCGGACCAAACGTTGCCGTGTGAACGGGGCTTCTGAGAGCGAACGACGGTAGTTGCTCTGATGATCACACACTTTCGAGCTCCCTTCCCGCCAATTCAGACTTTTAACTTTTATTGTAACATACAAGGAAAACACTGCCCCCGACATTTGCATACCGCACCCCCGGTCCGGCCCCTCGGTAGTGATTGGTTACATGAGTTTAAGCATTGAACCACCGGTACATTGGCGCCTTATCTGTCTGGTCGACATCGAATTAACATGTTGCAGACTTTGCGGATGGCCATTGTCGCCCGGGCGCGTTGGGTGTTCTCAACTCGTCTTTCGTTGTTCAACCGCTGTTCCCGAATTATTCATTCCACTTTTGTGACCGAGTTTCGCCCTCTCCCCTGTGATCGCCCACCTGTATTGACGTGCTAATTGTGGACTTCAACAGCCCTCCGGCCAGGTGGCCGGCGCCTTTGTGTACAGGCATTTGGGGGTGCTGGATACGCACCCAAACGTTTAGACGTGCCCAAATTAAATGAAACTTGAAACATGATACAATTTTGCTCATAGATTCCTCTAACACAGCATCACTGAAAAAGGACAATACTGTCATCGTACTTCCAAAAGACAAAGGACGGACACATACCACCAGGAAATGAAAACCCTGCCCAGAGATGAAAGTGGACTTTCCTGAAATTCCGGAAAAAATAAAAAATTATCTATACTGTGTGTGTGTGTGTGTATATATATGTATATATATATATATATATATATATATATATATATATATATAAACACTATGTATATATCGCTCGTGTGTG
>NW_017805834.1:632401-659467 GCF_001891065.2 Hippocampus comes | reverse complement strand
CCCCACCGAGGGGTGAGACGAGGATTTTTATATATATATCTATCTATATATATATATAGATAGATATATCTATCTATCTATCTATAGATATATATATCTATATATATGTACATTCATACATACATACATGTACACTATAGGTAAGATTGGGCTGCCCGAATTTCGGGTCGGGTCGGGCCTAAAAATGTCAATCAGGCTTCTCTCTCGCTGACTTTCCTTTTTTTTTTCTCGAGGCCGTGAATAGTTTTGGCCACGAGAGACCGTGGTTTGCAAAAAACAGAAGCGGCGTCATTACAACACGTACTGTACTAAACTCTCGCAATGACAATTCAAAAAACTCCTTCACATCTTTATGATCCAGCCGTCATTGTTCTTTTTGGTCTCGCTGCTTCTGTCTCTTCAAGTCTCTCTTCAAGTGCCGCACTCGATTCTTAAGGACGTACTGCTGCTGTGGTGATTGGCTCAATTTTCAACCCGTCAAAATGACGGACGGCCTTAAATTTTCCCCGTCCACTCTTAAAAAAAGATTTGTCAATGATGGAAATTTGTCCGCTAATGTAACTTCTTCAGGAACAGCAATATAAAAGATGTAAATGTTTATCCAGTCTTGTTCAACTTAGATTTCGTTCCAAAAGACAGGCTTTTTCCGTTCTCGCCGAAATTTTGAAATCTCCGAGATATGGCGAGGCCATGAGAATGCGAGCCGAGGGTATTACTGGTGTGGCGACGCCACTCGAGCTAGTCCGCTGCTCTCTACTGTGCGTGCGTCAGCGCGAACATGTACGCAAGCGCGTCTTTTGATTTCAACCAATCAGCGCCGACGCAACGACGTCACACATCCGACGTCACACACAACAACAGCTAAGCTAAGCTCGCCGAGACGACACTCGAAGTCGGACGGACACGTTTTTCTGCCAATCAGTGTGTTTCCCTTTTTGTCCGAATATATTTTTTACGACAACTGTCTTGTCCACGGTGTCTTTTATTCGTTCCACTAGGGTTTAGCAAATGTGTTGATAAAGAGACGAAAATCTCTACAGTTACTAGTGTTAGTGTCTCAACATGGCTACGCTCGTGAAAGCAAAACAACGAACTCAAACGCGTCTTCGTTCAATGTTGGCAACTAATATCCGGATTAAATTTAGACAAATTTTCCTCAATTCTCCGGAGAGATTTTCATAAAAATGTGAAAAACCCGGAATTCCGGGAAAATCCGGAGGACTTTCATCTCTGACCCTGCCACAAGACATTGAAATATTGAAACCAAGGTAGAAAAGAAGAGCACACTGAAAAGATTACACACTCCTCGAATCCAACAAAGTAACATGGGACAAGTGCAATCATTTCATACCTAAAGCTGCCATCGTCCACCAGATATGTGGAATCCCCAAAATAAACAAGAGACATACACACTACTTCGCCAAAGAGCATAGCATAGCATCACCTACATACAGTATAACTTGTCAAAAGCTCTGGTTCTAATCATCAGCCCCGCTTGGACAAACCAGACACAGTTTCAAGAACTCACAAGAACTGTCAAAAAGGGCTTAAATGTCATCACATGATGTAATTTTATTGTTCGCAAAAATCCCAGATGTCGCATTGCACACTCACAGAAAGACTGAAACGAGACACAGATAAAAAGAAGGCTTCACCATTCGAGATCCACGATCTGCAATCATTTTTTTGCATGAAAAAAAAGGACAAAATCCGACTTCAACGGACAGTTAGGACGGCGGAAAAAAATCATTGGCACCGCCTTACCCACTCTTGAGGACTTGCACACTGCAAGAATCAAAACAAGGGCACGGAAAATCCTCCTGGATCCCCCGCACCCTGCCCAACACCTTTTCCAGCTACTCCCCTCAGGCAGGTGCTACAGATCCATGCGCACCAAATCCAGCAGACACTTAAACAGCTTCTTCCCTTTAGCCATTAACTCCCTAAACAGTCACTGACGTAGTCACTCTTCTTGTAAAACAAATACTGCTACTGGTCACTCTAAAATGGTTCAATGATTTTCTGCACCAACTGTACAACTGTCATAGTATTGTATTCTACCACTGATCACTTTAGCTCTGCTTGATACTTTGCACATTGTCTCACAGTTGTCACTGGGTGGTACCACCGCACTACGGTTCACTTACATTACGAAATCTCCTTCCATACCTATTTGTCATGTCCTTGTTTATGATGATACTAATGCAGCGTGTTATACCGGAGACAAATTCCTTGTGTGTTCTACATACTTGGCCAATAAAGATGATTCTGATTCTGATTCTGATGGAGGACTTCAGAAAACAAAGCCATTCAAACCGGACCCTCGTCATGTAAACTACACTATACATAACTAACTATTCATAGATGACATGTTTGAAATAAAGACTGGACCCACACAATAACTCACAGATCCTCTGAATAATACACAGTAGACAGTACAGGTTTTAATTTACACACAAAGGGGAAACAAACCGAACCATATCTTTCTTGGATTTATTAATAAGCCACAATGAAAACAGCAGTGTTAAAATCACATCAAACCCCACGCATAATGAGTAGTACCTCCTCTATACTTCACAAACTTCCACAGCACCCAACCTCTCAGTAGTCAGAACATGCCACAACCAAACCAGCATACAATACACTCATACAATACACTCTCACACTCTGCCAATATCTCAGATGGCGCATTAACAAAAGAAAGCAACAAGCCAGACAAAATGAACAGAATGGAAAAAAAAAGAGTAAAGTGGAACACAAACAATAAGTCAACACCAAAAATAAAGACATACTAACATTTCCACACATCAGAGGAAGAACAGAACCCTGACAACACACTGTGAGAAAACATACAGTTGTAAAACCTCACCAAAAACTCATGAACCTGAAAAATAATATTCACTGGACAAGAAAAACACTTCATTTACGAATTTCCACACAAATAATGCAATAAACCAAGGTCTCAAACTCAAGGCCCGGGGGCCAGATCTGGCCTACCACATCACTTTATGTGGCCTGCAAAAGCAAATCAAAGATGTCAACTTTCATGATGGTTACTAAAATCCAAAATTTCTAATTCTCATTTGCAATAAATAAGTGACACTTTAAGCATTTTCTTGTTACCAAACCCCTCATTACAGTAACTTAAACAATAGATGAATAAACCGTTATTCTTGACTTCTTTGTATGGTCTCAGTCGCAACGGCCCTCCAAGGGAAACTGTAATTAAAATCTGGCCCGCAACAAAAATGAGTTTGACACCCTTGCAATAAAACATACATGACAGAGACTGGATGAACTTTCAGCACAGACCTGTCAATCCGTCATTAAGAGACCCCCGTTTTCACTGCGGACTGACAGAAACACACCCGCCAGGCTCAGGTCTTAGTTCGTGGTGGTGAATACAGCTGAGTTGCTTGAGTGGACTACAATGAATCTATATGGAAACTCTTTCCGTTCCCTGGAGGCGTAGCTTCCCATTAGGCAAGACAGGTAATTTCTTTGGGGCCCCCGAGCGAGCATAGGCCCCCAGAGGGCCAACAGACTTGAGACAAACTGCATATCCTTTACATTAGCAGTGCCAAGGTGCAATGAAAATTGACTGTCTGAAATTCTCTGAAGGGCCTCCATGAGTAGTCCAGTGGTCGCCAAACTACGGCCCGCGGGCCGAATCCGGCCCGCTTCTGCATTTGGTTCGGCCCCCCTGAACAATACCGGAGAATACTTTGATTTATTTTTCATCGATGTGGATTTTTATTTGATAATAAAGTTGGGCTTTTGCAATAAAATGTTCCTTAGTTCTGAACTCTTTTCATTATTAACTATTAATTAGTAACTATTTCATAAACACATATACTATAACATGACATTTGTTGCACCTTTCTGCAGTCTGTGTCGTTATCTGCCAACCCCAGAAAAAAAATCCTAAACCCGATTCGGAATGCATAGAATTTAATACAAAGTGAACAAATTATTTTTTTATTTTATTTTTTTTTCAATGCAAAGAAAACGCTGGCTGTCTCATTTGTCAGGAGGCAGTGGCGAGATTCAAAGAATACAATCTGCGGAGACACTATGAATCCCGTCACAACGACAAATACGAGAGCCTGCAAGGACAATTGCGAGCAAACTATCAAAACTAAAAAGTGGAATGTTAGCTCAGCAAAATACATTTGTACGCCAAGCTTAGCTGAGCCAGTCATCTGTTCGAAAAAGCTTTCGTGTTGCTCAACTGATAGCAAGCAGCGGTAAGGAGAGTTAGTCAAGAAATGCATGAATGCTGTCGCGGAGTAGGTGTGTCCCGAGAAGAAAGATGTCTTGAATAGCATGAGTCTTTCGGCGAGTACAATCACCAGACGTATTGAAGAAATCGCGGGTAATGTATATGCCCAGTTGCAGCAGAAGACGAAAGAATTATTTTCATTCGCACTGGATGAGATCACGGATGTGCAGGACACAGCGCAACTGCTATTTTTTATTCGTGGAGTTAGCGCAAACTTTGAGATGTGCGAGGAGTTGGCAGCCCTCCAAAGTCTCAAAGGGATTACGACGGGGAGGGATATTTTCGGCAGAGTGCACCAAACTCTGGAAGAGTTAGACCTGGACTGGTCAAAGCTAGCCAGCAACACAACTGACGAGGCTCCGAGTATGGTGGGCGTGTCTCGGGGGTCTAATAGGACGCATGAAGTGGGAGATGAACGGGGATTCAAATTCACTGCCGAATACACCAGCAAGCACTGTGCTGCAAAGTAATGACTTAAAATTCTGTCATGAAGGTTGTGGTGGCATGCATTAACTTCATCAGAGCAAAGTTTGACTATTATTTATTTCATAAATGGTGTAATTTATTTCCTGGCTTTTTTTCTGTGAAGAATCCGTGGAGGGTTGTTTAGTTATTATTTATTTCGTTAATAGTCTTATTATGTATTTCCTGATTTTTGTTCTGTGAAAAATCCAGAAAAGGATATTTGATTTTGTGTGGGTTTCTGGAAAACAATACATTTTTACATTTAAGTACTCTTGCAGTCACACTTTTTCTGTTACAAAATGACCCCGGCCTGCCATCACAAAGTGAAAGGTTATGCGGCCCTCACAGGAAAAAGTTTGGGGACCACTGGCGTAGGCCATGGCCCACATGTACTGCTACTACCGCTGCTTCTCCCATCCATCTATCCATCCAACCATTTCCTAATCCGCTTATCCTCACAAGGGTCGTGGGCATGCTGGAGCCTATCCCAGCCTTTATCGGGCAGTGGGCCAGGGGACACCCTGAACTGGTTGCCAGCGAATCGGTGAGCACACATAGACGAACAGACATTCGCGCTCACAATTACATTTAGGGAGTACCGTAAATTCCGGATTACAAGCCGCTACTTTTTTTCCACACTTTCAACACTGCGGCGTGTAATATGAAGCGGCTTTTTAATTATTTTTTTTCCATCGCGGGAAAAACATGGACCAATAAAATGAATGAGTAGTTCACTGAGGTCCAATGAGATTGTATGACTAATCACAACTTCCGCTCTTCTCGCGGTAGCGGGGAAAAATGTGTTACCTGGCAACAGTCGACCAATAAAATGAATGAGTAGTACACAGGGGTCCAATGAAATTGTATGATTACCGGTAATCACAACTTCCTTATTTCAGTCTTTCTTCTAACCCTGATCAACATGGAAAATACCAGATGAAAAGCATATGATGCAGCTTTTAAACTAAAAGCGATCACTCTGGCAGTTAAAGAAGGAAATCGAGCTGCTGCCCGTAATCTTGGCATAGACGAGTCGATGGTGCGAAGGTGGAGGCTCCGGCAAGAAGAACTGAGCCAGTGTAAAAAGACAACTAAAAAGACCCATGCACATTTGATTTGCCTCTCACTCGGACTGTTAATAAAAAATGGGGGCTCCTCCGTCATACTAAAAACAAGCGGCCACGAGAGAACACATTTTAGCTGTGTTTTGAGCTGCGCAGCATCGGGCCTAAAGCTGCCACCGATGATCATTTTTAAGCGGCTGACGAGAGAAATAATTTCAGATATCTTTTCCCATTTATATGATTTGCATTATTCTATTTAAAGCCTAGTGGGCTGCAGTATTTCTCCTCGTATTTACGCAAATGCGCATCAAGATCTCTCTTTGTCTGGCCTCTTATTATGTGTTTCAGTGTAATTTCGTTGTGCAAATGCATTTATCATGCTCATAAAAATATGGAGATTATTTTAACCTTAAGAAATTGTTGCTTTTTTTTCTGCGGGGGTTCAGCGGGGGACCGCGTCCGCGGGCTCACCCGGAGGTGCTCAGGCGGCAGGGACGCAGAAGCAAACCCCCGCCTACTCATTGGCCAGCGGTTTATAATATGTTGCGGCACATATAATTACAAAATTGTTTTTTCTTCATAAATCTGAGCATGCGGCTCTTAATTAAGTGCGGTCTGTAGCCCAGAATTTATGGTACTTCATTAACCTGCCATGCATGTTTGTGAAATGTCAGAGGAAAACGGAGTACCCAGTCAAAACCCACGCAGGCACGGGTAGAACATGCAAACTCCACACAGGAAGCCCGAAGGCGGAATCGAACCCGGAGGCGGACTTCTCACACACACACACACACACACACACACACACACACACACACACACACACACACACACAGATACGAATGTCATGTGGTCATGTGATGGTGATGGAGAACATGAAGAAATGTTGAAGACAAATAATGTGCTCTCACCTCTTTCTTGGAGCTCTTGATCTGGAGAGCCACGTCCTTCTCAGCTTTGACAAGGTCTGAGAGAAGGTCGTAGAGAGCCAGTGTGTTGAGGGGCTTTTGGGCAGGATCCACCTAAATAAACAAAAACAATGTCACCGTGCTCCACTTCTAAGTGCTGACTGACAAACACACTAGGTTGGGCAAGCGTACGTGGAAGCCGGAAACCATGTCAGCCCTGAAGTCCTCGGCCTTGTGTTGCTGGTCCTTTGACTCTCGCGGCTTGATGAAGGTCCTCCTGCACGGCACGAAGCGCTGCTCCTCCAGATGGTATTTCACCTCTATCCTTCTTTGCGAAGCCACAAACACTCGCTCAGCAACATCGTCATTCGCATCCTTATTTGGATTTCTGTGGAAACGCTCCAACACTTGCTGTACACACACACACACACACACACACACACACACACACACACACACACACACACACACACACACACACACACACACACACACACACACGCACACACACACTCACATTGTCCATTTCTTGAACACAGTTATTCACATTCGCATTCATTTGTTAATATCTTGAAACCAATAGGGAACACACAGAGGCTAAGTGCGGTTAGCAACGTATCGGACTGTAAAACTAATGAGAGACACGACATGTGATCAGCCCGAAAAGCACATCGGCCAAACAGTGCAGAGGTGGAGGGTTCGATTCAGCCTCCGGGCTTCCTGTTGGGAGTTTGCATGTTCTCCCTGTGCCTGCGTGAGTTTTGTCCGGGTACTCCGATTTCCTCCCACATTCCAAAAACATGCATGGCAAGTTAATGGAATATTCTAAATCAGAGGTCCCCAACCTTTTTTGCCCCACGGACCTGTTTCATGTCAGACTATATTTTCAGGGACCGGCCTTTAAGGCCAGATAGCTACAACAATATAATATGATATGACCTGCATGAAAAGTGTGGTATTTTCGAAACATAATAATAAACATGAATCATGACACGAGGAAGGTCCTATCTGGCCGCAACATTCTCTGGCCGCTATGGTAACATTTAAACGTGCCTTCAAAATAAGATACGCCGCAAATAAAAAGTGCATTAAAAATACGACTCACCATCGCCGCTTATTATGCAGAGGAGGCTTGGTGCGTGTGAATCTCCCGTTCAGATAAAGCTGTATTTGAAATTGGATTCCTGATCCTGTCTATGAAATGTCGCCTTCTCTTTCTTGAAAGTCAGAGGCTCCTCTTCTGTCTCCTGTCTGGGCCTTTTCCCCTTCCCGAAAAAACTTTTCAAAGACGTTTGTTTTTTATTCATTTTGCTAGCTCCTGGGTTTCATTTCCTATCACGTGAGCGAGAAGCGCGAATTCAACTGCGTCAAGAGTGACATACTGTACAGGGATGTCAAACTTAGGTCCTGGAGGGCCGCTGTCCTGCATGTTTTCCAAGTCTCCCTGTTACAACACACCTGATTCAAATGAACAGGTTCAATGTCTGGCTTCCACAGAGCTTGCTGATCCGATCATTTAAATCAGGTGTGTTGCAACAGGGAGACTTGGAAAACATGCAGGACAGCAGCACTCCAGGACCCTACACCCCTGCTGTAGACTGATATAACAGAGAATCCGGTAATTTTTCAAAATAAAACATCTTTCAGATTCCGAAATTAATAAAAAGGAAGGAATGTAAGTTATTTATTCTTTCTGTGCGGGCCGGACCGGTACTGGTCCGCGACCCGGAGGTTGGGGACCCCTGCTCTAAATTGTCCCGAGGCGTGAGTGTGAGCGCGGAAGGTTGTTCGTCTCTGTGTGCCCTGCGATTGGCTAGCAACCGGTTTAGGGTGTCTCCCGCCGACTGCCCGAAAGACAGCTGGGATAGGCTCCAACACACCCGTGGCCTCGTGAGGATAAGCGGATTCGAAATTAGATGGGTGGATGGATGGATGCCACTTTTAAATCGAGAAACGTTTCCATATTACAATATTATGGTTGTACAGTATGTCACGTTGGCGATTGATTCGCTGAGTGTTACGCTGCCTCAGATCACTTCACTCACGCCACCTGAACAAAACAACACATTTATTCAGACTATTTGTATTTTGCTGGCAGTGTTGGGCTCAGGAAATTAGCTCCTCGCTGCCCGCATTCAGCAAAAAATTCACTGATGTGTCTCAGTAGATGGTGTTCCATATAAGGAGTATCAAATGACACCCCCTAAATAAATTCAAAAATAACTTTCCAGCGATAGAAATGGTCCGAATGACAGCTTTGTACCCTGCATCACGATCGTTCTAAAGGGAAAGTTAGAAGACAGAGACAATTCCTTACCTATCATGCAGTATGTGACCCGAATATCTGCATGTATTCGATCCTCTTCGAATTTTTGTGTTTCATCTAAACATGTTCAAGATGAAAAGTTAACGAAAGCTTTTTGTTTGGTTGCACACTGTTGCCGTGGAGAGTCGCCGTTTTCAAAGAAAAGTAATGCTGAATTATTTTTAGTTTTAAACCTGGGCCCATACTCATGAAACTTCACATCACAACACACATCAGGCCTGGACAAAGCTTTTGGATTTTATTGACTTCTTGTCTTATGTGCCAGTAGCCCAACGTGCAAGAACCCCAACGCTGCCAGGCTTGCAACAGCCCTCTATCTTTGCTTACAGCTCTCGTCTATTGTTATTCATTCATTTTTCCGAACCACTTTATCCTCATTAGGGTCGCGGGAGGTGCTGGAGCCTATCCCCGTGGTCTTCGAACAGTAGGCGGGGGACACCCTGAATCGGTTGCCAGCCAATCACAGGGCACACAGAGACAAACAACCATCCGCGCTCACACTCACACCCAGTGACAATTTAGAGCAGGGGTGTCACAAAGTCATATGGACGGAGGGCCAAATAAAAAAATTTGCTCCAAGCCAAGGGCCGGACTGATCGAATGTTCATTGAAACAGTTTTAAATCACCTCATGTAGTTTAGTGAACCAAATTGAACCTACTGACCACCTAACAAATATATTCCAAGATGATCAGATAAATAAAGCAACGTTTTCTGATGGCTCTGTCAGTCATCTTTAATTTTCAACAGGCACTAAAGATAAATTTCCTTTCTATAAAAATCTCCATAAAATGAACATTAAATGAAAGAAGCCGGTGTTATTCAAGGCACCATCAATAGCCCACATTTTTCTTTTCGCAAAAGTGGGCTAAATTTACTTCTAAGGAAAAAAAAAAAAAGTCATCATTCACTCAAATAAAATACTTTAAAAATATAATTGGATTGAAATACAATAAAATAAAGTGCAAAAGTCTATTAACCAAAACACTTTCTTCTAGGAGAAGTAACGTGCAGTGAAAAAAAAAATCAACTTTAATTTTTAAATTTAAACTGAGCAAAAACTCTTCATATGTGATTTCACAGTAATGTTCACTTCTTTGGGGCTGAGGCTGATACTTGGTGGTGTCTCATCTTTTCTACAAGTTCATCAATATTTGGGGTCAGGCTCTGAGCAGAGGAAATCCTCAAAATTGAGTGAAGGTGTTCAGCAGTAAGTCGACTTCTGTGTGATGTGTTGTTCAGCTTCATCAAAGAAAATAGTTGTTCACGCAGGTATGTGCTGGCAAACATCGACAACATTTGAGCAGCCTGGATACGCAGCTGGGCCATTGTGTCGGGGAGGAAACGGGCAAACTGCACAGCACCCACTGCTGTATATTTTTCATGCACTGTAGTTGTGTCATGCATAGGACGTAAAGCCAAAAACTCCTCTGTCACGCTTAGGCTGCAGTCCACTCCGCTGATGAAAATTGACAACTAGGCAACGTCACAAACGTCAGTGCTCTCATTCACAACATAGGAATATGCGATGACATCTTTTCCCCTTTTCATAAGCTGCTGTTTGATGAATGGTACAACTGCTCTACTCGCAATGGTGTTTCTGCTCATGCTCATGTTTAAAAAGAGTTGCTTTTTTTCTGGGCAAACTTCGTCACAAACTTCAAGCATAGAGTTTTTGATGAAATCCCCCTCCGTAAGTGGCCGGGCTGATTTAGCGATCTCTTTTGCTAAAATAAAAGTGTGTGATTTGGCTTTTTTGAACAGAGCCTGTTGAGATTTGATGCTTCGCTTTAATTCCTCAACCTTCTGTAGCCTTTGTTCCATGTCCATATTCTTGTTTTTGTCCGCGTGTTTCGTTTCATGATGTCGTCTCAGATTATACTCTTTCAATAAGGCCACATTTTCTCCGCACAGAAGACACACAAGTTTTCCAGCTACCTCCGTGAACATGTACTCTGACTCCCACCCTGTTTGAAACCCCCGGTTCTCAGTGTCCACCTTCCGTTTTGCCATTTTTGATGGCTATCTGAAAGTTAGCTTTACTGTTACGCTAACGACTACTACAACAATAAATATTGAACCGAAGTGGCCGACTGCTTGGTGTGTCACCGTTGCATTGTGGGAAATGTAGTATTGGGGCATGTAAAAGATCTGCGGGCTGCCGGCTTGCTGCGGTCTGCGGGCCGGTTCTAACAATAAATCAACATCAGCCCAGGGGCCATAGAAAACCTTCTCGGGCACATCCGGCCCGCGGGCCTTGACTTTGACATCTGTGATTTACAGTGTTCAATCAGCCTGCCATGCATGTTTTCGGAATGTGGGAGGAAACCGGAGTACCCGGAGAAAAGCCACGCAGGCCCGGGGAGAACATAAAAACTCCACACAGGGAGGCCAGAGATCTCTGCATTGCGAGGTCGACGCGCTAACCACTGGACCACCAGGCCGCCCTATTAATATGATTATTATTTTTTTAATTATTATTATTATTTTATTATTATTATTGTTAACTTCCAAACCAGTCAACTGACTCACCAAGTAACTGACTCATTGACAAACCAACTACAGTGGAAGTTCAATATACACTATGACTGTATCTTGTATGTCATTCGAAGTGGGTTACCAGGAGAGGTCTCTCTTCTGGCTCTGAGCCGGTGCTTTCCTCTGGCAACTGGATGTCGCTATCGAAGATGACTTGTCTGTAGTAGAGGAAGTCCTCACGGCCTTTAAAGTTCTCAGTCATTTCCTCCGGTGTATCCACGCGCCGCACGAGCCCGTCCACACGAGCGCCACTGAATTCCATTTCGTGCTCAACGCCATCTGTTTGAGCGGATGTGAATCTGTGAACTGAAAACAAAGTTAGTGGTGTGTTTGTGATGTGCTGTCAAACGATACTCCTTAGGGTTTTGTATTATGGCTTCCTCATTTATTTTGATAGTCCACTTCCTGGGACTTTGTGTCCTTTCTCTATTTTTCAGGCTGGACCTAGGTGCTCCCACACCTGCAGCTGATCAGCAATCACCACCTGTGTATAAGACCTCTGCTGATCTGCAAGTGGGTGCCAGATGATTCGTGACCTACGAGTGGTTTCTAGGCCTTTTGTTCGCGCACATGCTTGCCCTTGTTTGGTGTACAACTTCTTACTCTTGCTCGTTTCTTCCTAGTGCCTCCCTGCCCAGCCTGCCGCTGCTCCTTCACCCCCGGACCAAGTGATCCTACAATTATCCTGCTCCCCATCCGCTCTTGGATCCACTGCTATTTCCACCTCTCCTGGACCTTCACAGTGTTACAACTTATGTCAATTGGAAGTGGAGTTGTACACAAAATGAAAAGGACAATCAAATGTAGAGAAAGAAGAGAGGCAGACTGGGCAGAAGAGAGAGACTTTTTATGCTCAAGTCTTTTTCCCCTTTTAAACGTATTACTAGGTTTGGGCATCATTTAAATTTGAATGATTCCAGTTCCACTGCGGTTGGCTGGCAACCGGTTCAGGGTGTCCCCCGCCTACTGCTCGAAGACGGCTGGAATATGCCCCAGAATGCCCCGCGACCCTTGTGAGGATGAAGCGGATCAGAAAATGGATGGATGGCTGGATGGATGATTCCAGTTCCAATTGCGCCTCCTCAGTTTGATTCCACGTCTTGACTTGAGGCAAGGTAAAAAAACCCAAAAAACAACAATGCATTGTCTTTCAGGGCCAGCTGAGAGAAAGACTCTGCCCAGCACTCCAGCAGACCAAGCACAGAGTCTTACTTTTTTCCGTTTTCTAATTTTTGTCCCAACTGAGAGAACGACCAAGAGCAAGTACAGATTCTTGCTTTTTATTCTTTTTTTCTTTCCTTTAGAAGGAGGATTTTTTTCTTGATGCTGTGTAGATTCCATACAGACTAGGATACTACAAACCCTTACTTCGGTAAGAAAATTAAGAACCTATTCTTGTAAGAAAAAAACTAACCGAATGACTTAAATTCTATTTAATTTTCTGGTCCTTAATAATTAGACACAATCTCCGATTTTTTTAATATTCAGAAAATGGCTGTGTTAGGCGCTATCAACCTCCAGGCTCATCAAGAGACTATTATTTAATCTCATATAATCATTTTATTACCTTTCTGTCACATTCACTTTTTATCTTTTACTTTATTTGGTTTTATCATCCAATCAATTGGATTTTAAGGTACATAATCACCGCAATGATTTTGTGATGTTCATGATTACTGTGGATTTCTTGCGTTTTGCGGGTTTTACTGTTGATTAATGAATATTATCAGAATGACTCATTTTAATAAATCTTACAAAATGCATTATCATCGACCTCAGTCATTTCAGGATTTAATTCGTGTACCACTCAACCTCCTTCACTGAATGAACGGCTATGACCTCATTAACATCGGGTCGTGTTATCCATCTATTAAACAATTCATTAAAATGTTTTACTCCAGCATAAAATACAAACAAATCCGTATGATCCTAAACCAGGATTATTAAATTGCCTGGGTCCTTAACAACAGCACCAGACGAAACGAGAGAGGGCCGTCGTCAAAACGAAGTGGTTATTTATTAATCTTGAAATCTGCAACGGTGATTCATTGGCGATAAGATAAATGAAGGTAGCCCAGATTGGCTTCGTAAAATTAAAGACGGTTAGGAACCGAGGCGTGTCTTTCTCAAAATCGGCTTGTAAGAATCCCAGTCTCCCTGTGATTCAGAGTTGCCGCAGGTGGGGGATAAAGTGGGGTTTCGACCCGTTCGAGGAGAGCCAATCAGGACAATTTTTCGATTCAGTCCTGCGGGTAAGCGGAATCTGACACATTTACCTGGGTTTTTGTCGCCACAGTGATTTCTGTTACTACTTTGTCAGTCTTTCGCTTTTCTATAATAAGTATCTTTTTGTTTTCGTTATTTATCTGAGTTTGCGTTTTTGGGATGCACTTACCAGCCGGTCTTTCTTCAAACCCTGTCAAGTAGGGCTGTAATAGAACGTATAAGACATAGGTGTCAAACTCAGATCCAGGAGGGCCGCTGTCCTGCATGTTTTCCAAGTGCTCCCTGTTGCAACACACCTGATTCAAATGAACAGGTTCAATGTCAGGCTTCCGCAGAGCTTGCTGATGATCTGATCATTTGAATCAGGTGTGCTGCAACAGGGAGACTTGGGAAACATGCAGGACAGCGGCCCTCCACGACCTGAGTTTGACACCTATGGTATAAGATAAGATAACCTTTATTTGTCCCACACTGGGGAAATTTGTATATAGAACAAAAGTTACAATTGTAACGATGGTTCTATGAATCCAGAATGACCGCCAACAGCACCCTCTCACTAGGAATCCTCATGTTTACACAAAAACATTCTGTAGGAGATGAACCTCTGTTGACACCAGAACTTATACTCATACAGTGTAGTTCAAGGGTCACAGGTTGTTAGGGAGGGGCCAGCCAAGCAGCCTTCTCAGCCAGGGTGCTCTGCAACTCACATATGAGGCTCGCCAGCTCATCACCCACCTGTCAGTTCATTTGGCCTGGTAAAAGTTGGCTCCAAAACCAGTTCTCAGTGCAAGTTCGTGCAATAACCACCTGCAGTGAGCTCTGTTGGCATCTCCTGAAGTTTCCGTTTCCTGTACAGACACTTCCTTGTGGATTCCTCGTGCTTCTCCCTGAACTTTAAGTCCCAGTTTTCCCTGAGTCGACCTTGCAAAGGCTGTACTAAACAAGGTCAAGTTTTGGCTAACACCATTCCAGTCTGTTGTCATACGATTGGGGTCACATACAAACCCTAACACAGGTGACCGTTTTAGAATGCATAGTATAACTGCGCATGCGCGAACCGAACTTTCAGTGCGTTAATGACCGCCACTGGCTGACGAGCACTTGCTGTCACACCCAACTATTCCAGCAGGGGCAACCATTTAATTAAATTTAATGACCATGTTAGAAAACAATTCTGAAATAACTGAGTGCCTTACCTTTAATATATGAATGAATACTTTATTGTCATTGCACACTTGTTACAACGAAATTCTGCAGGAGCCTCCACTCCCAAGTGCGTCACGAAATATAAAAATATAAAAAATATATAAATACATTGCACTCCCCTAGACCCACACACAATCACGCATACGTTTAAAATTGATAGCGTTATGGAATGGATTTTTTTTTTTTAAATTGTGATAAGAATATGTTAGATATTCGGCACTAGTTAAGGTACAGTCCAAGTTGTCTTACAAAATGATATGAATCAGGGATTAACATGACAGTATGTGGACTATTTCGGACTAATTGAAATACAGTCAGAGATATCATGAGGTATTTAGTAAAATTGCACACCCCCAGGCCTACACATTCACGTGCACACGATTTGAGGAATTGAGATTCAGCAGCTATTGTCTTGCAGCCCATCCTTAAAACGCATCTTAAAACTAATTTTTATTCTTTGACTTTTGACTCAGCATGAGACTTGATTTTTAGTTGAACTGTTTTTGTGTTTTCTACTGTCTTTGTTTTTAGATTTGATTTGATTTGACTTTTTATTAGGTCTCCCACAGGAGAAACTTGTCTCGGAGGACAGTCCCTCTGTGCTGCTACATACATTGGGCAAAAAACATACACATACACAGCACAACATAATTAGGACAATTACATGCAAGACAAGATAGTATGCACTCTACACCAGGGGTGGCCAACCAGTCAGAGACAAAGAACCAATTTTTTGACTGAGTTACTGCAAAGAGCCACATCATACCCTTCCTCGCGCACGCGTGCGCGCGCACACACACACACACACACACACACACACACACTTTTTTGGCTAAAGATCGACTTTTGAAGCGACCAACTTCTTACGAACGACCCGATCGCACATGTGCCAGCACACACACACACACACACACACACACACTTTTTTGGCTAAAGATCGACTTTTGAAGCGACCAACTTCTCACGAACGACCCAATCGCACACGTGCAAGCATACGCGCGCACACACACACACACACACACACACACACACGCTCGCACGCACTCATGCAGGTGCCCACCAGTGCACTCGTGCACATATGCACGCACACCACGATGAGCAACAGTCGGAACGGGCCAAAAATGAATGAAAGCTCAAGATACAAACAAACAAATCTTTTTTTTCCCCACGCATTTCCTCCTCCCACCCCTTGCGGTTGACTTGGGACCAGTTCGCTGGCTCCCGGTCAATTCTGATCGACGTAGTGGGCACCCCTGCCTTAAAGTCAGAGGTAATTGGCTGACTAGCTTAGCACTCAGTGCCGTTGTTTGCGCATGAGCGGTGATGCAGTCATCTGATTGGTTGCCCTCTATGTCAATCAAGTAACAGGATTGATGATAGGCTGACGGAGTATGTTCTGTGAAGTTGGCGCCTTGTTTGAATGGCATTGCTGCTGCCGAGGCGTTTTCGATGCTTGTCGTGTGAGAGCCTGGGAGCCGCACTGAACCAGCCAAAGAGCCGCATGCGGCTCGTGAGCCGCGGGTTGGCCACCACTGCTCTACACACATTGGACACTACATTACAGTCATATGCACCCCCTCGCCCCCACCACACTCATGTCCTTCCGCTTGTCTGTCTGCCTCCCTCTAATTGTTTGATTAAAATGATAGCCTGCGGTATGAATGAGTTTTTATACCGGTTTAATTTGCAGAGAAGAGTCCTATACCTCTTTCCTTTAATTTATTGTTTTATTGTTTGTTGTTGTATGAGTTCTTTTTGCCCCATTTACAGCACTTTGTATTCGGCGGTGTTTGTTTGAAAGTGCTCTATAAATACAGTTGAGTTGATTGTCTGCCTCTGCTTGATTCTCTCAGAAGTCGCACAGTGGTAAAAGATCACGTGATGGTCGTGTGTGTGTGAGATGTAAGAACTTACATAAGAGGTGAAAATGTCGTCCAGGTATAAAGCGCTCAGTGGTGATGCCTGTCAGTTTGTTGACTTCTCGCTCACTTAGGTGGTCATTTCTGTCCTGGTACCACTCCTTGACTGTCAAAACCTCTGTACCTGAAAAAAACATACACACACAAAGTCACGCACACACACTTACACTAGACACACAAGTGATGGCATCATCACACATGCACTTTGCGTGTATGCACACACAGTCCAGGTCCTTGTAGATGCTCAGTCGGGTTACCAGACCGTCCAATCGTAGGGAAGGTGCAAACCTCTCCAGTTCTGCTTTCTTGTAGCGAGTCAACTTCCTGCCTCCTGGCCAACGAGTCTCCAAGTCTGAACACAAAAACAAAGCATTACAACGTAATGACACGCAACACTTCGCTGCAGCGTGCCATGATTGACTTTTGTCACATGAAAACAAATACGGAACAGGCCTCCATCCCAAAAGGAACAAACAGTACACCTTCAAATTTCTGTAGGAAGGCTAATTTCATTTCCTTAAAAGACCACCAGTTCACTAAAGATGTCATGACACCTGTGTCATGTTTCAATTTTTAAAAAGTTTCATGAGTGCAGGATTTATTCGATAAAGTTTCGCTGACACGCAAGTCAGAGGAGTGGAAATATGAGCTTGGTTTAACTTGAATTAAAATGACTGAAGACAGGATCATCCAGTAAATATTCCCATCCCCGGAATTCTATGAAAAGGAATTTCCTTCACCCGAAACAAAAACCTATGCATTAACATTTTGACTACGATATTACATGTTACCGGAACTTACGTAAGCGGAAATTCCACTACCTGTAACCCGGATTGAGACGTCATGCCGCGGGAGCTTAAATACACGCAACGCCCACCCGATGCTACGGAAAGACATGACGCTGAGACACATTTTCACTTCGCGTTTTTCGATCATCAGATTCGAAACGACGACGTGTAAGTGAGTTTTTATTGCCGTGCGTTTTACTGTAATTGTGAATGATTTTAACTTTATTCACTTAACGTCCGGTAGAACGCGGCACTTATTGGCGTGCGTTTTACTGCAATTGCGAAAGATTTTAACTTTATTCACTTACATCGTGTAGATCATGGCATCGAAACGTAGAAGAACTGTAATGACTGGAGCGGAGCGAGTGAAATGCATCCGTTTGAGCGAGGCTGGACACAAAGTTAAAAACATCCAGCAGACACTTGGAGTCGGAAAGACGCAAATCTACGAAACTTTAAAAAAACAAGGCATCGATTCAACTCCTGATGACAAGCCACCATCCAGCGAGGAAGCAATGCAAATGGCAACAAAAATCCGTCAGTATGCACAAAAATTACCAGACATCGGTGATCAACGGGACAGTTACTTGCAACTAGCAAGAAAACTGTATGACACGCAGGCAAACATTGTCATAAACCAAAGAATGCATCCACCAAAACAATCCAAAATACCGGTAGACACATTTTTTTCCCAAGACAGAAAAAAATAAACATTAAAATACTGTACGTATTTTACTGTTGTGATTTTTTTTGGATACACCTGTATTGCAGTTTTTGTTATATAAACAGTTTTTGGACATTATATTTTTGTATTTTATTGATTGTGTTGTTACACGTGCATTTTGTCAACATACTTGCAGGTTCATAAAGGACATGTACCATGCTCATTTCCCAAATGAGGAATTTCTGTTATCAGGACAAATTGGACAGCGCAAACACGAGTCCGCACTAGAGAATATTTACTGTATTTATGAATCCATTCCATGTGCAGAGTCTCACTTGGGCTATGAAGGCTTTTGTGTGGATCACTTTCATTTATCCACTGTGTTCCAAATTTATAACACAGCTGTAACTGCTCGTGGCAGAAGGGGAGAAAAACTCATGGCGTGGCCAACAGCACTCTGCCGTCAACAACACTGAGAACATGTGAAGCTTTATTATTTTAAGCCGAACCAAATTGTAAACGTCAGTCCATCAGTGTTATTTTAACTGCACTACTGTCATCACGAAATAACATTTTGTCACTGCTTCAATTACAGTTCAACACTACTAAAATTATTGTTTGTAACTTTAGGACCGACAGATCTTCTTCTCCTTTTTCTTCTTCTAACTAGTATGTCATGTGCGTTGGCGACACAAACACTGTAACTACTCTACTAAAGGACCAGGCCACATACTGTGAAAACTAAAACACAGATTGACTCAAACATTACAAAAATAGACAAAATATACCATGTTTCCATCTCACATGATTTGTATCATATCTACACACTCACTCACTGTAAAGCACCTCTCTCTCGATATCTCTCGCTCTCTAACTCTATGGGTGTGTCCAAATTCACAGGCTGTTTCCTGCGATGGTCGCATGATGTAAATTCCATCGGAACTCGACTGCATGTGCTGTCCAAATTCACATTAAACATGTCCAAGTTTCCCATGGTTTATGCGCCGAAAGACCCAGTCTGCAAATAATCATTTTCGGATTTGGAAAGCACGTGCTGTCGAGTCGCGGTGAAAGTGACGTTATGTGGCCGAAAATGCAGCCTTCTCTGGATGCAGTCTGTGAATTTGGACACTGCCTATGACGCTCGTGTACTGTTGGCCACACGTTCTCCGCAGAGATCCTATTGAAAACAAGACAACTCGCTAACACACACACACACACACACACACACACACACACACACACACACACACACACACCCGCACAACAATAAATATTCTCAGATTTCTGTAGTCGTGCATGAAAGCAGACTGTGTTTGTTCGTGTTGAATCATAATGGGGCAGTTATTAACATCTGTCTTTACTGAACATTTTTGTCTATTTTCGGACATGTTAGGGATCAAAATCTGTTACATATCATCATTAGTTTGTGCATTTTCTGCACTGTCAATTTGAAATAATGTTTTGTTTTTGAAAAAAGGGATGGAATTAAAAACTTAAAACTTTAAATCCGATTCATCGATTGACAAAATATTCAACAGATTAATCCATCCATCCATTATCTGAACCGCTTTATCCTCACAAGGGTCACGGCGTGTGCAGGAGCCTATCCCGGCTGTCTTTGGGCAGTAGGCGATGGACATCCTGAACCGGTTGCCAGCCAATCGCAGGGCACACGGAAACGAACAACCATACACGCTCACACGCACACCAAGGTTTAGAGTGTTCCATTGACCTGTTATCCATGTTTTTGGCCTGTTATCCATGTTTTTGGAATGTGGGCGGAAACCGGGGTACCCGGAGAAGACCCTTGCAGGTACGGGGAGAACATGCAAACTCCACACAGGAAGGCCGGAGCTGGGATCGAACCCACGACCTCTGCACTGTGAGGCTGAGCTAACCACTGGAACACCGTGCCGCCCTCAACAGATTAATCGATTTATAAAATAATCTTAAATTGCAGCCCTAATATACAGTATGCAAGCCATTCCTCGCACAGTACACTTCCAAACAGCAACTCTGAGGGACAATGCTCAAATGACTTCCAGGAGTAAACGGTCCATGGACTTCAGACGTCCATGGATGAGAGCGTTCTTAAGGTGATTTACAGGAACAGTTCCTACGTGAACATGTAACTTGATCAAGAAAACTGTTATGTGTGGTACTTTGTTCAATCTGAAAATTTGAGAAATCTGTTTTGGGGATGGGAAAAGGCCAGCATCGGATGAGGGCAGCTTCCAGGAAGAGGTGTGGAAAGCAACAAAGGTGGGGATATACCATACGGTAGGGCCAAGTGTGCAGGGATCTATCGATCATTCAGATAAATTTGAAGACAGTTCGGAAGCTGGTAAGGCTTTAAGCAGGTTAGAACTAGCAGGAGTTCTGGACGTATTGGAGCCTGTCCATGACCTTGCTAGGCAGGACTCAGTTGCACTTGTCCAGACAAGAAGTGAGTGGATAAGGATCTTGGCAATAGAGTCAGTGAAGTGTAAGAAGACTCTGAAGATGTTTTTAAGGTGAAAGAAGGCTGACTTTATGGAGGATTGATGTGAGATTGGATTGATGGTTTTGAATTCAGAATAATCCCCAGGTTGCTTACTGCTGCATGAAGCAACCTTCATTGTTAATGTAGATGTCTCCATCATGATGTGTTTTATTTTCAATAAGAACAAAACATGTCGAAATTGTCAAACACTGGGCACTGTTTGAGGGATGAGACATTGGTTACCTTGTTTGGAAATGTTAATTGAAGTGACCCAGGATCTTGGCATCTCAAAGACACGGGCCTCCTCTTCCTCTTCTTCCTCCTTGACACAAAAATCTTCACAATGTTTTTCTTTGACGCTGAAGGTACTTCGTGTTACATTCTGAAAATCTTGTGTCTCCATTTTCTTGTATTTCAATGTCACATTCTGACATCTTTTTTTTGCCTCATACATGCACGCATGCACAATACAGACACCCACACAGACCACATACCCAAGTCATGCCCATCATTTTCATCTCTTTCCTCTTGAGGAGGTTTATGCTCAGTTGTCTTTTACTGATGACACCAAACAGGACGGGCTCCCACAATTTGATGTCATGCAGGTCATATAGCAGCTCCTGCACACACCCACATGCAAAGACACACACAGACACACAATTCCATTAAATCAGGGCAGTTGACTTCCTGTTTGATGAACGGAGAAATGTCAGCTTCGAAAACATGCCCCCTCTCCACACCGAGACAGCCTTGCTTGGTCCCAAGTGGTCGCTTTTCCTTTCGACTTTTTTGATGCCGAGCAGTTACAGACAGCAACAGCAGTTTTCAGAACCATCACATTAATGGTTCTACAACATAGGCCATCTGGGAATGAGTGGGGCCCTGTCATCACTGTCAACTGATCGGCCGATAGCTATGTAGCAAGGAACTCTGTGGCACATGCTCAGTTCCTGTCTCGCTCATGTAACTGAGTGAGACAGGAACTGAGCCGCCCGCCGGACATTATAAAAATTCTATGTATAAAATAAACACGGTGGAGTTTTACAGCAACACTGAACCTTATTTACAGTTTCATTTGTATTAATGGATGAAATGTCAAAACTTGGGGTAAAAATGTCCACAAACGTATGAGCCGCTCGCCAGATCCATTCACATCAGTGAGAGGTCTCCAGCTGCAGAGCGCAGCCTCGCCACTACTTCGGCACGACAGTTGTGGACCCCACCTTGGGGCTGGCGGCTTTGGGCGGCACCCGGAGAGATTTGGACGTTGCTGAGCGAAGACGACAAGCCGCTGACTCAGAGCGGCGGCCAAATGAATGAGAGTGACCTTTCCATTCATTATGGATGAGAGCTGTCAGCGAGAATTGCGTGCCGCCCACAAAATCACAACCGTAGTATTTCTTCATTGGTAGTGGTGATTCTAGGGTCAGAGGTTTAGGGGTGCCGAGCACCCGGCCAGGCAAGATACATTTCACCGTTTTGTACATTTCAAAACAAATGTACTGTCATGATTATCACCAGTCTCCAGTTTGAACATCTTTACAAGCCTCAAGGAACTTCTGTCATCATCATCAAGATGATACTGGTGTGCCTAAAAAGGGGAGATGGGTTTCTCTCTAAGGATGAAGAGGATCTGCCCCCATCTCAAGATGCTGGCATTCCAGAGTCACATGACACTCAAGAGGAAGAACTCAAGAAGAACTTTACGAGTTCTTGCAAATGGGGTGGTGCTCCTGCGTGATTATGTGCCTTAACTTGCATTGTCAAATCAAATCAGTTTGGACAAGAGTTACAGCTTTGAATTACACGTTATTTTCTCCAGAATCATTAGTGGTTCATTGATGGAACATTTTTAGGTTTCTAAACTTTTTTTTTTTTTTTTTTTTTTTTACACAAAATAGTTATTACCAAAGATGTTGCCGTTATTAACTTCACTCCCGTCCAAATCTTACTTATGTGACTGGGGAGGGGGTTCCCAAGTTTCCCCGAGATGACGACAGGCCTCTTCTGGACTGTGCCCTTTTTTGTCCTCTCTTTTTGCCATGTGCCCGCAGCTGGACTCTCTCACTCTGGGGCCCTTGAACATTTTCCTTGCAAGGACCAGGCCGGCGGCTAGAACTATGCCCATGCACTGTCATGAAGCCGACACCCCAGACTCCCAGAACTCCCTCCAGTGCACATCTGAAGAGGGCCAGAGATTTCAACAGCCACTCATCTGATGCTAGATACAAGACCAACTTTTTCCTTTTTCTTGTCCTTTTCTTTTTTGCATTTATATTTCTTTTCCCCAACTCCTTGCCAACTCCTGACTTCACAACTTGGCCAGCTTGACTGCAAGGCTTGAATCAGGACAACCAGGAGCAGAGCAGAAAAACGTCTGCCTTCCCCAAGAGCCAGACAGTAAAAAGAAAATGAGTGTAGTTCCTTCAACAGGGGTGCTGAAACCGAAGCTCCATTGCTGCACATGGTCGACTTTGTCAATTTATCAGCAAGAGGGCTGAGTGGTGTATCTTTATCAAATGCAAATCAAGACATGAACATTGAAGATATTACTACCGAAATGAGGACGATATCAGTCACGTGATTTTACCGTAATTATGTTGCATGTAAATCTCAGTTCAACCAACAACATTCCTCCTTCCAAGTTTGATTGACAGTTAAAACCAGCAGATGATAATCATGTTGCGGAGGGCAAGAGGTAGGAGAGCCACACAGAGTAAGAGAGGGACACTATGTGCTAATAAGTACTTAAATCATCAGAGATGGCAATGTGTTGTGACTGTCGTAGCACTGAGCAGGATACGGCATACGACTTGGCTCGCTGAAGCTAATATAGGAATTGGTGATATTTTTTCCATCATTTTTTATTTGTTCCTACAATGCCGGTCCCGCAAAATATGTCTTCACATGAAAATTGCCACTAAAAGGTTTGGTGACCGCTGGCTTAAATAGAGAGAGAGAGAGAGAGAGAGAGAGAGAGAGAGAGAGAGAGAGAGAGAGAGAGAGACCGAGAGAGACGTTTTTTTTTGGTTTGTTTTTGGTTTTTTGTTTTTGCTGAGTATCAGTCAACCCCCTACCACGGTGAATACCTTCCGAACGGCAATATAAATGGGGCTTGATGATCATATGATCGAGAATCATGATTTTAGGTAACCTGCTGCTAGCTTTGAGCATATTTACTCCATCAGAAATGGCAGAAATGTGTGCGAGTCCAGGTTTTCCTTCTACAGAGATGAAAGTGGACTTTGCCGAAAATCCCTGAAAAATAAATAAATATATATGTATAATTAATTCGCCGAAAAACGCCTTAATTAATTAATTTATTTTATTTTAACACAGCACATTGCAAAACACGGACAGTCTTCTCCCTCGTACGCTTTGTTGTTTAAAGCCTTTTGAGGTGAAAGAGGAGAGAATCAAAGTGACTTACCGGGTTTGTCGACCTTCCGAATGTAGTCAGACAAAAAATCCGTTCACGTCCTTTTCTTCGAGCCATGACCACTTGAACGTGTTCCTCACACTCGCGTCTATCGCGTGTAAGTCTGCTTGTCTGTCTACCTGCTTGAACATTATGCACGAATAACTTTACATATAGCGCTCAAATACTCAATATTCAATTATTTATCTGGACTTTGAGGCTTCCGCTGTCGCCGAAATTTCGAAAGTCCAATGTAGGGGAATGGTGGTTGTCGTTGCTTGCGTTTGCTGTAGTCGGAGCTTCTTCGATATCTGACGTTGGTTGCGTCGGCGCTGATTGGTTGAAACCAAAACGACGCTTGCATGCGTAATGTTCGCGCTGACGCACGTACAGCAGAGACCAACCGAGTGCTGTGGCGCGCTTCGCTCGAATGGTGTCGCTACAAGCAAAACAACGAACTCAAACGCGTGTTCATTCAATGTTGTCAACGAATTCCCGGAATAATTTTTCGGCACTTTAATTTCCCGGAAGAAAATTGAGGACAATTTAAAAAACCCGGAATTCCGGGAAAATCCGGAGAACTTTCATCTCTGCTTCTAACTTTGGTTTGCAAGTTGAAGGAAACAGAATCTCCCAACAAGTAAAAGAAGAAGCAGTAAACAGAAAGAAATTGTAACAAAATGACCAAAACGCACAGTTAAACGTGCAGCTGATGGGCAGCCATGACTTCCGAAGATGAAGCTATTTTGACAAGAGAAGTTAGGCCTGCCAACATCAACGCTAGCAGTTGAGCTACTAATAATTAGCTGGCAACCATCAGACGAAATCAGCATTCAATTCTTTGATCATGCACATTTGTAAGTTCAATGCCTGGATGGATGAAGAGACAAATACATTTTATGGCTTTTGCTTGACTGAGGACTTTTTCCAGTGCTTCCTTTTAAAAGATATATTAAAAATCATGGCGTTTGAAAACTGTTTTGGACTTTTTACACCAGTTCAAAAGGATATCCTTGCAGGTCATAGAGGTTTTCGACACTTACAGCACAGCCGTCCTTGCAGTCCTGCATGTTGACATAGTAGTTCAGGTTGTTCCACACACTCTCGACGCCCAGAAAATGCACAGACGTGGTGCTGTAGCTCCTTCCTGTTAGCGGGTCAACAAAGAAGTTTTCCTGGATGCTGCGGCACCCAGCCAACACCAGTACCCAACAGTGGACCCGCAAACCCTGCAGGGGGTCGGCAGGTGGCTGCGGAATCTCCTGCTCGGATCAAATGTTGTAAACGCACAAGCTAAGTCTCACTAATATGTGTTTTCATGTTACCTCCTGTTGCTTGGCTTTGGCTTCGGCCTCTTGCTGTTTCTTCTTGGCCTGTTGCGTCAAGAAACGACTCTTGGGCTCGCGCTGAAATCTCAACCCAGGCTCAATGTCGGCCGGCAAGTCAGAGGCTGCAGCCTGCACCACACCAACAAGAGCTCGGTGTCCCATCATGCACACATGCTGACCAGACTTTACTACCTTTGACTGGGCATCCAGCAGGGGGCAGTCTTGCAGTCTTTGGTCTAGCAGACACATCTCCTTGCTAGCATAGCCACTAACACAGTAAGCGTCGTAGTTGGCGCCCAGCAGCAGACTGCACAGTAATGCGGCATACTCGAAACATGTCGCTGTTTGACTACGTAACACCGAGGTGGCAGAGAACAAGAACCTGGGCTGCACATAGACACACAAACCTTTACCAATGAAAGGGTTCAACAGAGATTTTTTGAGGCAATCCTTCCCAACCACCCCACTTTTTCAACTGAACAGGCTCAACTCTCACACTTTTCACGGTGAAAGGGGCTTAACAGCCACACTTTCCCTGCTGAAAGGGTTTACCCAAACTTCCCAGTGAGAGGGCTCAATATCCATACATTAAACAAGGGGTGTCACGTCAGGTGAAGGCTCAACTTTTCCCACACATGTGGGCTCATCATACCCACTTTTTTCAGAATCACGATCAAAAACATCTTTATTGGCCAAGGATGTAAAAATCACACAAGGAATTTGCCTCTGGTCACTGGAAAATATTCATGACGTAACACAAAAGTACACAATTTTGCCAGCCCTCGTCTTAGTTCTTGCAGTAAGTAAGTTGTCAAGAGTGGGTAGGGGAGCAACAGATTATCATCTCTACGGTCTTAATAGCCCGTTACAGTCGGATTTTGTTTTTTGCAGACTACTCCAAAAATTTTGTCTCTATTTTTTTGTTTGTTTGACAAAATTAATGAGACACCAGAATTCCCGTTTCCTCAATGTGGGCGAATTGGGAAATATGTTCCGAGCGCGATCCTGATCATGAAGGATCCCTCAAAGGGTGCAGTCCCATCCAACTATCGGCCAATAACCTGTCTCTCCACAACATGGAAGCTCATGTAAGGCATCATTGTGGCTAAGATAAGTGGACACATGGATCAATACATGAGCGAAGCACAGAAGGGCATTGGTAGAGATACTAGAGGAGCCAAACATCAGCTCCTGTTTGACAGAACAGTCGCACAAGACTGCAGGTGCCGACATACCAAACTGTGCACAGCCTGGATTGATTACAAGAAAGCCTATGACTCGCTGCCACATACATGGATCACTGAATGCTTGGAGTTGTATTAGGTGAACAGGACCCGAAGAGCCTTCGTTGCGAACTCGATGAGGATGTGGAAAACCCCACTTGAAGCCAATGGCATGCCACTTACCCAAGTGTCCATCAAATGTGGCATATACCAAGGTGATGCAC
>NW_017805834.1:630385-631365 GCF_001891065.2 Hippocampus comes | reverse complement strand
TGGGACTTCCAGATCCAGACTGACAAGATGGTTATGGCGAACCAACCAGATATCGTGATCATCGATAAAGGGCAGAGGAAAGCCGTTGTAGTGGATGTAGCGGTCCCAAGTGATGGAAACATCAGAAAGAAGGAACACGAGAAACTCGAGAAATACCAAGGGCTCAGAGAGGAGCTGGAGAGAGCCTGGAAGGTAAAGGTGACAGTCGTGCCTGTGTTGGTCGGAGCACTTGGGGCAGTGACCCCCCAAACTAGATGAGTGGTTGCAACAGATCCCGGGAACAACATCGGACATATCAGTCCAGAAATGTGCAGTGCTGGGAACAGCAAGGATACTGCGCAGAACCCTCAAGCTTCCTGGCCTCTGGTAGAGGACCCGAGCTGAATTAGGGATGGACACCACCCGAGGGGTGAGACGAGGATTTTATATATATATCCTCACTTTATTAGGTTGGACCAGCAACGGGTTGGACCCCCTTTTGCCTTCAGAACTGCCTCAATTCTTCATGGCATAGATTCAAAAATGTGCTGGAAGCATTCCTCAGAGAGTTTGGTCCATATTGACATGATGGCATCACACAGTTGGCGCAGATTTGTCGGCTGCACATCCATGATGCGAATCTCCTGTTCCACCACATCCCAAAGATGCTCTATTGGATTGAGAGAGATCTGGTGACTTTGGAGGCCATTTGAGTACAGTGAACTCATTGTCATGTTCAAGAAACCAGTCTGAGATGATTCCAGCTTTATGACATGGCGCATTATCCTGCTGAAAGTAGCCATCAGAAGTTGGGTACATTGTGGTCATAAAGGGATGGACATGGTCAGCAACAATACTCAGGTAGGCCGTGGCGTTGCAACGATGCTCAATTGGTACCAAGGGGCCCAAAGAGTGCCAAGAAAACATTCCCCACACCATTACACCACCACCACCAGCCTGAACCGTTGATACAAGGCAGGATGGATCCATGCTTTCATGTT
>NW_017805834.1:625245-629655 GCF_001891065.2 Hippocampus comes | reverse complement strand
TATATAGAGAGAGAGAGAGAGAGAGAGAGTATATATATATATATATATATATATAGATATAGATATATATATAGCTTGATAGATAGATATAGGTTGGTTTTATCGATGACACTGTGTTTGCTCCCAGTAATAGTACTCGCGAGGCAACAAATAACTACGGTATTAACCTCCGGCCACGCCATTAGTCACTGAAAGTACAGTGTGAGACTCAGGCAACGCAATCAGTCAATGGCAAATAGCTCAGATCAGCCTACTTTATAGAAACTCAGCCTTATGAATATTTAAATATTAAGATCACGCTCTTCAAAAGCCTTGCTAGTTATTGATGTCATTAGAGACCATAATCTTAGCAAGAGTTTCTACCTCAAAATGAGGCCTCTCCTCCAAATATGTGTGAGTTCACATTTTGCTTTTCCTTGTAAGAAGGGCGTAGGTGTCGCCCCTTATTTTCTCCCTTCTGCTCTGAATTTCTCCCTTAAATCATTTGAAGTTCTCAGTAGGCGATCTACAGCTGTTTCACCAAGCGGTTATTTACCATCTCCCTGGCCCTTATTCTGGCCTTTTTATTTGAATTTTTTCAGCTTGTGGCTGACATGGTGACTCATGCAGATAATATACCGTACTTCGGATGGGTGACTTGAATATTCATTAGACCCACCACAGAACGGGGCATTTCCAAAAATAATTGCTACTTTTGATTTCATGCAGATAAAAGACACATAAAATTTGGTAATACTTTAGATTTGGTATTAACTTGGGGCTTAGCAACGTCAAATGTAATGATATGACCGTATACCACTGCTAGTCTGACCATTACTTTATAAAATGTGAAGTCTTGACTCATCGTCATCGTCCTGACAACAAACAAAACTATAACAGCTGCAACATTAGGTTTTCAATCACTATTGTGCTCTCTGAGCAATGCTTCCTTTCCAACTTACATTGATTTGATTAAGATTCTCACAAAAGATATCATTGCTATCCTGTTAAACACCCTTGATTTCGTAGCACCATTAAGATTTAAAACTCGTCCAAAGGGCCTTACTGCGAACTTTGTGTGACAGACATGTCGAAAGATTGAGCACAAATGTGTGAAATAACTTGAGGACTTCTGTCAGGCATGGTGCTTGTTGAAATACAAAGAAGCTGTCGTTTTAGCTATAGCCACCTATTTCTCCAGAATAAACCGGGCTCATGAAAAACAACCCACAATCAATTCACGATTAATTTACTCAGGAGATTCAACTCATTTGGGACGAGTTCAGGACACCGTGCCCCAGTCGAATCCTCAGATGATTGATGTTAATCAGGGCAGTAAGGCTCACCCTCCTCTGGCTCTGTACCGGGAACTTTGAAGCTTGCTGTTAATCAAACCCTATTTAAGCGGCCATAATTCAACCCAGAGTATGTGTAAACCTCCTGTTTATTGTAAAAACTGTTGAAAAAGTCATAGCGCAACAGCTTCAGGATGACATGGCTGATAATTTATTTGAACTTCTTCAGTCAGGATTTAGGGCTGACCACTCTACTGAAACCTCATCAATACTATTATTACACCATTTTAGCGATGCGAACACCTCGAAAGGTGTGTTGGTATTTCAGGCTCCGCACATTCTTTGTTTATTTTGTAGCTTCCAGAGCAGACGCACCATGCAATCCAATCCGTTTTTCTGGCAATGCAACTTCAGAATTTCATATTACATGTGGAATCCTGCAGAGTTCGTACTTCGCCAGCTACTGTTTCGCATCTACATACTTCCGCTCGGTGACATTTTACGTGCGGTAAATAAAACTTTATTCACTGTTATGATAATACCCAATTATGTACGCCTTTATAAATAACAATCAAGTATAAAGAACAACTTTATTGTCAAATGTGCTGTATGTGCAAAATACAGCACAGATGAAATTTCCTCCCTCTTAAAAAGACAACAGACAACAAGAGGAGCCGCTGTGGGTGCCCACGCCACCATCAATACAACACAATACATAAAACAGACAGTCGTGCCATCTTAAGCACTTTTCCTCCATTCACTTTGTTGTTTGAAGCAGTAATAGATGAAAGAGGAGTGAATCAAAGTGTCCACGCAATTGCTGTAATCTAGAGGTGAGCCTTGAAACAATGGATGTCAATATTTTTTCCTCTTCACCTTGACAAAAAACGAGATGTTGATTATTGCCCCTGCTCATCATCAGCACCTATTTAGGGACTTCAGACTGAGTCTTGATAAATGCATTATTACCCAAAGTGACTGTGCAAAAAAATCCCGGTGTTATGTTTGACTCAATTCTCTCTTTTCAAAAGCACATTAAGAATATTACTCCAGGCCCGTCTCACATGAAGTCTGTTAGTAGTGTATTTGATTAAATAAAGGTTGAACATGATTTGCAAATCATTATATTCTGTTTTTATTTATGTTTAACACAAGGTCCTAACGTCATTGTATTTGGCTTTGTTGTCAGTGGGTTTCTTCTACACTAATGGAGCACAGCACTAATGTGCTGGTGGCAGCTCTGTACATTCTTGACTCAAGCGCACACTTTGAGTCACTTTTCTGGCCACAAGAGTGATGAAACATCCATCCATCTATCATCTGAGCCGCTTATCCTCACGAGGGTCGCGGGCATGCTGGAGCCTATCCCAGCTGACTTCTGATGGGATACACTCTGAACTGGTTGCCAGCCAATCGCAGGGCACACATAGACAAACTTTATTAAAATGCTCATGCTGATTACATATTATCTCTTCATAGGAATTTAGGCCATGCCTGAACTCGTGATTTTAGTCGATGCTGAGAAGACGTTTGATCGAGTCGAGTGGCAGTATCTGTTTTTCTCGCGAAAATAAATGTTGCTCAGACCTTTACATCGTGGATACGCCTTCTTTATACACTCCCTTTCCAATATTATCACCAACAACATTCAAGTCAGATATTTTTCAATGAAGAGCCCTCCTGTTTGCACTTGCAATAGAGTCACTGTCCATTTACTTGAGCTCTTCTATTTTTAATGGTATTTTTAGGACAGATTCAGAAATTCAATTGTTATATACTGATGACCTGCTGCTCTATGTTTCAGACCCAGTTAAAACATGCCACGCTATTATCGTTCTTTCACAGGTTTGGCTTGTTTTCTGGATATAGAGTTAACATTTCTAAGAGTGCAAGTTATCCCGTCAATGACTGAGTGGTTCAGGTTTCTCAATCTGACATTCCGTTGAAATTGAGCCCTTTGGGTTTAAGTTGGCAGAGTCATATCTTTTTATTCCCTTCGTGGTTCAATTTTTCTCCTCTTTTGACGCCGATATCGGCAGACTTTCAAAGTTGAGGTTCACTCCCATTCACTTTGATGGGGAGAAAGGGAAATCGAAAGGTGGCGGGATTTGCTTCTGTATCAACGAAGAATGGTGCACTGATGTCACGAAGCTCGACGCACACTGCAGCCCGAACCTGGAGTCGCTGTCTTTAAACTGCAAGCCATTCTACTCGCCACGTGAGTTCACCTCCTTTTTACTAGTCGGTGTTTACATTGCGCCACAAGCTAACGCGAACACGGCGATACAAACGCTAGCTGAACAAGTAAACAAATTCGAACTAAAATACCCAGAGTCACCCCTGATCATTTTGCGCGATTTTAATAGAGCACATCTTAACCGTGAACTTCCTAGATATAAGCAGCACATCGACTGTTTCACCAGAGAAGACAACATTCTAGACCACTGCTAGACAACAATCAAAAATTCATACCGATCGATCGCCCACGCAGCATTGGATCTTTCCGACCACAATTTAATACACTTAATACCTACATACAGACAGAAACTCAAATGTGTTAAAGCGGTTGTTAAGACTGTGAATTGTTAAGACTGTGAAGAAATGGACTGATGAAGCAAAGCTATCTCTACAAGAATGCTTGGACTGCACTGATTGGGGCGTCTTTGAAACTTCAACGGGCACACTGGATGAATACACAGACACTGTCACATCATACATCAGTTTCTGTGAGGACATGTGTGTACCAACGAAGTCCTTCCGCTCCTTCAACAATAACAAGCCATGGTTCACTCCCGAACTCAGGCAACTCAGGAAAGAGAAAGAGGCCGCATTTAGAAGTGGAGATCGGGCATTGTACAAACACGCCCGAAACCAATTGACAAAGGAAATTAACATCGCTAAGAGAAGCTATGCAGAGAGGCTGAAAAACCAGTTCTCTGCTCACGACTCTGCATCTGTGTGGAATGGCCTGAAAGCAATCACAAACTATAGAATGCTATCCCCCCAAACAGTGAACAATAAGGGTCTTGCTGATGAACTAAACATGTTTTTCTGCAGATTTGAAAAGGACACCCCCATTTCCCACATACACCCACCTCTACCAGAAACTACTCTATCTTCACCCCCCCCCCTCTCA
>NW_017805834.1:611164-612022 GCF_001891065.2 Hippocampus comes | reverse complement strand
CCCCACACACACCCCCCTCTACCAGAAACTACTCTATCTACCCCCCCACCCTCTTTTTCTCCACTACAGATCCACGAACAGGACGTGAGACGGCTCTTCAAGCAGCAGAAGATCAAGAAAGCTGTGGGGCCCGACAAAGTGTCCCCCTCCTGCCTGAAAGTCTGCGCTGACCAGCTGGCTCCGGTCTTCACACAAATCTTCAACAGATCGCTGGAGCTGTGTGAGGTCCCATCCTGCTTCAAACAGTCTACCATCATCCCAGTTCCCAAGAAATTGGCAACATCGGAACTGAACGACTATAGGCCTGTCACTCTGACGTCTGTGGTCATGAAGTCCTTTGAACGCCTTGTGCTGAACCACCTAAAGAATGTCACCGGACCCCTGCTGGACCCTTTTCAGTTTGCCTACCGGGCAAACAGGTCTGTGTAGGACGCAGTCAACATCGGTCTGCACTACATGCTCGAGCACCTCGACAGCACAGGGACCTACGCAAGGATCCTGTTTGTGGATTTCAGCTCTGCGTTCAACACCATCATCCTGGAACTCCTCACCCCCAAACTTCTCCACCTCGGTGTGTCCCCTAGGATCTGCCAGTGGATCCTCAGCTTCCTGATGGGACGGACACAACAAGTGAGACTGGGAAGAACAACATCATCAACACACACCACTAGCACTGGAGCCCCACAGGGATGCATCCTCTCTGCACTGCTCTTCTCCCTCTACACAAATGATTGCACATCAACAAGCCCAGCTGTCAAACTCATAAAGTTTGCAGACGACACCACGGTCATCGGTCTCATCAAAGACGGCGACGAGTCTGCGTACCGACAACAAGTGGAGCAGCTGGAGCTCTGGTGC
>NW_017805834.1:609618-610840 GCF_001891065.2 Hippocampus comes | reverse complement strand
GGCCGCCACAAAAAAGGACAAAATCCGACTTCAACGGACAGTTAAGACGGCATTGGCACCGCCCTATCCACTCTTGAGGACTTGCACACTGCAAGTATCAAAACAAGGGCACAGAAAATCCTCCTGGATCCCCCGCACCCTGCCCACCACCTTTTCTAGCTACTCCCTTCAGGCAGGCGCTACAGATCAATGCGCACCAAATCCAGCAGACACTTAAACAGCTTCTTCCCCCGAGCCATTAACTCCCCAAACAGTCACTGACGTAGTCACTCTTCTTGTACAACAAATACTGCTACTGGTCACTCTAAAATGGTTCAATGATTTTCTGCACCAACTGTACAACTGTCATAGTATTGTATTCTACCACTGATCACTTTAGCTCTGATAGATACTTTGCACATTGTCTCACAGTTATCACTGGGTGGTACCACCGCACTACGGTTCACTTACATTACGAAATGTCCTTCCATACCTATTTGTCATGTCCTTGTTTATGATGATACTAATGCAGCGTGTTATACCGGAGACAAATTCCTTGTGTGTTCTACATACTTGGCCAATAAAGATGATTCTGATTCTGAGAAAAAACACCATTAAAATGACTATGGTGCCAAAATTGTTGTGTCTGCCAGTATTTTTGCCCAAAAGTTTTTTTAAGGCTGCAGATTCGACTTTTTTTTTTTTTTTGTGAAATGGAAAGAAACCCAGAGTTGAACTGAAAGTACTATTCTTTATGGTGAAACTTTCTTTCAAATTTATCATTGGGCTGCAAACAACTATATTTGCCTTTTGCTTCAGGACGATTTAAGTACCCTGAAGTCCATAAACACCTGAGGTCTGCTGAAACTGTCATTTGAAAACATGAGTGTTTCCTGCAGCATTCTTGTGAGTCTTCTTTAGATTCTGCTTTCATCCACATTTGCATGCTTTTTATTGATCCAGACTTATTCTTGGTTTTAATCATTTAATCTAATTATTTTAGAGGATTTTATTAGGATATTTGCAATGTCGTATTAATATTTTGTTTCTCATTTTGAAATGCTTTTCATGTTTTATGTAAAACACTTTGAATTGCCGTGTACATGAACGTGAATGCTTCAAAAACTGCAAGCTAAAGTAAGTTGACAACTCCAACTGAAATATATAAACTGTCTCTAAACAACAACACTGTTGTGTTAATTCATGGTTTGTTTGCCTTTATAGTTTTTTATATATATATATA
>NW_017805834.1:607600-608038 GCF_001891065.2 Hippocampus comes | reverse complement strand
ATGACTCAATGCCACATACATGGATCACTGAATGCTTGGAGTTGTACAAGGTGAACGGGACCCTAAGAGCCTTCGTTGCAAACTCGATGAGGATGTGGAAAACCACACTTGAAGACAATGCAAGCCACTTACCCAAGTGTCCATATGTGGCATATACCAAGGTGATGCACTCTCCCCACTGCTGTTCTGCATAGGACTGAACCCCCTCAGCCAAGTAATCGCCAAGACAGGCTATGGATACCGCCTTAGAAATGGAGCTACAATCAGTCACCTCCTCTACATGGATGACATAAAGCTGTATGCTAAGAGCGAAAGGGACATAGACTCCCTGATCCACACAACCAGGATCTACAGCAGTGACATCGGGATGTCATTCGGGCTTGAGAAATATAGTCGGATGGTGACTAAGAGAGGAAAGGTAGTCCGCACTGAAGGGGT
>NW_017805834.1:596956-606928 GCF_001891065.2 Hippocampus comes | reverse complement strand
ATGGACTGGAAACCCCAAGGTCCAAATGGGAAACACCTCCGAAGGTGGTGGAGAATGACCAAGCGAAGATCCTGTGGGACTTCCAGATCCAGACTGACAAGATGGTAATGGCGAACCAACCGGATATCGTGATCATAGATAAAGGGCAGAGGAAAGCCGTTGTAGTGGATGTAGCGGTCCCAAGTGATGGAAACATCAGAAAGAAAGAACACGAGAAACTCGAGAAATACCAAGGGCTCAGAGAGGAGCTGGAGAGAGCCTGTAAGGTAAAGGTGACAGTCGTGCCTGTGGTAGTCGGAGCACTCGGGGCAGTGACCCCCAAACTAGATGAGTGGTTGCAACAGATTCCGGGAACAACATCGGACATCTCAGTCCAGAAATGTGCAGTGCTGGTAACAGCAAGGATACTACGCAGAACCCTCAAGCTTCCTGGCCTCTGGTGAAGGACCCGAGCTGAATGGGGGACGGACACCACCCGAGGGGTGAGACGAGGATTTATTTTATTTTATGTTTTTTTATAGTATATCCTATATATTTTTTTCTACTTCTTCCTTTCATAACTTTGCTGCTGTGAATTGGGAATTTCTCCATTGTGAGACTAATAAAGGTTTTCTTTTCTTATAGTAGTGTAAGCCTAACCTATAAAACCAAAACATTAATCGTAACAAATATGAAATTGTTTACTTTAATAGAGTAATTTATTGCTTGCATTTGTTAAAATACATATTGGAAGAATAGAGAAACTTGGGAAAAATATATATTTTTAATCGCCGTCACAATATTGAGAAAAAAAAAATCTCAATTTGATTATTTTTCAAAATCGTTCAATCGAAGCGCATAGGGAACTTGCATAAAAAGAAAACCCTAAGGTAATAAATTGCAGGCTCTGAACATAGCCAAGCTGTTCTCTGTATCAACATTTGAATCCGTAAGCAAGCAAACTTTTTTTGTCTGCTCTAAGTTTAACACTTTACAGTGTTCCCTTACGTTAGGAAGGAATCAACGTACGAGTTTTCTGAGTTAAGAGCAAGCTTAAGATACACCACTGCGACACAAATAGCACAATATCCGCTCAGCATTCCGCATCTCTCTCACAATTCGATATAGAGTGAATTGGATAGTCAGCTTACTCACAAAATGAATTCAACATGTAAGTCAATGTACCACTGTACTTATATGAAAACAATTCCATTCTGTATGTCACTCACAAGCTCTCCGGGTGGCTCCAAAGGATTCAGAGATAGGAAATCGGCCACAAACGAAGCACATCCTTCCCAATTGAGCAGCCCGGGATGGCTTGTCATGGTGGGGCGCAGAGTGGTTGAAACAAACTTCTAAACACACACACACACATACACGCACACACACACACACACATATACACACACACACACACACACACACACACACACACACACACACACACACACACACACACACACACACACACACACACACACACACACACACACACACACACAGGGATCAGACAGAGCGACAGAGTTTACCTCAGTTTGGGCAGTGTCTAATGATTGTAGGTACATTTACCTGGATGCCGCATTCATTGATGGGGCAGAGCAGCAGTGATTTGCGTTCGGGACACAAAAGACAATACTGACGCTGGAAGTTGTCGGCAATGGCCAGCAGCCGGACTTCCTCCACGGAATTACACTTGTATGACTCAGGAAGGAGTGGACTGGACCTGTGAGACACGCTCGCAACTCAAAACCCAGCTTCTGCACACTCAAATATTATCAACACAAACAGCAATATAGCTCAAGAGTGTTTCAGTGTGTGTGTGTGTGTGTGTGTGTGTGTGTGTGTGTGTGTGTGTGTGTGTGTGTGTGTGTGTGTGTGTGTGTGTCATGAGAGGAAGCGGGGATGGCGCTACAAAAGGGCTAAAGGGGTGCTACAGCCCCATCAGAAATCTGTGTTGCCCAGTTAAGCCTCTCTGGCATTTTATTTGTTATTCTAAAAATAGCAAAAATTATTCACACATCTCTGTATAAGGACAGCCCGGGGGTCCAGTGGTTAGCACGTCGACCTCACAGTGCAGAAGCACCGGCCTCCCTGTCTGGAGTTTGCATGTTCTCCCCGTGCCCGCGTGGGTTTTCTCTGGGGACTCCGGTTTCCTCCCACATTCCCAAAAACATGCATGGCAGGCTGATTGAAACCTCGAAATTGTCCCGAGGTGTGAGTGTGTGCGTGGATGGTTGTTCGTCTCTGTGTGCCCTGCGATTGGCTGGCAACTGTTTCAGGGTGTCCCCTGCTGACTGTTCGAAGACGGCTGGGATAGGCTCCAGCACCCCCCGCGACCCTTGTGACGATAAGCGGATCAGAAAATGCATGGATGGGTTTCTGTATAGGTCGACTCAGGAGAGAAAAAAATCCGGAGCCGTGCCTGACATGAGGTGAGCGGTCACTTACAGGAAATCACTCGCAGCTGAGACATGTATTGGTTCTTGCACTTGCTCATTTCCGTTTTCTGCTTGCTCCTCATTGGACTCCACCAGCATCTCCATCACTTCACCTGTTATTTGACTGACTTGTTTGCCCTTCGAGTGCATCACCAAAATGGCAGCCTGGTCCAAAAATCTGATATCAAATTTCTTAATCACTTGGCAGCTTCCAACATTTCTTAATCGTGAAGCCAAAGTCATTTCATTAGCTTATGCACTACTGTCTGTGCAAAATCGTAAATGAACAACAATGAAAATTATGAGGACCCTCATTTTTATTTTTATTTTTATCTCAATGCAGAATTCCTGGTTCGGGGTCTCATTCGATTGTGTACCTGGTGAAATACAACATTTACATCAGTAAACTGTGATCTAATTTCTGTTTTTACGGCGATGTGACTGGCTGTCAGTATTTTACAATGCTCGAATTTGCACCACCAAAACATACATGGAATTATCTATACTATTACACGACAATATAATGTTAAAAATGTACACACGCATACCGGACTAAAACATACCGTCGTGTCTTGAGCTTCGTTAGCTTAGCGGCTTTCAATTGACTTTTTCTGTTGTCGTCCCGTCGCCGTGGCTACCACCGTGCTGCTCAAGCCCGGTAAAATATGCAACAGATTGGCACATTCGGAGTCGTCGGTCCAATAAAGGAAAAACTAAGCATAATTAAAATACAAAGAATGCTTCTGTCTAATCACAGTGATGTAGCCAATTAGCTACAACTTGATTTGGGATGATTTTTAACACACCCACTCGTAATCGGACCGATGAATTTGACGTTTCTTATGAAGAGCTGACGAGAGGACAGTGCCCAGGGACCGTCAACAATTAGCAACTAGCGACAAGAAAACGAACTATTAAAAATCAATAACTTCGTCATAATTCATCATGGTGTTTCTTCAATAATAACACACATACGAGGTCTCTAGCTGGTTGCAGTACAACCCTTATGTTGGATATTTGTTTTAACGTTTGGGATTTTAAAGGAGAGTTAGTATCAATACTCAATAACTTCATGATTTTACATAGATAGGCGTCCAAAACCACATGACATATAGATGGGGACTGTCTGCTTATACTACAACTCTTATTTTGTGAAAATAAAATTTTCACTACTTTTCACAAAAAAATGTTTTTAAATACTGCTCAATAATTTCATGATGACGCATCATCATGTTTCCAAAATCGCCTCAAATATAGATGGGGACTATCTACTTATATTACAACTCCGATTAATAGAAAATAAAATTTCCCGTATTTTCGAGACATTTTTGTTGTTATGACTGTTCAATAACGTCATGGTAGAACATATTTCGGCCTACAAAATACATCACACATAGATGGGGACTTCCTGCTTATATTAACAACTCTTATATTATGAAAATGTCCTTTCCTGTATTTTATAGGATTTGTGTTGTTGTTATTATTGTTATCGCTGTTCAATAACTTCATTGTAATACTCAATTTGGCCTCCAAAACCACGTCACATATAGATGGGAATTACCTGCTTCTACTACAACTTTTATTTAATGAAAATGTAATTTCCGGTATTTTCAAATTGTTGTTATTGTTATTTTTGCGCAATAACTTCATGGTCGTAAATAATTCGGCATCCAAAACCAAATCACCGATAGATGGGGACTGCCTGCTTATACTACATCTTTTATTTTATGAAAATGTCCTTTCCTCTATTTTTGGGGGGGGGGTGTTATTGCTGTTATTAATGTTCAATAACTTAACGATTGTACATAATTTTGCCTCCAAAGCCACGTCACCTGTAGATGGGAACTCCCTGCTTATACTGTACTACAACTGTGATTTCATGAAAATGTCATTTCCTGTATTTTTGAGAATTTTGTTGTTGTTATTGCTCAACAACGTCAAGGTAATACACAATTAGGCCTCCAAAAGTACACCACATTTGGATCGGGATGACCTGCTAATCGTACACCTCTTATTTCATGAAAATGTAATCTTCTGCATTTTTGAGGATTTCTTTTTTGCTCTTATTACTGTTATTATTGCTCAATAACTTCATGGTAATACATTATTAGGCCTCCACAACCACATCATTCTCCAAGCTGCCATTCGCCCTGGAGACCACCAACCTCCTCATAATCCACGTCTTCCGTCTTCATGGGATCCCGGTGGACATTATGTCGGACCGGGGTCCCTAATTCATTTCCAAAGTGTGGAAGCGGTTCTGTCGTGCCATTGGAGCCACAGTGTCATGTTTCGGTTTGTGACCAACTGGTGGCACTGTGGGGCTTTTCCCTGCAGCTGCACACCTGTTAGTCGTTAGGTAGTGGCTATAAAAGGACTCCCGGCCGACTACTCATTGTCGGGTCATTGTTTGTTGCCGTTAGTTTGCTACTGTCATGTTTGTTCCAGTCATGTTTCTGTTCTAATTTTTTGAGCATCAGTCATGGTTTTGTTTGATACTTTGGATTCGTTTTGGTTGTTAGCACTTTGTTTTGGATTTAGTTTTCTCCGTGTTTTATTCAATACAATTCGTCAAGTTCACCCTGCTCCTCCCTCCTACCTGCTTTTTGGGGTCCACCACCATCATGCTACGTGACAGAATGACCCGCCCACCTGGACCATGTGCCGGGCGGAGCACGTCTGCGGCCGACACCCTTTTCCCCTTCAGGCAGTGCTGGTGATGCGGCTGTCCCATGTTCCCCCTTCAAGCAGCGCTGGTGAGACGGCTGTCCCATGTTTTCGTCTCGTCAAGCTGCGTCTACGGTGGGCCGAGCCCCGTCCGCGTCCACATTGAGCCGAGGCTTGTCATGTGTCTGTTCGAACTGAGTCACATTCACTTCCACAACGAGCCGTGCCAGGTCCACGCCCACATCAGGGCGAGCCCCTGTTCACGTCCGGCTGTCCCATGTCCCCCGCTACGTCGAGCTCCGTCCACGTCAGGCCAAGCCCAGCCAAAGGGTTGCCGTCGCTTTTGTTCCTGTTCCCTGGCGAGGCGAAGGTCGCCGTCGCTTTTGTTCCTGTTCTCCGGCGAGGCGAATGTCGCCGTCGCTTTTAGTTCCCGTTCCCCGGCGAGGCAAGCCTTTTGGACAACTTTGGGACGTCTGGGATCCGTCCCTTGAGGGAAGGGTACTGTCATGTTTCGGTTTGTGACCAACAGGTGGCACTGTGGGGCTTTTCCATGCAGCTGCACACCTGTTGGTCGTTAGGTAATTAGTGGCTATAAAATGACTCCCGGCTGACTACTCATTGTCGGGTCATTGTTTGTTGCCGTTAGTTTGCTACTGTCATGTTTGTTCCGGTAATGTTTCTGTTCTAGATTTAGAACTGTCACTTTAAGAGCCACGCTCAATCAAAACACGTGGGAACATTTTGAGCGAGTGACAATCAGACCAGGAAATAAAGTGAGGGTGACATGCAGTTAAAGGAGAGTAGTCGCTTAACTGTGACTACTGGTTGTCCCAATTTGTAGTGATGGGAAAATGAAGCCTCATGAAGCAATGAGGCTTTCCATCCAACTGGTTCGTTCCTGGGCCGAAGCATCATGAGGCTTTATTTGTGCTACTGCGCCATCATGTGGAAAATAAATGTCATGACAGACAGTGATTAAAATGATACCATGGATTTGATGTAGAGGTAAAATCCGGCCAAAAAAATTCCAGCCCGACCCGGCCTGCTGGTATTTAAGCCCAACCCGGCCTGAGCCCGACCAATTATCTTGATTTACAGGCCCGAGCCCGAAGCAAACCCGAAATTTCCTATTTCATTTGTGATGACTCGGGAGGAGGAGGGGTGATTTATAACAAATTAAAGCCTGTCTTTTGTCACGAAATCCAAGTTAAACAAGTCTGTATAATTATTTGCATCTTTTAAACATGTATTTCTATTTCTGCAGAGGGTACATTAACCGACAATTTTCCATCATTGACGGATTTTTTTTAAGAGTGGACGGGGAAAATTTAAGGCCGTCCGTCATTTTGACGGGTTGAAAATTGGGCCATTCACCACAGCAGCAGTACGTCCTTAACAAATCGAGTGCGGCACTTGAAGAGAAGCAGCGAGACAAAGAAGAACAATGACGGCTGGATCATAGAGACATGAAGGAGTTCTTTGAATTGTCATTGCGAGTGTTTAGTACAGTATGTGTTGTGATGAGGCCACTTCTGTTTTTTGGCGAACCCCGGTCTCTCGTGGCCAAAACTATTCACGGCCTCACAACGAACAAAACAAAATGTCAGCGAGAGAGAAGCCAGACCCGACCCGCGGGCTCAGGCGGCCCGATCTTACCTCTAGGTCAGTGTCACCTGTCAGCTCATTGTCGTCCCGGTGCGCCGTTTTATTTCGAATCACCCGCGAAACTATTTGTTGGCGGTGACGTAGGAATCCCATCTCGCGAAGCTTCGGGCGGAGCAACGCGCGTTCCGAGGCATCAGGCGTGGCCACAAGCGTCATCGACACATGCCTCGATGCGCGCTTCGCAGATTTTCTTCCGGTTTACTCGGCACACGCATCGGAGCCTCGGCACAGTCGGGCACATCACTACTTTTTGGGGTCCACCACCACCACGCAAACGTGACACACAGCAAGCCTATCATCTGGTTACCACCCCTAGTCCAACGGGCAGACGGAACGGATGAACCAGGACCTGGAGGCAGCTCTGCGATGCGTGTGTCTCCACCGTCCCTCAACTTGGGCTGTCCATCTGCCTTGGGTGGAGTCCAAGCATAACAACCTGGTCTCGTCAGCCACAGGTTGGTCTCTGTTCATGTCTGCTTATGGCTATCAACCTCCACTCTTCATATCTCAGGACGGGCAGGTGGAACTCCTGTCGGTACAGCTCCACCTAAGACGGGCTCATCGCGTGTGCAGGGAGACCAGGGCAGCTCTGTCACACACCACTGCTAGAAACCGGCAGATTGCAGACCGTCAACGTCACTCGGCACCAAGCTATCAGGTGGGGCAGAAGGTGTGTCTGTCAACAAGGGATCTGCATCTGGCCGGTACTTCGAGCAAGATGGGGCCACGCTTCACGGGACCTTTCGAGGTGGAATCTATCATCAATCCAGTCTCCGTCAAGCTTCGGCTGCCACCGACTATGAAAGTCCATCCCGTCTTCCACGTTTCCCTGCTCAAACCTGTGGCCACCAGTCCCCTGGCTCCTCCTCCCACCCCACCTCCTTCTCTGCGTGCGGGAGATCACCGGCGACCCTGTGAGGGAGGGAGATCTTGGACTCTCGGTGCAGGGGTAGGGGTGTCCAGTACTTGGTCGACTGGCAGGGCTACGGATAGGCAGTGGCCCCCCGCTCCTGGATCTTGGACCCATCCCTTCTCCGTACCTTCCACTCATCCCATCTGTCAAAACCGGGCGGGCCGCCAGGAGGTGTCCATTGGGGTTCTTGTGTCCCCACCAGGTGACAGACTGGAGCCAGTCCTCCAGTGTGCACACCTGCTGCCAATGTTGTCATCAGGGAACCATGTATTTAAGGACCGACAAACCTTCAGCAGTTTGTCGGATTATTGTTGACCTTGCTGTTGCCCAAGTGATCATTTTTCTAGACCTCTTGCTCTCGTCATATTAGTTCTGGTTCCCTGCATTCTTTGTTTTTTGTCGGTATCGTCTTAATTTTATTATTTGATCTCGCCTCGAGTGAATTGGATTCTTGGCATTTTGTTTGGTATTCTCGGATTAATTTCTTCCTTGCCTTTTGCAAGCACTTGTGGTTAATGTATTGTTTTTCTTTCCATGGTCATTTTTGACCAGCGATTTCTGTTTCCACTTTGTCGGTGCATTTTGCGTGAATAAATATTTTTTTGTTACGGAGTTTTGCCGGGGTTCTAGAATTTTGGGATCCTAAAACATTATTTGGTTCACTTTGAACCTGACATGGCACCCTGTTCAATTTGGTCAACGTTTACGTCACAAGTCTGGAAAAGGTTTTACAGGGCCCTGGCAGATACAGCCATCTTATCATCCTGATACCACCCCCAGACAAATAGACAGACAGAGAGGACAAACCAAGACTTGGAAGCGGCCCTTAGATGTGTCTGCATGCTATGACTGAAATCGTGGGTGGAGGATGCCTACAACACCCTCATCTCTTCCGCCACAGGTCGGTCGCCCTTCATGTCGCCATATGGTTATCATCCCCCTCTGTTCCCATCTCAAGAGGGTCAGGTGGACCTACCCAATGCCTCCTCTTAACTGCTCACGTGAGCAGTTGTGCACTTCTCTCACTCTATCAGCGCAGACACAGTGATGTTGGTGGGCACGACACACACACACACATTTCTACACTCATTCCTTCATTTCCAAGACATGATGCATCAACTACATGTTGATGCATCATGTCTTTGTCACTGGATTCAAAATTTCTCTGTAATCTGCCACCTTTTTAGGCCTCCTTTTAGCACATTTCCAAGACCGTAGAATTTCTAATGTAACAAATGAAAACAAAATTGAGACTATCGTGTTTGTTTCCATTCATTTTCCAAGCCTTGTTTACTCCAGATTTCATCCCTCAAAGTGGCAGACAAACAAATACTGATCATGGGATTGAAAACTATCTATTGGCGAGCAAACACCGATGAGGATGTGGAACCAGGAGTCGCGGCTTGGAGTTGAAGCGGATTACGTGGGACAGGAGAAGTGAACTAATCTCTTTTCGTCAATGGACGCTACAGCTTTGTGTTTGCTTTCAAAACTTAGCTTGTAGCAGACGTGCACATTTTCAGCATGATGTCTCTGATCCACTGGTAAAAGGACACTTTGATCCTCTCCTCTTTCATCTATAACTGCTTCAGACAACAAAGTGTATGCAGGAAAGTGGTGAAGATAGGACACAGACAGTTGTGCAATGTGTTGTGTTGTGTTATTTTTGTTATTTTGACTTCAAGATGGCGCCGCGAGAGTGGGTGCATTTCCAGCAGCTCCTAATATATATATAGTGTGTGTGTGTGTGTGTGTGTGTGTGTGTGTGTGTGTGTGTGTGTGTGTGTGTGTGCAGGGTGCAAAAGTCTTGGGCACATTTGAAGTCCCCATATCTCCTTAACTATGAATGGTAGTAAGATAAAAGTCGTGTCATTTTAAAGCTAATTACATTACTGTTTTCGGAAGGCCATTGATTTTTTTAAATTTCTTTTCAGACCCATTAATGGCGTCCACTCAACCAGAAAAGGCGTTTTGTGTGCTTGAATTAGCAAAAACTGAATCATGGACTGTTCTTCAACATGCATTTCGCAGAAAATTCGGAAAGGAGCCACCAGAGAGGAAGTCCATCGTGAGATGGCATGGTAAATTCATAACGGATGGGTACTTATGCTTTAAGCTGAAGGCACGGATAACAGAAGCTGTTGCAACCATTGACTATGCAATGCAGGGACGCGTTTGGCAAAAATTTCAGCTTGATGTGTGTCGTGTGACCAATGGTGCTCACATTGAACATCTTTGAACATTCCATGTAAAAATTGAAATTACAAGCTTTCTGAATTTACCAGATGCGTTTTCATATCCTAAATAGTT
>NW_017805834.1:590696-595696 GCF_001891065.2 Hippocampus comes | reverse complement strand
ACGCATGAATGCAAGGACGACGGTGAAACAATAAATATGAAAGATGAGAAAATACTTTTTTTCTTTGTGTTCATTTGATTCCAATTCAAGCTGTTGTAATGTCATTCTTCAATGCTAAAAACGGTTATAGTATCAATATAACACATTGATTATTCAAATAAACGTTTTTTTTTCTTCACATTTTCAGCTAGTGGTGTGCCGCGAGATTTTTCCAATGAAAGAAGTGCGCCTTGGCTCAAAAAAGTTTGAAAAACACTGTTCTCTGTGATCAAAACAGTGTGCCCCCTAGCGGATAATCCACGGATTGCATTTTATTTAAAATATTCATTCTGTGTCTTTAATGCATTTTTTTTTTACTTTTAAATGATCCCGCGGGCCGGATCGAACCTCCTTGGGGGCCGGTTCCGGCCCGCGGGCCGTATGTTTGACACCACTGCTCTAAATTGTCCCTAGGTGTGAGTGTGAGCGCAGATGGTTGTTTGTCTCTGTGTGCCCAGCGATTGACTGGCAACCGGTTCAGGGTGTCCCCCGCCAACTGCCCAAAGACAGCTGGGGTAGGCTCCAGCATGCCCCGCAACACTTGTGAGTATAAAACGGTTCAGGAAATGGATGGATGGATGGATGGATGGATGGATGGATGGATGGATGGATGGATGGATGGATGGATGGATGGATGGATGGATGGATGGATGGATGGATGGATGGATGGATGGATGGATGGATGGATGGATGGATAGACCTGTTAGGTCACCTAAATCCCCACTGAAGTTCTTGGGTGGAAACATAGTGCCTGCCACTAGGTCATTGTTCATTTAGTATTTTTGATCATACTATCTTGTAGTTTTGGCTTTTTGGAAATACTTGATTTTATATTATTCCTCTGTGCTTAGGTCCTCCTTGGTCTCCATGCCACCACATTGAAAAACCCAAATCTGGCAATTTGGGCATACTTAATTGATCCGAAACTTATTAAGCCCCTCTGTGAGCCGTCACCTTACCGTGGTCACCCATAGCAAACAGGTCCTAGGTGAGGGACCAGACTAATCACATCTCAAAATACCCCTATGATGAATACAACTACTTCATTACGTTTTCCCTTGCCTGGACGCAGCTCACCTAAAGAGCCCTGCCTGGAGGTGTGGTTGCTGACGAGTGCCTGATGGCCAGCCGGCGATGGTGGAGCCTATCCCAGCTGTCTCCGGCCAGTAGGTGGGGGACAACCGATTGCAGGACAAACAACAACCATTCACTCTCACAATCACATCTAAGGAGAACCTAGAACAGGGGTCCCCAAACTTTTTCGTGTGAGGGCCAAATAACTTTGCCGTTCTCTGAAGGGGCCGAGGTCAGTTTGGAACCAAAAGCGTGACGATCGCATTGGTGTCTAAACGTAAACATTTACTGTGTTCCAAAAAAGTAGAAATAATCATGTTACAGGGAAACACACTGTCAGCTAGGTAAGAGATTTTCTCCTCACAAAAAAAAAGAAAAAAAAAGAAAAAGAAAAAAAATATATAGTATGTGAACCAATAATCACTCCAGAGCCTCCCTCAAAGTTTCGGAACCTTTCACAAGTAGAAACCTGTCACCCCTGCACACTTCTAGTTCTTCCATCCAGATAAATTATCCCAGAACTAAATGTAGACGATGTGACGTAAACACACAAATTTCCTTCAAATATTCCTCATTACTCCAGTGGAAATACAACATTGTAAGTCTGTCTAATGTCATCCCATTACCTGTTCTCCCTTGAGCATTTTGTCAAGGTCCATCATGGCCTTCGCGTCCTCCTTACTATGCACAGCGGCGAGGTTGTGATGTTTGGTTTTGCAGTCATACAAGGCCTCATTCCATGTCTTTGGCTAATAAACAACATGGAAGCGAAGGCGAGCACTGGCGCACAATGCACATGAGCCTGAAGAAGAAAGAAAGTGACACGCGTGTAGACATCCACATCCAAAAAGTCAAATACTTGCCTGATGCAACGATAGCCACGACCAGTAGAATTTTGTCCATTGCTGTGGTCTGGTGCATCACTGTCAAGACTCTTATTTGGTGCCTTCATTTGTTTTCATGCAAACTAACAAAGGGAAGTCTTCTCACTTCCTCTTTCCATGACTGAATTCCACATGATGCCAATGAAGTTAAGTCATAAAATGCCTCATAGCAGCAGTTAATGAATTACAAACTGCACTGTCGTGGTGATGACTTTCCCATAGGTAGTCATGGAAATCATTTGTTGTTGAGTCAAACTGAGGCCATCATAACCGTGCAGCCACTGTTTGACATTCTAATATTCAAATGTAAGAAGAAGTTAACCACTGTAAAGCCAAATAAAAGTCAAACTAGCAAAGGCAAGGAACGTGATTGTAGAGCAATAATGGTTTTATGGCATTATTCCTGTAATAAATGCTTTGGTCGCATTTATACAAGTTGTAGTACTCAAGTGTCATTCAGAAACACCAACCTTTTATATGTGTCAAATACAGTACTTCATTTTTTGCAAGTACCTGTATTGTAATCACATTTATTTATCCATTTTATTTGGATATGTTTTGATTTTTTTTCCACAAATGTATCATCCATCTAAATTGCATTACCCTCACGAGGGTCGCGGGCGTGCTGGAGTAAATGTCATCAAAATTTCATCAAAGTAATGTCTTAGAGAATGTTTTATTTTTTCAATTTTAACCTTTTATATACAGGTAAATGGGACAGGATAACGCACAGACCTCTCAGAATGTAAACATCCATCCATCCATTTTCCGATCTGCTTTATCCTCACAAGGGTCGTGGGTGTGCTGGAGACAATGGAATACTCAGGGACAAAGGTGTTTTACTGTACATTACAGTACAGCACTGTATATGCAAAGACTATGCCGACATTTTCGAGAGGTTCGTGGGCCAAGAGCGACATCTACTGGTGAAATTGAAGTAATTTGGAAAAAAAATCGATTTAAAGCTCTGGAGATTTCTCCCTTTCATATTCACTGTTTTCTCATTATGTCCGGAATACTTATATAGTGCCCTCTCAGTCCTTGTCTATAAAGGTAGAATATTGACATTTTCATGTACCTGTGTTTTAAATATAGCCGACATAATAACAAAATTAATTTAGAAAATCTTTGTAGCATGGTTCAAAAACAAGTGGCGGATGCTGGTCTGTCAAGGAGGGGAAGCTCAATTTCGGCCTACATCATAAAATGTGTCCGTCTATTTATACGTGAATTCTACTCTCCGTTCCTTTTCAAAAAAATGAAGAGAATGCCTTCACCATAAGATCGGTAATTGGCTCATTTCGCTGTCAATCAAAAAGAGATTCAGCCTCAGACAGATCATCCAATCATCATGCAGAAAAGCTCAGCGTCCTGGGCCCGGCGATACACGCCCACTGTGCATAGACTCCCAGAGACGCTGAACGTCCGATGGGTGGGACAAAACCAGCATTTATCCAATGACTCGTCTCGTTTCAAAGCATTGGGACAACCAATCCGTGCGGTCGACGCTCAGCTTCCACGCAGTTTAAAGCACAGTGAAGCTGTGGGAATGAATGAGAAGAGAGTCGCGTCGTAACCAGTAATAAGAAGCTGATTCGGAACAAAAGTTGAGCGTGTTGTAGCGCATATTTAGTCAATGACATGTCCACACAATTGTACGTACACACATATATTTGATCGCTTACTTTTTGACATATTAGGGGAAACTGAGCTGCCCTTGCAGTCTTAGAGCAATCGCCTCTGTTCAAAACTATTTCACTGTAGAATCCCTGGAAATTTTATCTTGTATTTCTGAATGCAGGATCAGTGCTTCAGTGAGACATACAGTATGTTCAAGGAGGAACTCAAAGCCACATGAAAGTTTCAGATGATTAACCATCCACCACAAGTAGGAAAGATCAGTCATCAACCAGCAGGTCCATAGGCTTTGCAGCAGCATCCATCTCTTATTTTTGCAAAATTTTTGAAACATTAATATTGACAAGGTATTTTGTGAAATAAAGCAAAACTGGTAAATACTCTGATAAGATTGTTCATTTCTGTCAAGGGTGGTGCAGGGTGTGTGTGTGTGTCACCACAAAGCATTTATGCTTAGGGCACCAACATAACCCCAACTATTGCCCGAAGACAGCTGGGATAGGTGCCAACACGCCGGCAACCCTTATGAAGATAACGCTGTTCATTTTGTCAGTGATGAGTTGTTGAGAAACTGGTTGAAAGAAGAAGAAGAAAGGGTGATGGCTAGTTTACAACTCTGTCCATGTCCTGTAATGTTGTTGGTGGCTTCACTACTGTTTGTAACTGTAGCATATTGTACAAGAGTTATATTAAGGTGATATCGTATTTCAGGTCAATTCCTCAATTTTGCTTCAATGAATGAAATTCATAAATAATAAGTCGTCAGCCATTTTCACCTATCTATGCAACCATCAAGGATCGCGGGGGGGGTAGCTGGAGCCTATCCCAGCTGTCTCCGGACAGCAGCCGGGCGACACCCTGAACATTTCCCAATCAATTGCAGAGCACACACAGACGAACAACCATCCACGCTCACACTCACACCTAGGGACAATTTGTAGTGTTCAAGTAGCCTGCCATGCATGTTTTTAGAATGTGGGAGGAAACCGGAGTACCTGGAGAAAACTCACGCAGGCCCGAGGAGAACATGCAAACTCCACACAGGGAGACCAGAGCTGGAACTGAACTGGGTGCCTCTGCACTGTGGGGTCGATGCGCTCACCACTGGACCACCGGCCGCCCCAGTCATTTTCAGCCAAAGTTTTATCATGGACACATAGAACATACATAAATGCTAACAAGAAGTTTTTAAAAAAAAATCTTGCTCACACTGTTAGATTAGGAAGGCAATTTCTGTTGCAAGGGCCGGGCTGTGGATTATCCAATTTCTTCAGCCATGGGCGTCATTAGGCCTATAAAATGTCTTTAGCCCCCCTAAATAATTTCATTGCATTATTTAAAAAAAAGTATTATTTATTTTTCCTG
>NW_017805834.1:587956-590296 GCF_001891065.2 Hippocampus comes | reverse complement strand
GGGGGGGGGGGCTCTGCTGGACAGGTGAGTCTATCAGATCTCAAGGCTAATTTTACTTGCAAGGCTGTTCCCAAAATGCAATCGGAGCTTACAGTAAGTATTGAGCAGCAAACTTGTGTTTTTGCAAAGTGATGAAGCTTTTGCATCTCATTGTACTAACTTAAATTGCATATCACAGCAGACATCTCAAAATACTTAGTCTTCTGGGGGCTAAGCATATATTAATACATTTTGGTAGAGAGGAATGAATATAGGCCTACTGTCATATAGGTTACGTTATCGGGCATCCTTCTAATTCCCTTGAACAACCAAGATTGAACTTTTGAACTCTTTATAATTTCTATTATCTAGTCAGGTTAAAGTCCAGGGGAGGAAGCCCCATCATAGTAAAGAGGATACTAATGTGATGTGTGTAGTTCTTCATAGCCTCTTCATTTTGCTCTCAAAGTGCACGGAATTGATGGATTTTTAACAGAATGTAGGAAAAAAAATCTCCCGGGGGGGCATGCCCCCGGACCCCCCTAAAGGGGCTGTGTTCCCCTTGGGGCTAAGCCCCCCTTGTTCTTGAAACCTAGTGACGCCCCTGTCTTCAGCCATGGCTGATTTAACTCAGCAGGGTTGGACAGATTTGTGGATTTCCATGAAATAAATTGCAAGTCGCCAACGGATAGACCAACACCGCTTTCTGCTGGACCGAGGAGGGATGGGGATTTCTTCACGTGAATATTTTAGAGCCGTGTGTGCGTGTGTGTTTGTGTGCGTGCGTGCGTACGTATCGTGGAAAACAGCGTGATTGAAGGAGTTTGCTGACGTGCGCAAAGGCACAGTCGACAATCACAAACAGAATAGAATATTCACAATTCATAAGTCATAATAAAATTAAAAGAACACGTGTGAAAATCCAACATTCATTCGTGTATCTCGAAAAACACGTGAAAATCACAAATATATTTGTGGATCTGAAAATCATGGAAAAAATCAGATTTTCCCACGTTTCGCGAATGCAGCATAATACCCGTTGGCATACCGCAGACACTGGAGCCACGGCATCTATACGTGTCTACGATCGAAACGTTCCTGAATATGACGGCGTAAGAAGCACTTCCGGGTCGGTTTCGAACCAGTGAGGAGCTACCAACAATTTATGTGAAATATTTCATGTAGTGGTCGGTTACTTTTGTTTGCTTAGCAGAATAGGTTTTATGGTGTTGCTGCCGACTTATTTATGATATATTTGTTGTTTGTCCTCTCGGCCGAACATGCGCGCTCCGGTGCGCGCATTCCTCGTTTGTGTGTGTATGAGCGCGGTGGCACCTCATCAATTTACCGAGGAAGAGATGCAAGATGTCAGGTAAACACACGCGCACCGAACTTCGGGAAATGTCTCACATTAATTTCCATTTGTCTGAAATCCAATAGTGAAGTTGAACGTCAATAAACAACATGGCTTTGCACCGCAAGTGGCGCGAGAGCCATTTTAAGTTGTTATCCTGAAAACAAAGGTCAACTTTGTTTTTAATAATTTGCCCACCAAGATATGATCATTCATCATCATGGGCGACCGCTCATTTAATATATTACTTTAAGTTAGAAGTCATTAACTGGTGGGCCGCCTTCTGGTGTTACGGTTCAACTGATTTTCCACATAAATTGGCTCGCGATTCCAGCTGTGGTCGTTTGGGCTATGTCCCCTCGAGTCACATTCAGTTTCCTCTCTGCAGATTCGTCACATGCTACATCGAAAGTGTCGAACTAGATATACCAGTTTAATTTAAAAAAAAAACACGTAAAACAAAACGTCTCTTTACAACTCATCGCTGGCTACTAGAACTTGTCAAGAGTAAAAATAATAATAATAACAATAATTAAAAAATAAAAACAAAGGGCAGAGTGGTATTTGAACCCGTGACACGAAGGAATAAAAGAACACCATCGCGGGGGGGAGACCTGCTCTTCACACTACTGTATACCACTAGCTAGCACACTTTCTGTGGCGTAGAATTCGTACTTGCAGATCTAAACAAGCTCCCCAGAGGGCACTTGTCTATCTGGTGCTCGACAGGCTCCTGGGAAGCTACTCGACATCGTGTTGTTTTCACCTTAAAGTTTAGATTCGACACTCCCACGTACTCATGTGTGATGATTTCTATGATGACAAGATCATCTATGCATAGATGAAAAAAATAATGAGAGTAAAAAAGAAGCATTAACGTTTTTGAAGCGACGGAACGGCACATGTGGACTAAACGAATTGGGCAATATATGTCAGGGATGTGTTCCTCGAGCCGGTCCTTGGCCTCGAGGACCGGCTCGAGGACCGAAGGTCGGTCCTTGGTCCTT
>NW_017805834.1:576652-585779 GCF_001891065.2 Hippocampus comes | reverse complement strand
TATCATATGCAATTGAATAAGTAGACCATTTCGGAATTCGAAATTTGGGACTCTCTCAATGTATAATGGGACTCATACTTTTCTGATCAGTGAGTCCCTGGGACTCGCTGCAGGTAAACTGTAAAATGATCACTAAGAGATTACCGCTTTTTCTGCAGTCAGTGATTGACTTCTATGCAAAGTCATTTCTCAACTTGTGTTCCGTGCCATGTCATGCCTGTTGAGTGTTGATTTACTTCATATTAAGAAACTACTGCACTAAAACATTAATTCATAAATGTATATCATATGATTTTATTTCTTTTTCTCAGTATAAATAACACGTACCCTGACTGTTCTACTCTTTGAATAAAATCACTTCATTCAAGCGTTAGGGAGTGCAAAGGGTTATGATGGAGGGGTGTTGCAAATCATGAACACCTGCCAAGTGGTATGATAGCATTGTTTTATACATGTCCTCGGCTAGGCCTCAATTTCAAAATCAGTCCTTGGTCCTTGGCCTTGGCCTTGGAGGCAAGTCCTTGGTCCTTGGCCTTGGCCTCGGAAAATTTTTCAAGTCCTTGGCCTTGGCCTTGCCTCGGAAAATTTTCCAAGTCCTTGGCCTTGGCCTCGGAGGCAAGTCCTTGGCCTTGGCCTTGGCCTCGGGTTGCCGGTCCTTGGACACATCCCTGATATATGTACAGCAACATGTCAACTGTGTGAACTTGCTTCCCAGAAGCCAGTTAACATGATCGACCATCAGATTACTTTGCGCCTCTCCGACCATCACATTACTTTGCGCCATCCCAACCGCCAGGGCTCCTTTTTTGAGGTACCAGCTGTACCTTCAGCATTATATCAACTTCTAGCTCGGTAGAAAAGTTTGCTGCTTCAATGTTTGTCGATCTTTTACTAACATGTTGCCATTATAAACTGAAATATAATTGCAAACATTTCATAAGTGGCAAAGGATTTTACAGACAATTACAGTAAATTTATGCAAAGAGTCAATATTTGAAGTGCTGACCACTTCTTTTTCAAGACATCTGCAATTCGCCCTCGCATGCTTTCAATTAATTTCTAGGCCACATCCTGACTGTTGGCAACTCAGTCTTGCATAATCAAAGCTCGGAGTTTGTCAGAATTTGTGAGATTCTGTTTGTTGACTTGTCTCTTGGAGGATAGATCACAAATTCTGTGATTAAGAACTGGGGAATTTCCTGGGCCTGGAGTCAAAATGTCGATGTTTTGTAATAAATAAACTAAAATACAGCAAATAAGAAAAACCTATGAAACCACATATAGTTGAGTAGAGAATTTCAATATCTATCATAAATATTGTTTTGTAGAGTTGAGCAAACTTCAGCTGGTTAAAGGTTAGTGTATTTTAACCGGCTCTCAATATCGGCCCGATTTGGCTGTATCGGACCGTCAAAAGTGGTTTTATTTTTTTTCCCATATCAGGCTGATAATTATCGGTCCGACGAAGATTGTGTATCCCTAGTTCAAACCACTTTGCAGAACATTTGAACGACTTGGCCCAGTCAAAATTATTTACTACACTTTGACAGTTCAACACTTCTGAAGGTTAAAGGTATCAACCATGGTTGAGCAAGTTTTGAAATTATCTAATTTGGTCACATTTGAACAGAGGTGTGTAGAATTTATATCCACTGCATGTTGTATTAGAGGGGTGTACTATAGTACATTGAATGCAGTATAATGTATTGATGCTGCATTAGACGTGTATACTGAAAGTGACAATGATGTTAAGATGCACTTGAATCCCTTTCAGACAACGAATCAAAGGTATGTTCTACCATGCCTACAACAGTTACTTGGACAATGCCTTCCCCTATGATGAGCTTCGCCCCCTGACGTGTGATGGTCAGGACACTTGGGGCAGGTGAGGTTCAAGGTTTCCTTCCAAGTGGCAGTTATTTTAAATCACCATCCTCTTCCCCTCTTCTTTTTTTTCTTCAGTTTCTCGCTGACGCTCATTGACGCGCTTGATACCTTGCTGGTGAGATTGGAAATGGCTTTGCTGTTGTGCGGAATCCTGTGACTGTGTTCATTGTCATCTGATAAAGGCAACCTTGTGTGTCAAGGTGCTGGGAAACCAAACTGAGTTTCAGCGTGTGGCATCACTTCTCCAAGACACAGTTGACTTTGACATTGACATCAATGCTTCCGTCTTTGAGACCAACATCAGAGGTTTGTACAAGGCTGCGTTCACACTGTAGGGCGTGATGCCCAATTCAGAATTTTTGTGAAATTTGATCTTTTTATGTACTCATAACGTGAACGCAACATGTCTGTGATGCGACAAGCAAGTGCCCAAAGCACGACATCAAGTGACGTGCACCCAAAAAAAGACGTCATTTGGCGCAGTGTTTATGGAAGTAAATATGGTCCTGCATGCCAGGGGCTCCTTTTAGGCCAAACAAAAAAGATAGTGTGTTTCCGGTAACAAGAAATTTCAGCATAGGGTCGGTAGGTCGGACAAAGTTTTTTTTTCCCCATCAAAAATTTAAACAAAATACCCATAAAACATAAAACAAGAAGACATTGAACCTGCCGCTCCGCGGCCGGCGCCGCCGCCACCTATTTAGTTTTTTCCCGCTTCGGACTCGGGGGCCGGGGCGCGCCGTCCTCCTCCGCCGTCCTCCTCCGCCCTCAGTTTTTACTCGGCCTGTGGTGTTCATCAAATAGTTCGCTTTATTTTTTCGATACATCAATGGATGCTATTTTCTTAACATTACGGTGCGAGCACGCGACTGTAACACAGAAAATGCGGTTTAAACTGTCGTCGGAGATCGCGGCCGCCGCCATGTTTCAATGTTGTTGACAGACGACAGGGCAAACGACGCATGCGCTCAACGTGAATATCGTGAGAGTTTGCACCGATGTAAACCCTCTACACAAAAATGTAGAGGGTTGTTTGAAAAAAATGCCGACCGTAAAGTTTTTTTTTGACGTAGAAATTCTCGGTCGGTCGGGTTACCGGAAACACTACTTTTTTTTCTACGCTTTACCATGCATATTGCCAGAGTAGTGAGGTAGGAGGAGGAATTAATATTTTTGAGGATATGAAGCAACACCTCCTCCCTCTCCTCATTTCAAGGTGACGTCAACGAAAGATGACGTGGTGTCATTGCCACACAGAATGAATCAACCATCTTGGCTGAATTACGACTATCACAACAAATGTCCACTTTTTGTTTCATGTTTGAAGTGGTATTAAATTCAAGTCATAAATGTAAAGACAACTTCTACTCAAAACAGGTTTGCAGATTCCGGATGATGTCAGTAATGCCTCGAGAACTCTCTCGCCTGCCCATGCGGAGCGCATATTGGGCTTTCAATGACGTTTTACCCACGATGCTAAGTTTCTGGCGGCATTTCGTGGGCAGGCACATGGAAAACAAACAAGAATCCTTATCCATCATAAGTGCTGTCAGTCTTTAGTCCCCTTCTGTTTAGTTTTGAGAAAAGGGTCACTATTTGGACACCCATCTATTAAATTGACATCATGGAACCAATCGTTTGGAGTTGGCATGTCGAAAATCTGAAGTTGGTTGGCGGGAAATATCTGTATGTACTTCTAAAACCAAACTTGCCAAATGAAGCCAGTTTGTCCCCCCAAAGTGAGCTATCACAACAATGTCATGAAGAGTGCCTTCATTTGGGAAAACGTTTGTGTGTCGAAAGCATGGATTCTTTGAATAACTTTGCGTCCAAGACGGTGAAACATGTTTTCCACATTCAACACAAACATCTTGGTTTCACAAGAGAAAAAATATCTTGCTTTTGGTTGACACAGTAGATCGATCACTACTCTAATGCTGTAAAACGTTTTAATATCGTCTTCATTAGTCCATGAAAATGCATGCTGATTTAATCCCGCTTATTGTTTATTAAACAGAGATGAAAGTCCTCCGGATTTTCCCGGAATTCCGGGTTTTTCAAATTTTTATGAAAATTTCTCTGGAGAATTGAGGAAAATAAAATAAATAATAAAATTAATCCGGATATTAGTTGACAACATTGAACGAAGACGCGTTTGAGTTCGTTGTATTGCTTTCACGAGCGTAGCCATATTGAGGCACTAACACTAGTAACGGTAAAGAGATTTTTGTTTGTGTAATAACGACAGAAGACATGATGGCGTTTGACTAATGGTTTAGTACAGGGGTGTCAAACATACGGCCCGCGGGCCGGATCCGGCCCGCAAAGGAGTATAATCCGGCCCGCGAGGTGATTATGTAAAGCAGGGGTGTCAAACATACGGCACGCAAGGAGGTTCAATCAGGCCCGCAGGATCATTTAAAAGTGAAAAAAATGCATAAAAGACAGAATTAATATTTTTAATAAGGTGCAATTCATTGAGTATCCGCAAGGGGACACTGTTTTGATCAGAGAAGAAGACAACAGCAGCCTCAGTCCGTCACTGAGACAGACCCATGACAGCAGACGCTATCAATAGCACTCTCACATTTACACATTTAATAGCACTCTCCTTAGTTTCAAAGGTGTAGGCAAGGATTACATTTAGATTTTACATGCAAGTGTAAATGGTTTAAAACTTCCTTTTTTTATAAATCTCGTTTAATCTTAAAGTGCATTACTATATTTTTCAATACCAATTACTTGTTAAAGTTTGTACAATCAGTGGGATCAGTTGCAATGCATATATGTGAATGATAAAAGTAAATTGCACATTTGTCGAAGGAAATGTAAGGTACTTCCTGAAATGTTTTGTAAAAGATATGTTCATTAAATTTCAACATTTTCCTAATGTTCTTGTGCTTCTTTATACCAAAACAAAGGAAAGACATTGTTTTGGTTATTTATAGCAAAGTATGGTATCATTTTAATGGTCCGGGTTATACCATCTCAACTAGAACGTGGGGGATAGTCCCCAAACAATTTTCGTCTCTTTATAAACACACCTGCTAAACCCCAGTGGAACGAATAAAAGAGGCCGTCAACAAGACAGTTGTAGTAAAAAATATATTTGGCCAAAAAGGGAAAAACACAGATTGGCAGAAAATCGTGTCCGTCCGACTTCGAGTGTCATCTCGGCTAACTTAGCTTAGCTGTTGTCGTGTGTGACGTCATTTGCGTCGACGCTGATTGGTTGAAATCAAAAGACGCGCTTGCGTACATGTTCGCGCTGAAGCACGCACAGCAGAGAGCAGCGGACTATCTACTGCTGAGGCTCGCTTAGCTTGAGTGGCGTCGCCACAACAGTAATACCCTTGCCTCGCATTCTCATGGCCTCGCCATATCTTGGAGATTTCAAAATTTCGGCCCGAACGGAAGCCACAAAGGGTACACGTGTGAACACAAAAGGAAGATTAATTGGACAAGTAGCAACAGGTGGTGTGACAAAGGGGCCACCAGGGGTGTCAGTGAACACGTTTTTCTCATTGTCCGCCCCTCAGTGGTGGGGGGTCTGCTGTCTGCCCACTTGCTCTCAGGCCGAGCCGGAGTGGAGCTGGAGCCCGGGTGGCCATGTTCCGGACCACTCCTGAGGATGGCTGAGGATGCTGCTAGAAAACTGCTACTCCCTCTCTCTCTCTCTCTCTCTCTCTCTCTCTCTCTCTCTCTCTCTCTCTCTCTCTCACACACACACACGTTTGAAGTCTCTGTTTTTAGTCGAACAACAGAGCATTTGGAAGGTTAACAAAGATCTTAAAAACTACAAACCCATATAGCCACATTGTCTGCACATTTCCAGCGTTCGAGACTCCCACTGGAATGCCATATGGCACGGTCAACCTGCTGCGGGGCGTCAGTGCCACAGAGACATCCGTCACCTGCACCGCTGGCGTGGGAACCTTCATCCTGGAATTTGCCACACTGAGTCGACTGACGGGCAATGCCACATATGAGGACACTGCACGCCGGGCACTGAGGGCTCTGTGGAAGACCAGGTCGGACATCGGACTGGTAAATGTAACGCGTGTCGGCAGAATCAGTGACGTAAATAGAGTGATTTAGTAGTGTGAGATGACAAGGGAGAGAATATAAACCTGGGGTGCCCAACCAAGTCGATCACGATCGACTGGTAGCCCGCGAACTGGTCTCAAGTCGATGTATCTTTTTTATTTTTATTATTCTCATTCAAAGTTTGCAGGGATGAGATTTTTCCGCTTTTTGGCGGAATTCCGCTTTTTTCCAGTCAAAATGGACCTATTTTATATTGTTCCAAAACCGTAAAGAATGCCTAATATTGCATAATCTTTCAAGGCTTGCTCTTCTTGTGTCCGATCCTCTCTCACCTCTGTATTTGCTTTCACACACCATGTACAATAGTTCTAGCCAATCAGTCTGGCTTTTCCCCACAGCTCTTAACAAGTCCTGGCAGAACTGCTAACAGAGGGCTTAGTCAGCAGGAAATTACCATTCAACACGGACAGCAACACTCTGCCACTGTACTGTGATATAAAACAACACAACAGCTGTAGAAGCCGGTGGGATGGGTAGAGAGGAATCAAGTGCGTCAGATAGATGCGGATCTGAAAAACACGTTTTGATGGGACTCGTTGGATAGAAAGCTGACGGTGTCCCCAGTAGGAAACAGTAAAGAGGAACCATTGTGCTTGTGTCGGATTTCGTGAAAAAGCTTGATGTCGCCGTAAAGCTCTGTGTGCAGTGTGTGACGAAGTCATTCTATACGGCTCGAGAGGATGGAAAGCTTTTCAGAGTCACGCAACCTCGGTGAAACACCAAAAACAGACATTTCTACTGAAAAGTAACTACTCGATCTCAAGCGCTTTTCGACAGCCTGGAGCATGTGTAAAAACAAGAGGAGTTGGCTAAAAAGAGAGTGGAAAAAGACGGAGAGGACCAATAAGCTTTTAGCGCTTCCTAAAAAGCTTAAAATGAAGTGAAAATAAAGTATAGTACCTCATGAAACTGTATATTGTTGTATATACTGTAAATAGACATCCACTTTATATAATAAAATACATTCATAACCCTATATAGTAAACAGTGTGGGACTTCACTATCACTGCATGAGGTAAGAATCAACAGCTTTTTATCACATTTCCACAACACTTCACTTTATGAAGTAAAGTGAAGCACTTATGAAGACAAGTAATGAACAAATCTTAAATATGGCAGGGAATGTGTTTCCTTTTTTAATTTTGATTTTGAGCAGCAAATTTGAAGTTACATGTTGTGCTCACCAGGAATGCATAAGCAAAATTGCACAAATTTTCACTTGAAAGAATAGTGAACAATCTTGGGATTTTTTTTCTGTTAAAGTTTCAAATAGTGTGTAAATTGAATACACTTCATCTTCAGCATGTTTAGTGCCACTTTTGTAAGTGGCCCCGCCCCTGTCCCGGCCACGCCCCCTTCCGCTTTTTTCATCACTAGCCACTCTCATCCCTGGTTTGTTTCATGTACAATTCACCGATGGCACTGGCAAAGAATGGGAATTTGGAGCGCCATGAGAAGCATTTAAAAACGGTACACGTGAGCTACGATAGTGACGTTGTTGCACTGAAGACGTGCATCCCATGCCACCACGTCAGATCTCGACTCAGGTAGGCACTGATTCCTTTTTACAAACTCACAAGCTCTTGTATGAACTTTATTTTTCTGTTTCGTTTATGTTCGGCACCGTTATGGCAATTGCTCATCATGGCATGCGTATGTGTATGCGTGCATGTGTGGTCGCGGGTCGATCGCGGGAGGTCTCTTGCTTGAAAAGTCGATCTTCGGTCAAAAAAGGTTGGGCACCCCTGATATAAACGTTTCTCTGTCGCGCAGTCATTACACTGCAACGTGTCTCGTTACGCCCCTTGAGTACCCAAACAATGTGCTTGCTACCAAAATGCAAGGTGTGACTCTATTATTCGTGGAGCTCTTAAATTCTGATTATCATACGTTTGTACAAAATCACAGAAGAAGGACATTTTCAGAGTTTGCTTTTGATGATGCTGTATCAGTTTTGAGTTAAGATATGGATACGTTCTCAGTTTGAGCAGCTCCTGATCGTGGACCTCTAGGATCTGAAATTTCTTTGCATGAAATTAGAAATTGTTGTGCTTTAGGGTCTAAATGTGTAATGCATGTGTTGTTCCATGTTTCTGACCATGAGAAATTTCTGATGAGCAATGTTGCGTGTAATTTTCAATGCGTCTGAGCATTCACACAAACTTCCCTGAGCATACCGTGGAGCACGGTGAGCAACATGCACACAGCGGCCAAACCAATATCACACCTGTCCAAAAGCTGGGATCATAACAAGTTACGCGATGTAGGAAAGGAATATTTGGCTTTTGGGTGAAAATTCAGGCCCAGCCGAAAATACATTCAAACCTTTCCTTTACCACCAAATAAAACGGCTGCACTTGTCTCCAACAAAACCAGACACCCATCGTTTCCAGTGCCATTTTCCCAGAGGATGTCATGAAAAACTCGTAACAGGGCTGACTCTGTGCTATGCCTCATTTTAAAACCTGACTGGAAGATGTCCATGATGTCAGGTTCATCCAAGAAAGATTTTAACTCGCAAATGAATGAAGAGCCAGTTTGGATCGGCTAAAAACCTGATTTTGTACAACAGTCTGCACCAGGCAACATTCACACTGCAACTCAATTTCATTTTTTTTCCCCCATTTGCGACCGATCTCAGGTTTTTTTCATGCCTCGTCAAAAGTACAATAGATTTTTTTCCCAAAATTCAATATATTTTTTCACACTAAATAGTCCGAGATCTTAATGCGGCGGTGCATCATGATAAGTTCGGTGGTCACATAATGTGCGATGAGGCCAAAGTAGTGAGTTTGCTGTCCGAATCACCAAACATTGTGTGGGAATTACAGTAGTACTGTACCGGTATATAGTACAAGGCTTTTTAGTGAGTGAAGGGTTAGGGCGTAAGGGTGGTTATTCAAACACAGCCTATTTACCTCCTCCTACCTCGCTTCTCTCGCGGAGATAGTCGCACCGGGATCACCCCGGGGAACCAACCGGCGGATTGGTGGGCCCGGCTGCGGCGACATTGGCAGCGGGATCCACCCCGGATAGCAAACCGGCGGATTGGCGAGCCCGGCGGCGGCGGCGGTGAGATTTGCAGCGGGATCACCCCGGGGAACCGACCGGCGGATTGGTGGGCCTGGCGGCT
>NW_017805834.1:570805-576488 GCF_001891065.2 Hippocampus comes | reverse complement strand
CAGTCTTAATTTCACCCAAAAGGAGATCGATGACATTAAAAAACACCAAATAAATGGAATTGACCATTGTAAAACTATGCAAACTGAAATACACAAAGTATGTACGGTATGCTGGATTTAACCGACAAGATGGACTACTTAGAGGGACAATCTAAAAGAAACAACTTGATAATCGATGGGATTGAAGAAACGCAAGGAGAAACATGGACTGAAACGGAGCAAAAAGTGCAAAACATTTTCAAGGAGCAACTGCAGTTAAAGGAGTCAATTGAGGTGGAAAGAGCCCACCGTACGGGGAGATATGAATCAAGAAGACCTCGACCAAGGCCAGTAGTGGTGAAATTTGAAAAATATAGGGACAAAACAACGATTCTACAGAGAGCAAAATACTTAAAAGGTACCTAAATTTACATTAACGAAGATTATACAGATGTTGTACGTCAAAAAAGAAAAGAACTCCTTCCAAAACTAAAAGCAGCACGTGAAAGAGGGGAAATTGCCTACATGAGGCACGACAAACTCATCGTCCACCCCCGCACTAGTACTCCAATTCAACGGGCCCGTTACATACATACATGTATATATGTAAGTGGGTGTCAATATATATATCAATATATGAGATGTAGATCTCTTCCTTTTCCTTTGCATTGAAAAATGATTTATTTATATTATTACACAACAAGGGGTAGGACTCGATAAGTTGTATACTTCTTCCTACTCCTTTGAACATATAACGGTGATGATGTTTGTTTTACTTACTTTTTACTTTTTATTTTTCTTTTGTAATTTTTGCTTGCCTTTTGTCAAATTGTTATTGTATTGTATGTTCAAACTTCAACTTCAATATGAGGTGGTAAAATAAGCCCCTATATACAGGACCATATTTAGTTCGATAAACACAGTGCCACATGACCGCATTTCATGTCGGCTTGCATGTCACTCAACGTTGCGCTTTGTGCGCATGCGTGTCATATCACGGACTTGTTGTACCTGTATTCACATTAGAGGTCGCGTTACTTTTTGTATTGTGAACGAGCACATAAGATCGGATTAAAAAATAATAATAATAATCATAATAAATTGTGCATCATGCCTTGCAGCGCAAATGTAGCCGCTGCTGTTGAGCTTCTCTGTGGCCTGTGTTTTATTTTTGTATTTTTATCAATGTTCAACAAGAGATTTACATGTGCACTGCAATTCAAGTTTATTATGCAGCCGAGCTTACCACCGCAAGGTGGAGGCATTACTTCTGCCAGATGGCATGTACATGGATTAGGACATGTGCTCAAAACGTGTTTTCTCACTTAAAATCCTTGGCGGCTGACATATATCTACAAGAAGCACATATTAGACACCCTAAAGAAAAGTTGCTTCAATGTAGCTGGGCCAATCAGATCTTTCAGTCTACATTTTCTAGCAAAGCCAATGGAGTGGCAATTTTGATCCGCATTGGATAGATCAGCCCACACAAAACTCATTCTCCACCACGTTAAATAATTTAATGACTAAAAGACGACATAATTAGCATTAAAGCGCGAACATTAGCAACGCCGTGAAACTTGATATCTCAGATGTATTTTGTTGTATAAAAAATAAATGTACTTGTTACACCCATTTCCAACTGTATTAATGAATAGCACATCAATGCTGTATAAAGATTTCCACTTGCCGCTGGATCAAGGACGTAAGGCTCCACAGTATGTTCTTCCATCTCTATTACTATTAGCTGTCTCAAACTCCATAAGAAATTAGATCGTCATTGTGCCAAAGGTAATAACATAATCATATATATGACTATCGTTAACAGTGAAAAACTTAAAATAGCATGGTATAGGCTGTTGTTGAGGCTGTTGCATGTTTGGAATACACGTCAAGCTGAAAAGCCAGAGGAAAGCAAAATCACATGCCGAGTTCGTCTTCAGAGACCGACTGAACTGAGCTCGTATTTATTTGAAAGATGAATCTTTTGTCATTGTGGGCTTGCAGGTGGGCAACCACATTGATGTGGTCTCCAAAAAGTGGGTGGCTCAGGATGCCGGCATCGGCGCCGGTGTCGACTCCTACTTTGAGTATCTGGTGAAGGGAGCCATCTTGCTGCAGGATGAGGAGTTGCTGCACATGTTTGATGGTGAGTTACATGATCCGCCCATCACCTGCAGAGGTACGGTCAGTGTGTGATGAGCCGTCACTCTGGTATTACAGCCTACGATCGGGCCCTTGAGAACTACACGCGCTTTGATGACTGGTACTTATGGGTGCAGATGCACAAAGGTACTGTGTCCATGCCCGTTTTCCAGTCCCTTGAAGCCTTCTGGCCCGGCCTGCAGGTAGCCATGCCCCCCACATCCTTCCGCTCGGTGATGAGCGAGCAGTGGTTGAAAGTGCTTTGTCTTGATTTCAGACTCTGCTAGGCAACCTGGACGGTGCTGTCAGAACCTTCCAGAACTATTACTCAGTGTGGAGGCAGTTTGGAGGTCTGCCTGAGTTCTACAGCATCTCTCAGGGCTACACCGTGGACAAGAGGGAGGGATACCCACTCAGACCTGGTCTGGTTATTAAAACATTCTCCTTCACTCTGTGTCTTTGTCTGCGGTTTCCCTGTCATCATCATCTTTCTTCTTATCTGTTCTGAGATCGCAAGTCAAGTGGTTCATGGTTTTTGTTTATTTCAACCTATTCTGTTTGGCTGCTTAGTGATGCAGAATGGATGATATGCAAAAAAAAACCCCAAACAGTTTTTATGTGCAACAGCAGAGTTGGATTTATTGCCTCTGGGCTGGGGATTATTTATATTGTAATGGGGGTCATTCCAGCTCAATTCAACCGATGGAGTTAACCCAACTATCTCAAACAAAACTTGGTTTATGTTTTCATTATGATCAGAAGTGCACCTTAACATTTTGGAGTGGTTATCAGATGAGCACGAGAGGTTGGTATTTGGTGCTCTTTTTTTTTTTCACCATGGTGCTCATTTTTTCCCCGGAACCACCAACCTCATTAATGAAACGAAAGACTTAGGGTCCAGAGAAAGGTTTATCGTTAATGTGTGTAGATATGTCATTTTAATATAACCAAATAAACTTTTTCCAACTGATCTAGAGTTGGTCGAGAGCGCCATGTACCTGTTCAAGGCGACAGCCGATCACACGTACCTACAGCTCGGCCTGGACGCTGTCGAGTCTGTTGAGCGGATCGCCAAGACGCCATGCGGCTACGCCAGCGTGAGTGCCTCTTTGCCAGAGGTGGCGTGAAAGCATCGGTCCAAGCTGACGGTGTTCGTGCTTTCAGGTGAAAGACCTGCGAGACCATCAGCTGGACAACAGAATGGAATCCTTCTTCCTGGCTGAGACTATCAAGTACCTGTACTTACTCTTTGACCCGACCAACTTCCTGCATAGTAGTGGCACAGAGTCATGGGTTGAGGGCGGAGAGGATGGCCAGTGCATCCTGAGTTCGGGGGGCTACATCTTCAACACGGAGGCCCATCCGCTGGACCCGGCAGCGCTCTACTGTTGCAGCCGTCACGGCCGTGAACAACAGGAGCTCCGCGACATCCTCCTCGGCCTATCACATCCTGCTAAGGAACATAGTGGACGCTCAAAAGAGCCTTCGCTGCATGGCCAATCAGACAGCATCGCTCTGAAAGCGGGCGAGCGGAACACGCCCCCCCTCCTGTCCTGTCCCGTTCAGCCTTTCAGCGCTCGACTCGCCGTATTGGGACAAGTTTTCACCGATAACACCTGACCTTGTGTGTCATGTGATTTACTGGCTGTGTCTGTGGTTACTAAATGAAGACTACAATATATTTTTATTTATGACCTTGTGTCACATCATCTTTGTTTACTGAACATCACCATGAGGGGGCAGCGTTCACCAGGAAAAAAACGTCTAAAGTTGGCTGACTATAGAAGCATCCGTCCATCCATTTTCTAATTAGCTTATCCCCACAAGGGTCGGAACGTGCTGGATTCTATCCCAGCTTTCTTTGGGCAGTAGGCCGGGTACACCTTGAACTGTTTGCCAGCCAATCGACTATAGAAGCGTTCTGACCTCATATGAGACACGCCCTCATCTTGTCTTCTCATTTTCCACTGCTTCCCATGTGTCATTCCCTCAGTTACCATCCTATGCGTTTCCATGCTTATCTTGTGTCCGCCTATGGTTTTATGTTATCTTAAATATTCACTTATTTTACTGTAAACATGCAGTTCAACAACTGTACACTGCACGCATGTTTGTATTTTTTTTTTTGCACTTGAAAAAAATTTCAAATCACAAAAAAATTGGAACAGAGAGAACTGAGATATTTGGATTTTACATTTGAAATTTTGACCGTTTCATATTTGCTTTGAGAACCGGTTGTTGTATTTTTCTCCTTTTTTATGTGTTATCGGTGACACACACAAATGAATGGTACAAGTTGATCTGTCTTACCAGGAATCAGAAAACTGTTGATACAAATATTCAATTCCGTAAGGCGCAGCTCGTGCTTCACTTGCAAGTGTACTCCTTACTATTCTCTTAATTATCCTTGATGAAAGTGTCCATTTGTACCCTTATCAGAGAAATTTGGAAGAGATGTATTCATAAATGCATCCTGTTAGGACCCACAATGACACCGATATCACACAATATTCAAATGTCCTGGAATCCTCTTTTAACATGCTTACATTTGACTGTTAACTCAAGTCCCAAAGTGACATTTACCGGGACACATCGTGATGCAGCCATATCACGCTACAAGATGTCTGTGGACGCGTGACATTTCAACCATAGTGGTCAATTTTGGTGGTGCATGTCACGGAGGCAGCTAATTTCTTAAAACCCGCCGTTGGTGACTTCAAGTAGGCCTCAAACCATGGCACAATAAAAATTGTCTTGTAAGATGAGGCTTCTATTTAACCCGTTATAATTTTTGTGGAGATTCATATACAGCAACTTTCGGAAACATTGGTCTGAAACGCGTGTCTCATCAGGTTGTTCTCCTTAAAATAATCATGAAAAATGATGTGTGATGTACATGTCACATGTAGCAATAATCGGGGAGATTTATTTACTGTCTGCAGTGCACTCAACTGCCACTAGGGGCTGCGTGTCATTTTAAAAATTACAATTACAAGGCTGAGACAGACCAAAAGAAACTGAAACCAGTCATCAATTAGGTGGCTACATTTGAGGAGTTTTGTGAACAACACCCCAGGATATTTGAACTCCTCCCCTTGGGTCAGCATCTCATCCCCGACCTGGAGAGCGCATTCAGTGGTGGCAATTTTCCGCGGATATGCGGAAATCCGCCGTTTTATATCTTAAATTGATCATTTTTGTGAATCGTCTAAATCCGTTGAGAAAATTTTAGGGGGGGGTCAGGTACCTTATCGTCGAGTTTTCATGAGCTCTCCCGATCAGTCTTTCCATCTTCCAATTGTAAACAGCCCTGTGATTGGACGTGTATGATGTCTTACTTGTTGTGATTGGTCGCTATATCGGCAAATATAAATCACAACCAATCCGTGTTCGCCTTCCTAAACCTCTTTCTTGCGAATGCCGAATGTTATCGAGACTCGCGGCGAAGCTAAAGTGCGTCAGATAGATGCGGCTCTGAAAAACACGTTTCGATGGGACTGGTTGGATAGAAAGCTGACGGTGTCCCCAGTAGGAAACAGTAAAGAGGAACCATTGTGCT
>NW_017805834.1:565920-567102 GCF_001891065.2 Hippocampus comes | reverse complement strand
TTTTATTTGGTATGCATTTGTAGCAACAGCATGATAACATTTATTTGTTTTTATTTGCGTTTTATATTCATATTGATAATTCACGTTTTGTCTTGGATAATAAAGCACGGTTATGCATAATAAATTGTATGCATAATAAATATTCACTATCACTGTATGAGGTAAGAATCAACAGCTTTTTATCACATTTACACAACACTTTATGAATACAAGTCATGAACAAATCTTAAATATGGCAGGGAATGTGTTTCCTTTTTTAATTTTGATTTTGAGCATCAAATTTGGAGTTACATATTGGTGCTCACCAGGAATGCATAAGCAAAATTGCACAAATTTTCACTTGAAAGAATAGTGGCAATCTTGGGATTTTTTTCTGTTCAAGTTTCAAATAGTGTGTAAATTCAATACACTTCATCTTCAGCATGTTCAGTGCCACTTTTGTAAGTAACCACGCCCCCGTACAGGCCACGCCCCTTCCTCTTTTTTTTTCATCACTCGCGATTGCCATCACTGGGCGCATTCCACCCGATTCCAACTGAGGACCATTCTCTCAGATTTGGAGGTTCTGATTTTCATTCCAACCACTTTGAAATCAGCTGCGAACGGTTCCAGTGAGAGCAGAAGATCACAGTTTGAAGAAGCCAGAAGTACGACGTCATCTGCAAAAAGCACAGGTGCCATACTGAGGCCACCAAACCCCACCCTTTCAACGCCTTGACGACTGGACATTTATTCTGTCAATCAGGGGTGCCCAACCTTTTTCGTCTAAAATCTACTTTTTAAGTATCTCATCTCCCATGATCCCATACACCAGGGGTCCCCAACCGCCGGTCCGCGGACCGGTACTGTTCCGCCGGGCATTTGGTACCGGGCCGCACAGAAAGAACTTGCCTTAATTCCGTTTTATTTATTTCGGAATACGAAAGATGTTTTATTTTGAAAAACTACCGGATTCTCCGTTACATCCGTCTGTGTCACGGTTGACACACGTCAAGCCACGCTTCTCCATCGTGACCGATTACTTCAAAACAAAATGCAGGAGCTCGCAAAATGAGTTAAAAAAATTGCTGTAGATCGCAAATCACGGCGGCCTTAAAAGTACGTTCGAGACAACTGGATTAAAGTTATGGCTGAATACTCTGAGATCGCCACAATAGCACTGTTGCTATTTCCGATATCCTA
>NW_017805834.1:563935-565116 GCF_001891065.2 Hippocampus comes | reverse complement strand
AATATATTTAATAAATTGATCAATGTAATTCTGTTGAATTACTATATTTTATAAGTATATCAAATTTATCTTCTTAACTCTGATTTGTGTAGTTTTTTTGTATTAATCTTTTGAATTTGTTTTTGAACTCAACCAGCGATTTACTCATCTTCAGGCCCGTTTCAAAATTATTCCACAGATTGACACCTATTACTGATACACACCTTTGCTTGATGTTTGTTCTTGTTATAAAATAAGTAAATTCTTGGCTGTCGGGTAATGATTCACAGAGGAAGAACAAGAACTCTCAGAACAGCACGAATAAGCGTTCTCAAGTGGCGATAGAAAATAAAGTCAATGGTAATTCTACATCGTTTCACTGGATATTAAAAATAATCATGAAAACAATCAATCTGGGTGATTGCGCAACCACACCAGGTTGTCGACACACTAGGGCACGCCAGGTATACAACCACAGTACTGGCATTCAGATCGAATGTTCCATTACCAATTAAAATGCCTCTCAAATATGACATTTTGAGCTCCTCTCCTTATTTCAAAAGATTCTTAAAATGAATTTCAGTTATCCCTTAATCAAACCAGACCCGTAGGACACTAGAGCAGTCAGGGTATCCAACCAGACCACCCTCATTCGGATCTGATGTCCTCTGAAAAGTGACAAGATGGCCTGCGTTCTTACATGACCTGCATTCTAACATGTTGATCTTTTCACCCATTTTTAGAACATCCTAAAAGAAGGAATAAAGCACCCCACCCAGACCACCCTCGTCCGGAACCGATGTAACATTTTGAAATAAAAAGGCCTCTGAAAACTGGCATGTCGACCTGATTTCTGACAAGTTGGTCTGTAGGTCTGGGGGTAACTACAGCCCCCCCCCGCTATCGAACCCGACCACTCTGGTACGAATCCGATGTTGCATTTGGGAATAAAACGCACCTGAAATTGGAAAATATGACCTTATTCCTGAAAAGTTGGCCTGAACGCCTAACATGTGGACATTTGACAGTTTTTAAAAAAATATTAAAAAATAAACCTTCGTTATCCCGTGAGGGCCGTAGGTCTGGGGGTAACTAAAGCCCCTCGGTTATCCAACCCGACCACTCTGGTACGGATCCGATGTTGCATTTGGGAATAAAAGGCCTCCAAATAGGGAAAATATGCCCTTATTCCCGAAAAGTTG
>NW_017805834.1:549641-563459 GCF_001891065.2 Hippocampus comes | reverse complement strand
TATAAATTATTATTTTATACAATTTGCCGAGGGTCCGGACAGAGGAGGTCGGCGGTCCGGTCGTGGACCATGTGAAATGAGTTTGACACCCCTGCCCTAGGCTATCCAACCCAACCACACTGGTACAAATCCGATGTTGAATTTGGGAGTAAAAGGCCTCCGAAAAAGGAAAATATGACCTTATTCCCGAAAAGTTGATCTGAACGCTTAACATGTGGACATTTTCGACCGTTTTTAAAAAATTATTAAAAAATAGACCTTCGTTATCCCGTGAGGGCCGTAGGTCTGGAGGTACCTACAGCCCCCCGGCTATGCAACCCAACCACTCTGGTACAAATCCGATGTTGCATTTGGGAATAAAACGCCCTGAAATGGGAAAATATGCCCTTATTCCCGAAAAGTTGGACTGAACGCCAAACATGTGGACATTTTCGACCGTTTTTAAAAAATTATTAAAAAATAGACCTTCGTTATCCCGTGAGGGCCGTAGGTCTGGAGGTACCTACAGCCCCCCGGCTATGCAACCCGACCAGTCTGGTACGAATCCGATGTTGCATTTGGGAGTAAAAGGACTCCGAAAAGGGAAAATATGCCCCTTTCCCGAAAAGTTGGACTGAACGCCTAACGTGGACATTTTCGACCGTTTTTAAAAAAATTATTAAAAAATAAACATTCGTTATCCCGTGAAGGCTGTAGGTCTGGGGGTAACTACAGCTCCCCGACTATCTAACCCGAGCAGTCTGGTCCGAATCCGATGTTGCATTTGGGAGTAAAAGGACTCCGAAAAGGGAAAATATGACCTTATTCCCAAAAAGTTGAGCTGAACACGTAAAACTTTTGACATTTTCGACCGTTTCGACCGTTTTAAAAAAATTATTAAAAAATAAACCTTCGTTATCCTGTGAGGGCCGTAAGTTTGTGGGTAACTACAGCCCCCCGGCTATCCATCCCGACCACTCTCGTTCAAATCCGATGTTGCATTTGGAAATAAAAGGCCTCTGAAAAGGGAAAATGTTAACTTAAAATAATAAGGGAAATAATGACCTGATAATAATAAGGGCATATTTTCCCATTTCATGGGCGTTTTATTCCCAAATGCAACATCGGATTCGGACCAGAGTGATTGGGTTGGATAGCCGTGGGATTGTAGTTACCCCCAGACTTCCGGCCCTCACGGGATAACGAAGGTATATTTTTTAATAATTTTTTAAAAACGGTCGAAAATGTCCACATGTTAAGCGTTCAGTCCAACTTTTCGGGAATAAGGTCCTCTCTTCCCATTTCAGGGGCGTTTTATTCCCAAATGCAACATCGGATTCGTACCAGACTGGTCGGGTTGGATAGCCGGGAGGCTGTAGTTACCCCCAGACCTACGGCCCTCACGGGATAACGAAGGTTTATTTTTTAATAATTTTTTTAAAACGGTCGAAAATGTCCACATGTTTGGTGTTCAGGCCAACTTTTCGGGAATAAGGTCATATTTTCCCATTTCAGGGGCGTTTTATTTCCAAATGCAACATCGGAGTCGTACCAGACTAGTCGGGTTGGATAGCCGGGGGGCTGTAGTTACCCCAAAACCTACGGCCCTCACGGGATAACGAAGGTTTATTTTTTAATAATTTTTTTAAAACGGTCGAAAATGTCCACATGTTCGGCGTTCAGTCCAACTTTTCGGGAATAAGGTCATATTTTCCCATTTCAGGGGCGTTTTATTCCCAAATGCAACATCGGATTCGAACGACAGTGATCGGGTTGGATTGCCGGAGGGCTGTAGTTACCCCCAGACCTCCAGGCCAACTTGTCAGAAATCAGATCAACATGCTAGTTTTCAGAGGACTTTTATTTCAAAATTCAACATCGGATCCGCACGAGGGTGGTCTGGGTGAAGAGCCGGGGTGCTGGATTCCTTCTTTTAGGATGTTCTAAAAATGGGTGAAAAGATCAACATGTTAGAATGCAGGTCATGTCAGAACGCAGGCCATCTTTTGTCACTTTCTGTGGTTGTATACCTGGCGTGCCCTAGTGTGTCGACAACCTGGTGTGGTTGCGCAAACACCCAGATTGATTGTTTTAATGACTTTTTTTTAATATTAAGTGAAATTGATGTACAATTACCATTGACTTTATTTTCTATCTCCACTTGAGAACGCTTGTTAGTGCTGTTCTGAGAGTTCTTGTTCTTCCTCTGTGAATCATTACCTGACAGCCAAGAATTTACTTATTTGAAATTTTTATAAATTTCTTTTCACCCAATCAAATGACGTTTATGCATTAGTGGAGACGCTTTTATTTTGAAGGTGGCTAACGCAACTCGCTGGCGGCAGATTACCGTAATGCAGAGCACTGACAATCGCAGTGGCGGGTCACTTGACTTCAATTTTGCGAGTGGAGGCTGGCTTGACCGCAGTAAAGATTTGTATTTTGAAGGCAGGCTGGCTTGACCGCAGTATCGGAGTGTTGCGGCCAGATTAGACGCTCCTTGTGTTTATTATTATCTTTCGAAAACGCCACAGTTTTCATGCAGCGCATACCATATTATTTCGTTGTATTATTTCTGCCACACCTTAAATGCCGGTCCCTGAAAATATTGTCTGACATAAACCGGTCCGTGGGGCAAAAAAGGTTGGGGGCCCCTGCCATACACATCTGCACAAACATGCTTTGAATGAGAATCAACAAAAAATAGATACATCTCAACGGCTCTTATCACAAGCTGCAATTACAGGCTGCTGACCACTAACAACTTACCACCATTGGTTAAAGGTGACTTACTTTTTTTTTTTAATTATTTTTTGTTGAGCTTGATAAGATGCATTGGCTGTCGTGTACACGAACATAAAATATATAATATTTATAGCCTGCATACATGCAAAAATATATGTTTAAAATGTTTTTTTTTTTCTTTTTCCCCCTGCGATCCTCGTGGTCGATATGGGACCATTTCACAGACTACTGTTCCACCATTTGGGCACTCCTGCTCTAAATCAGCATGGGAATTAAATGATGTACGTCATAAGGAGAATAGAATAGGATAAAACAAATTAAATTAATAAAACCAACTACAAATTAAAGATCTTAGCATGAGATAGTGCTAATGTTCCAACAAGACTAATGAACCAACACAATACCTTTAACCCAGTTTAAGCACCAATTTTGTTTGTATAAAGTGTGAATGAGTTTGTCAAGTTAGGAAGACAGGAGGTGGCAGGAAGAATGGGAGGGGAAAACAAATGAAAAAAAGAAGAAAAGGGAAAATGGTGGTCTCGTGTGTCTCCAGTGCCATGGGGCGGGTGCGGTGCACCTTGCTTTTGGCGGAAATCTCTGGCCCTCTTCCGATGTGCACTTGAGGGAGTTCTGGGAGAGCTCGTGTGGTTGGCACGTTTGTCGGGCTTGGCAGCTGGGCATGAGCGTAGTATACACCTGTGGGCCTCGGCCTTGTAGGGTAAACGCACAAGACTGGAGCACTGAACGCGAAAAGGGAAGAAAAAGATTCTTGAAGTATATGAAATGTGGCGGCTAGGAAAAAAGGGGCACCCCAGACAGAGGGCCCAGTCGCAGGCAAATGGCCCAAAAAGTCTGTCGTCCGGCCAGAGGAGGAACAAAAGAGATTGATACGTGAAGTGGGGAAAAAGGTCACTGCCGCAGTCTCTTCTGGGGTGGGGGGCTATGGGGGAAGTTTGAAAAATGAGTGAAGTTATTCAAGGCCACATCTTCGGTAATATGTTTAAAAATTATACTTCGTGTATAATAAAGCTTTGAAATCAAACAAATGTTCAATCAACCATAAATGATTCAGATGAAAATCACATACTGTAATTCAAAGCAACATCTGCAATATTGATTCTCTTCCCACATTCAAATCCCATCTCAAACCCACCTATTCAAACTTGCATATTCAGCTTAAATCCATCTCTTCCTATATTTATAATTTTATCTGTGGTTTTATTGTTTTGCTCTTGTTGTAAAGTGTCCTATAGTGTTGTGAAAAGTGCTTATAAATAAAATGTATTGTTATTATTATATTACTAAAGCTGTAACTATTTTACAAACAACAATGCATTTTTATTTATGACCTTGTTAATGGTCTTTTCAGCAGTGCAAGAAAAGATATTTGCAGCTTCTGCTGCACTCTTCTTGCGTGTCACATGACTGTGGAGTGTGTGCATCTCCCAGGGTGGGGATTGGTCCTCATCCCTTTTTAGGCAGAAACCCTTTTTGAGGTGACAAGAGTAATGTCTGAGGACTTGTAAAGATGTGCAAACTGGCGATATTGCTCACGTAAAATATGAAACACTGACAATGAACTGCACGATTATACTGTATGATCAAATGCAATTATTTTAAATGAATGTACACCCTGTTGTTCAATCTAAAACATAAAGGTCAATAGAAATAACGTCAAATTGCATGAAGAATTTTTGAAATGATCTCTACATTGTGTGTCAGTGCTGAATTTGCACCACAGTATTTGGAGCTCAAGTACCACACTGTGATGTTGAGGAGGGACTGGATCATCGCAGGGGACAACCATTGAGTTTGAGGGGTGAAGATGGGGTCTTCACACTCTGAGTAGTCCCCTAATTAATTTTCAAAATATTTTTTGGGGGGCGGAGGGGGAATGTTGGGTTTTTTTGTTTTCTTTTTAACACATTGATCATGTATGTAGTTACTTTGTCGTATGTTTCAAACCCTTTGTTGTTGGTTGAGGATGGTGCATCTTTTATACATGTGTCGTGAAATAAATAATGAAAAATGAAAGATATTAAGAGCACGCATTTTGCATGGACCGTGTTTTCCACACTAAAAGGTGCACCTAAAAGCCTTCCATTTTCTTAAAAGCTGTCAATGTAAACACAATACACATCATTACACACTACAGCAAAACAATTTAAAACACAATGCTCAATTTGTGAGAAGGTTCTTTGTGTCATAACTGCCAATGCATATTTTTAGAAACCTTAGGGTAAAAGTTCTGAGATTTCTCTAGAGCCTTGTCAAAGTCAAGGCCCGGGGGCCAGATCCAGCCCCCATGTCATTTCATGTGGCCCGTGGGCGCAAATCATGTGTGTCAACTATCATGATTCTTGCTGAAATCTGTACCGAAATGTCAAATTGTCATGGGTAATAAATAACGTTGAGATTTTGCAGCCGCTGTCCGAGGGAAGCCAGCGACAAAAAATCAGTTTGACACCCCTGCTGTCGAGGATTACGCATTTAGATTTGAGAGTTTCATATGAAGAGTGTAAATCTATAGAAAACACTGCATGTACACTACTGTAACACAACTCAATGCAAAAACAGAACCTATTCCACACAACAGTACTCTTGAAAACATGTTCAGGGTGTGATTTTTTTTTTTTTTTTTACTTTATTCACACCACAATCACTGTGCTGCATCGGGCCACATCACCTCATCCACATCGCCCTGGAATGACAAATTCATCCTTGGAAGGCCTCCACTGGGATGTTTACGCAGGCCAGCTCCATTGCCCTTAGGAGGTTCTTTCTCGGCACAAAGAGTAATATCACCCCTCCGTTGTCCAGGAACCTCAGTGATGGCTCTTTGGCCAATGATGTTACGGCCTCTGTGCCTTCGTTTCTGCAAGTTGAAGCCAGGCTCATCCAGGAAGAGGTACTTGTGAGGTCATCGCACCCAACTGTAATATCCTCTGTTAAAATGTGAAAGTGCACAGTTGTTTAGAACAATAGTCAATCAAGCTGCACAGCATTGTTCAGAAGTAATGTAGGCCACTGAGCAACGCATTATGTCCACTAACTATACTGTGAACATGAATGTGTACTTACTTGAACATACTCATAATGTTGGTCTTTGTGTCACGCAGAGTTGCGCACAAAGGGAACGCTTTTGACCTGTTTCATCCACATATTTGATGCCGGAGAACTCAGTCTATTGTGGCCAAGCAGACATCGTCAATGCTCTCAAAGTTAACATCATCAGCAAATACTTTGTCTCTGATCTCCCGTAGTCTGATGAGGTTGTTCTCATGAACCATTTCCACAATGAAGTTTTTCTTGTGCCGCCGTAAATATGGCAACCCCCCCCATCTCTAGGTGGAATTCTTTCAACTCTAAAGAACTAAACGTGTTGTCAATTGACGTGTTTTACAATAACAAGGCGGCTAGGAAAAAAGGGGCACCCCAGACAGAGGGCCCAGTCGCAGGCAAATGGCCCAAAAAGTCTGTCGTCCGGCCAGAGGAGGAACAAAAGAGATTGATACGTGAAGTGGGGAAAAAGGTCACTGCCGCAGTCTCTTCTGGGGTGGGGGGCTATGGGGGAAGTTTGAAAAATGAGTGAAGTTATTCAAGGCCACATCTTCGGTAATATGTTTAAAAATTATACTTCGTGTATAATAAAGCTTTGAAATCAAACAAATGTTCAATCAACCATAAATGATTCAGATGAAAATCACATACTGTAATTCAAAGCAACATCTGCAATATTGATTCTCTTCCCACATTCAAATCCCATCTCAAACCCACCTATTCAAACTTGCATATTCAGCTTAAATCCATCTCTTCCTATATTTATAATTTTATCTGTGGTTTTATTGTTTTGCTCTTGTTGTAAAGTGTCCTATAGTGTTGTGAAAAGTGCTTATAAATAAAATGTATTGTTATTATTATATTACTAAAGCTGTAACTATTTTACAAACAACAATGCATTTTTATTTATGACCTTGTTAATGGTCTTTTCAGCAGTGCAAGAAAAGATATTTGCAGCTTCTGCTGCACTCTTCTTGCGTGTCACATGACTGTGGAGTGTGTGCATCTCCCAGGGTGGGGATTGGTCCTCATCCCTTTTTAGGCAGAAACCCTTTTTGAGGTGACAAGAGTAATGTCTGAGGACTTGTAAAGATGTGCAAACTGGCGATATTGCTCACGTAAAATATGAAACACTGACAATGAACTGCACGATTATACTGTATGATCAAATGCAATTATTTTAAATGAATGTACACCCTGTTGTTCAATCTAAAACATAAAGGTCAATAGAAATAACGTCAAATTGCATGAAGAATTTTTGAAATGATCTCTACATTGTGTGTCAGTGCTGAATTTGCACCACAGTATTTGGAGCTCAAGTACCACACTGTGATGTTGAGGAGGGACTGGATCATCGCAGGGGACAACCATTGAGTTTGAGGGGTGAAGATGGGGTCTTCACACTCTGAGTAGTCCCCTAATTAATTTTCAAAATATTTTTTGGGGGGCGGAGGGGGAATGTTGGGTTTTTTTGTTTTCTTTTTAACACATTGATCATGTATGTAGTTACTTTGTCGTATGTTTCAAACCCTTTGTTGTTGGTTGAGGATGGTGCATCTTTTATACATGTGTCGTGAAATAAATAATGAAAAATGAAAGATATTAAGAGCACGCATTTTGCATGGACCGTGTTTTCCACACTAAAAGGTGCACCTAAAAGCCTTCCATTTTCTTAAAAGCTGTCAATGTAAACACAATACACATCATTACACACTACAGCAAAACAATTTAAAACACAATGCTCAATTTGTGAGAAGGTTCTTTGTGTCATAACTGCCAATGCATATTTTTAGAAACCTTAGGGTAAAAGTTCTGAGATTTCTCTAGAGCCTTGTCAAAGTCAAGGCCCGGGGGCCAGATCCAGCCCCCATGTCATTTCATGTGGCCCGTGGGCGCAAATCATGTGTGTCAACTATCATGATTCTTGCTGAAATCTGTACCGAAATGTCAAATTGTCATGGGTAATAAATAACGTTGAGATTTTGCAGCCGCTGTCCGAGGGAAGCCAGCGACAAAAAATCAGTTTGACACCCCTGCTGTCGAGGATTACGCATTTAGATTTGAGAGTTTCATATGAAGAGTGTAAATCTATAGAAAACACTGCATGTACACTACTGTAACACAACTCAATGCAAAAACAGAACCTATTCCACACAACAGTACTCTTGAAAACATGTTCAGGGTGTGATTTTTTTTTTTTTTTTACTTTATTCACACCACAATCACTGTGCTGCATCGGGCCACATCACCTCATCCACATCGCCCTGGAATGACAAATTCATCCTTGGAAGGCCTCCACTGGGATGTTTACGCAGGCCAGCTCCATTGCCCTTAGGAGGTTCTTTCTCGGCACAAAGAGTAATATCACCCCTCCGTTGTCCAGGAACCTCAGTGATGGCTCTTTGGCCAATGATGTTACGGCCTCTGTGCCTTCGTTTCTGCAAGTTGAAGCCAGGCTCATCCAGGAAGAGGTACTTGTGAGGTCATCGCACCCAACTGTAATATCCTCTGTTAAAATGTGAAAGTGCACAGTTGTTTAGAACAATAGTCAATCAAGCTGCACAGCATTGTTCAGAAGTAATGTACTTATATCATTAATGAGAAGTCCACTTTCCATTTTATGATCAGTCTTATTTATAAATATGTTATCTATTAATGTGGCCGTGTCAACTGTTATTCTGCTAGGTTTCAGGATTACTGGGAAAAGGCTGTTGCTGTACATAGTATTTATGAAGTCAGTTGTTTTTTTGTGTCCATTTGGGTTTAATAAGTCAATGTTAAAGTCACCACATATTATTCGTGTTTTCTTATCGTTGTAGTAGCTGAGCATATCTGTTAGTTTTTTATTGAACGTGTCAATACATGATCCTGGTGTCCTATAGATGCAACTTATGATGATATTTGTTGCCTTTTTATAATGTATTTCAATGGTTAAACATTCCATTAGGTTTTCTATTGTGTTTGTCAATCTCTCGATTTTACTGCATTTAAGTGCTTTGTCTACATATATTGCAACCCCCCCTCCTTTTTTGTTTTCCCTATTAGTTGCGAACATTTCATAACCTTCTATTTCCATTTCACTTGTTTTATCTTTGTCAAGCCAGGTTTCTGATATGGCAATTATTTTAAATTTATTGAATTTAGTCAGGTATTCTTTGATTTTTGTGAAACTGACTTGTGAAAAAGACAGCAATAGAGTACAATGCCTGTTGTGTTGTCTGAATGTCCTGATAATGGTGGCTGCGGTGAACCTTCTCAGGTTTGGATGGACTCTTAGTGCTGCTACAGCCATGATCATGCCAGGGACAATGATATGGTCAATGATGGTGCAAGGTTATCTTGCTCTTCCTCCTGGGCCTCCTCCTTTTCCTCGTTGACCAGCTCTTCTCCCTCCATGGCCGGCTTCTGTCTCTCCTCTGACTTGAAATCCTTTTCCCCTGACTCTGCCTTCATTCATTTTGTTTGTTTCGGATCTTCAGCAAACTGTGCATTCCGAACTTGCTTTTATACATGTGCTCACAGCATGAGCAAAAGGTGTCTTCAATTTTGAGTCGTCGTGTGCAATGAATGACGCCAGGTGTGTTCACTGTGTTCAAATATTGCTGACTAAGGCAGGCATTTTGCATCATGTGAGCTTTCATTTGAGAATATGAGCAGAGTTCTTTTGCAACTTGTTTTTTAGCAAGCAAAAATGTGTTTAGATTTATGAGACCAGAGGATTGTGTTTTGTGAATTGTGTCTTCATGTGAAGTATGTTTATGATATTGGCAAATGATGGCTAGATTAGGTAAATGTGTTGAGACAACTGGTCATTTGGTTTTGAGCACAGGCGTCAAAGTCCGGTCCTCAAGGTCCTGCATGTTGTCTATGTCTTCCTGCTGCAACACACCTAATTCAAATGATCAGGATCATTATCAGGCTCCGATAGCGCTTGCTGACGGCTCTCCTGTCCCCCCCCACACACACACACAACACAAATTTTGGAATTGACCCAAATTTTACTCAGATGTACAGTATAGTTTTCCTCGACATTGTACACATTTGATGAAAATTCCTCAGCATGTCCCCAAATACCAAAAAATTGTGTGCACAAGGTCGATTATAAATGTGCCAGCTAGCTTTTGACACTTTTTGGGTGGTCAAAGATGCGTTATCTCGCTGTGGGTTTTTGCTGATTTTTTTGACGTGTCACTAGCCAAGCTAGTAACTCAATCAAGATTTTTGATTCTTGTTGCATGTTGTCTTGAGAGGGAAGAAATTTATACTCAGCGACTTATACTCAGGAGCGACTTATAGTCTGGAAAATACGGTAATCAATTTATCCTCAAAATAGTCAATAGATGAATCGATATTTTAAATAATCATGAGTTGTAGCCCGAAATCACACATTTAGTCATCAAAAGAGAGATGTTGGTCAAGTGGAACACAAAACTGGGCTATGCTTCTTCAGCTCAGTTTGGGGTGGGGAGAGCTGATGCCTTTATCGCAGCAGACGAGCTTCCTCCAACCAGCACAAGCATGTAAAGGTGAAGGACCATGACATATTTTGGTCTTGGATATGTGGGCTGAGCAAGCGTCAAGTGAAAGCAGGTCCTGGGTTGGGGTCCACTGGTCCAGATGTTTGCTGAAATGTTTGACATGGTCTCTAAGGAGGCGTCAGCTTCCACAGCCATGACATCATCATCTTCATCAGGCTCTCATGAGCACTGGATGTGAACGCCTAGTTTGACACTTTAGAATAGAGTCGAGTTCTTAACGGAGGAGGCATCAGGGAAAAGATTTTTTTGGTTTTAACATTTCACAACATGTGTCTGTTGTAAATTTTGTGATGTGAATCTTCTTTAGCTGCGGACCCCTGACCCCAACACAAGACACACACACACACACACACACACACACACACACGCACACTCAGCATGTCAAAACATGCATGATTGAATTGTAGTCCTGTAAGGACAAAAGCATAGGAAGCCATTAATACACGTACACACAATCATCTGTTAGCCATTAGCAACTAGTCAATGGTAACAAACTCACAAGGGCGAGGCTCACACAATACTGCATAGTCTTCTCATGATGCGTGTGTGTGTGTGTGTGTGTGTGTGTGTGTGTGTGTGTGTGTGTGTGTGTGTGTGTGTGTGTGCGTGTGTGTGTGCGTGTGTTTTCATCATTTTCACATTGTGACTCAAGGGGAATTCCATCCAAGGTTCGCATGCTGGTTGCTCACCACGCACACATGCACGCACGCAAACGCACAGGCGCTCTCATGACGTGTGAATCGAATAAATGACTGCACATGTCGTGTCTGTTTATGTTGGTGACTCCACCCTGCAGCTTAGGAACATTTAGAACATCCTGGATGTGATTCAGTCACATTTTGTTGTGGTTCTTCTCTTTTGAGTTGTTCTTGTTGTCCTTTATCACATTAATATACACTGTGTGTGTATTTGTGTGTGTGATTTATCTTCTTTATTGACTTGCTTAATTGAATTTTAATCATATTGATTACTCAGAAGGCAACGTACGGCATGACACCAAATTTGGATTTATTTATTTATTGTTAAATCCGATTTTTTTTTTAATTTTTACTCATTCACATTGCAAAAACAAATGTGACTTTGAATGTGAACAGAGTGCGTCCATGTGTGACACACATGCACAAATCGGAATTGACCTGAAGTATGCTCATAGCCGAAGTTAAAAGGCAGGAAACAATGAACCAAGTCCAAAAACCAAGGACTAGATCAGAAACCAAATTAAAATCCAAAACAGAATGACTTAACTTAGCCTAAAAATAAATCTGTCAACCCATTTCTAGTTTGTAAACAAAAATGACATAATCAGGATGCGCATTGTGTACACAAGCTGACCATCTTTAAAGGATCGCAAAAATTAGTCTAAATAATAGATGTCAACAGAAAGGAGAACTACATCACGGCCAACTCAACTTGCATGGCAAGGGTGAGTAATATAGCCAGCTAGTCTGATAGTTTGTGGAACCAAGTCAGGATCAAGTAGGATCCCAAGAATCAAGTCCAGGACCAAGAACCAAGCCAAGAACAAATCAAGAATCAGGCCATGATCCCAAAAACAAAGAAAAGTGAAGAACCAAGATTTTTCATCGATCTTGCGTGAAGGGTACCAAAATGTCATGGAGTGTTGAAATCAACCACCAGATTTCCCCACTGTTGAGACAGAAATTTTTATGTAAGGTATTAGCCTGGGTTGGAGCAAAGACACCCGACACTGACCTTCTCTCCTTCTTCATTGTGTTAAAAGCAAAATCAGTTCATACATGACACTAGACACTGCTGCAGATGCCATGTAATAATTTGAATGTAAGATGCTGCATTGCTGTGAGTAATCACACAGTTACTTAAATATGCGGCTAAATTGGGTTTTGTGTAAATTCTGCATGGCATGTTGCGACTGTGATGTTCAGTTGATGGAAGAGGGAGGGGTGATGGAGGAGGAAGAGGAGGATGCAATATGCGTGTGTGTGCCTGTGGGAAGGACCCTTGCGCTTAAAGCTGCTGTGGGGGCGATCAAATCACACATCTGCACCTTGGAGACGACAGCACGCACACACACGCACACAGCACGCACACAAAGACACCTCTGGACGGACCCTCCTCCAACACTCCCAGGACTCTGTTTTCCAACATGCAACTGCAGGTCACGTTACAGCTACAGAAGGTCAGGCAGGTGCCAGCGAGGAGGGGGCGCGTGTCCAATTTTTCCAAGGGCTCAGGTGCTCCTCTGTGGGCTTGGCTGCTGCTGAGCACGTTGCTGGCTCCTGGAGCCTGGAGCCTCCTCAGTGAGGAGGAAGAGCTGCTGGTGGAGCTCCACAACTACTACAGAGGGCAGGTGTCCCCGAGTGCCTCTGCCATGCTGCCCCTGGTAAGCAGAAAGAAAATACATACATTCATATGCACCATGGCAAATATTGAATACTCAGTAGGTGAGGCACGATGGTTGCATGGTTAGCACATCTGCCTCACAATTATAAGGTTGGGGTTTGAATCTGGGCTCTGGCTCTTTGTACAGTTTTCATCTCTTTCCCATACTTGCATTGGTTTTCTTCAGGAACTCCAGCTTGCACCAACATTCGAAAAAAATGCTTCATATCTTAGGTGAATACTCTTGAGCTGTGCCGAGCTTTGAATGTCAGTGTGAATGGCTGTTTCTCTATATGTGCCCGAGGATTGGCTGGCGATAACTCCAGACTATACCCTACCTCTTGCCTAAAGTCAGCTGTGACAGACTCCAGCGAATTTGTGAGCCTCATATATATGCATATCATCTCTATATACCGTATTTTCCGCACTGTAAGGCGCACCGAAAAGTCTTCCATTTTCTTAAAAGGTCACAGAGTGCCTTAAAATCCGCTGCGCCTTCTGTATGGTCATTACGGTAATAGGCCGACCCCAAAATGGCTCCTTGCTGGAGACATGCTTACAATGTTATAACTTGCTGTTGGTTCAGTGAACTGTGTCGCTGCTTTATTGAATAAGTTCTTGTTGCAGCTCCGAAAAAAGGAGAGCTGTGGTGTTGTTTTTTCAAAACGCACACTTTTATTAATGGTTTTCACAGTCTCAAAAAATACGGGTACGTCTTTGTCCGTCTCCGTGCCTTCTCTTCTTCCGTTCGACTCGAGAGGTGTTCATGACCGCCTCCGAAAAACCTAAATTAACGATTCCTTCAATGAAACTACGAAAATTGAAAATAATGCATCAAAAGAGAAAATCAAGCGATAGGGCGGCTACAGAATGTATTTTGTGATTTCCTCGTTTGTGAATACACAACAAAGGAATAAATAACAAACACTTCTGAGACAGTCTAAGTCAGGGGTGTCAAAGTCAAATGGACGGAGGGCCAGATAAAAATTTTTGCTGCAAGCCGAGGGCCAGACTGATCGAATGTTCATTGAAAATTTTAAAAATGACCACATATTGTTTATTGAACCAAATTTAATTGACTGAAAACCTAACAAATACATTCCAATATGGTCAGATAAATAAAGCAACATTTTTT
>NW_017805834.1:545447-548879 GCF_001891065.2 Hippocampus comes | reverse complement strand
CTAATGTCACTGTTATGGGAACGACTGCTAGACGAATAAATATTTAAATAAAGCGGCCGACTGCTTGGCGCGTCACCGTTGCATTGTGGGAAATGTAGTTTTGGTGCGTGTAAAAGATCTGCGGGCTCTCGGCTTGCTGCGGTCCGCGGGCCGGTTCTAATAATAAATCAATATCATCCCAGGGGCCACTGAAAACATTCTCGCGGGCCGGATTTGGCCCGCGGGCCGGCACTTTGACATATGTGGTCTAAGTCTCCTACATGTTACTGACATCTGATCATTCTGTTGGAGCTACGCTTAAGGAAATGCCAATGGGGGCTATAGAATTTATTTTGTGATTTCCTTGCTTGATTTTTCTGTTTTAATACATTATTGTCAAGTAGTTTCATTGAAGTAATGTGAATTTACGTTTTTCGGAGGCGGTCATGAACGCCTCTCGAGTCAAACAGAAGGAGCGTGGCGACATCAAGTGGATGCATTGTAGATTGCACGTTATAATCTAGTGCGTCCAATATATGAAAACATTTTTAAAAATAGCCCATTCGTTGAGGGTGCGCCTCATAATCCAGTGCGCCTTTTAGTGCAGAAAATATGGTACGTAAATATTTTCAATCTATCTGTCTATCTATCCATCTATCTATACGTCCATCCATCCATTCTTTATCCGAACTGCCATTAGGAGTTCAGCAATACATCTATTTAAGTATCGATTTGTCTGTGCCACAATCTCACGACATCGATAGGCACTGGACCAGTGGCTCTCAACCTGTGTTCGATCGAACCCTAAGTGTTCGGTGAATCGGTCTTAGGGGTTCGACGGAGCCTTTGTGGAGGTTCAGACACACCCGACTCAACATGTCAATTAGTTATGACACGCCCGCTGCAGATGATCACATTTCATTGCTTGTCCAATTAGTGCTGCGGGAAATTTAGTTTGCTTGGGAGTCAACGCGTGACTGTTCGTGATAGTACATCATGTGATTTTTTTTTTTTTTTTTTTTCGAATTTTTTTTTATGCATGCTAACCATGTTGAGCAAAAAACAAAAGAAAGTGGTCGGACGAATATGTACAACATGTATTGTACGGAACGTGTTGGGAGTCAACATCCTATTGCATGATGGGAGTCAACGTCCTATTGCATGATTTGTTATGCCAAGTTGAGCAACTCTAGTCTTGCACCGGCAAAACTGAAGGAACAGTTCTTGAATCATATTTTTATGTTTCACTATAATGAAGGGTTCGGTGAATGTGCATTTGAACTGGTTAAGAACCACTGCACTGGACACATGCACATCAATGCCGGCCACACGTTGACACAACATCAAGTTATTGATCGATTGATTCAACACAATGAACAAATAATTACATGAAAAATAATTCACAATACTCATAATTCTCAATGCCCTTTTATTTTTTATTCAGGTTTGAATGTTATTTTTAATAAACTTGCATTTGTTTTTCACTTTTGCACGCCATCACCAGTCAGTGATTGCACGCATGACTGTACTTCATGCGTGCAATAGAGACTTAGTTAGTTAGTTAGTTCCGCCCGCTCCTATTTGGAACATTGGGCGACGAGTCTCCTCCATCTGTTCCGGTCACTGGCGACCCTTCTTGCTCCATGCCAGCTGACACCCATCTCACTGAGGTCTTCTTTGGCAGTCTGTCTCCACGTCTTCTTTGGCCTACCTCTCTTCCTCTTTCCACCCTCTGGCATCCAGTCCATGGCCACACTTGCCGGTCTCTCTCTTGGCAGTCGGAGTACGTGGCCAATCATTTTCCTTCTCCTTTCAGAGACAATGTCTGACCTTGCTTCCCAGAGTACAGAAAAGTTGCTCCATCAACCATGAGGCGCCCTTGCCCCGTCCACCTCGTTTCACTAACGCCTAAGATGTCCAGGCGATAGTCCCTCATATTCTTCAGCACCTGGTCCATGCGACCAGACTGGAACATTGTGCGCACATTCCAGGTGCCTACTCTGGTGTTGGTTTTGGTTCCAAAGATCGGGGTCATCAGGGGTCGGGCTTCCTGCTGGATTTCACCCGGCCCCGTCATAGATACATCCAAGGATGTGCCGTCTCTTCTTCGCCGTGTTTTACTGGAATGGCTTCCTCTCGTCGTTTCTGTAACAAGTTTTTGTTTTACAGGGTGAGGTTGTTAACCTCACGCCCAACCCCGAACCTGGAGGACCAGTTGGATGCAGTTTAACGTCGTACCCAGGACCAATAGAGACTACAAAGACTAAAATAGATCAACATAGATGATGGCGTTGAGGAAGGGTTTTTTTTTTGTTTTTTTTTAATGAAATTATGCTTTAGTTTCTGTGGAAACCCTTTGGATTTTGGAGGAAAGGAGATCGCCTTGTTCAGGCCGTTGGATTATATAGCCTTTGTAAATGTCGAGTGAAATGTATCGAAATGAAACCCGTCTTGGCCGTCGCCATGGCATCACAATCAGAAACACACCTGAATAAATAAATCAGCTGCAGCTAGTGCGACAGACAAAAAATTGTGTTGATGCCTTTTTTATTCTAAAACTCGATCATGAATCTCCTCCTCCTCTAAGAATTACTTATTGCGCCGCATGTCGAGAAGTGTCTTGCTGCCAGACCATGTAGACTATCTTTGAAAAAGTCATTGGGAAGTATTAACATACAATTCTTCTTTAAACAGAACAATCACAGCAGCAGGTTAATTTAATGCGAAATTATAGTTTAATTTAAGTTTAATACTTTTGTATGTATTTTTGGTCTACAAAAAGAGAATGTTGAATATTTTTGAGATAAATTAAGCACTTTTCAAGAAGGGTTTGTTTATGCCTAAAAAGAAACAGTTTATCTGCTGACAAGGTCCATTAGTGTTGAAAAGAGAGCTGGCATGTTTGGATGTCAATGTTGGTTTTACATTTTGGAATGAGTAAAGCTGAATTGGTTTTGAAATAAAATCAAATGGAGCAGCATTCTGTTGTGTTTATTTGGAGTTACCTTTATTGAGTGTATGTTTATTTACAGAAAAGCCATTGTTATAGAGTAGAAATATTGGATCAAAATCCTTTGTCCTGTGGCATTGTATCGTTCCATGCGATATATCGCATATCATTTATATATATATGCGTGGCCCGGTAGTCCAGTGGTTAGCACATCGACTTCACAGTGCAGAGGTACCGGGTTCAATTCCAGCTCCGGCCTCCCTGTGTGGAGTTTGCATGTTCTCCCCGGGTACTCCGGTTTCCCCCCGCATTCCAAAAACATGCATGGCAGGCTGATTGAGCACTCTGAATTGTCCCTAGGTGTGAATGTGAGCGTGGATGGTTGTTCGATTGGCTGGCAACGGATTCAGGGTGTCCCCCGCCTACTGCCCGAAGACAGCTGGGATAGGCTCCAGCACCCCCCGCGACCCTAGTGGGGATCAAGATATATATATATATATATA
>NW_017805834.1:513937-545371 GCF_001891065.2 Hippocampus comes | reverse complement strand
TCAATTCCAGCTCCGGCCCCCCTGTGTGGAGTTTGTATGTTGCCTCTAAATTGTCCCTAGGTGTGAGTGTGGGCGTGGATGGTTGTTTGTCTCTGTGTGCCCTGCGATTGGCTGGCAACCGATTCAGGGTGTCCCCCGCCGACTGCCCGAAGACAGCTGGGGTAGGCTCCAGCATGCCCCGCAACCCTAGTGAGGATTAAAGCGGTTCGGAAAATGAATGAATGAATGGTCCAGTGGTTTGCGCGTCAACCTCACAGTGCAGAGGTCGTGGGTTCGATCCCGGCTCCGGCCTCCCTGGGTGGAGTTTGCATGTTCTCCCCAGGCCTGCGTGCGTTTTCTCCAGGTACTCCGGTTTCCTCCCACATTCCAAAAACATGCATGGCAGGCTGATTGAACACTCTAAATTGTCCCCAAGTGTGAGTGTGAGCGCGGATGAGTGTTCGTGTCTGTGTGCCCTGCGATTAGCTGGCACCTGTCAAATGTAAAGCCATGACACTATGAAGTCGTAAAATACGTCTCTGCGATAATGGCTGAAAAATATTCTCACAGGAATTAGAAATGAGAAATATAAAAGGATAAAGTTAAAGGGAGAAAGATGGGAAGAGAGAGAGAGAGAGAGAGAGAGAGAAAGAGAGAGATCTATATGGCAACTTGATCAACCAAGACTGTGTGGTTTTCATTTCAATTTCATTTCCATAAAGACCCATTAAAACACATTTTCATGAGTAATTGATACCATCGGAGAAATTAGACTATGTAACAAAGGTTTTGAAACTTGTTCAATAAAAGACGAACTCCTGTTTAATTTGTACGAGTGACACAATGATGTGGAGATTGAACAAAACATTTTGAGAATTTCAATTCTGATCTGAGAAACCTCCCAAAGCAACAGAGAAAAACTGTGATACGTGTTGTTTTAGTGTGCATGTGTTTGTGTGTATGTGTCCAAACACTAAGTAAGTCCAGATGCGGAGAGCCTGTAAATAAAAAGAAAAATATGCAGCCCTGATTATTGACAATTCTTTGTTGCATTTGTTGCTGGTCGCAAATCCACAGTTAGACGCCTATTTCCCCGGCTCTCGATTAAGGCCAACGCCAAAGACTTGTTTGGCTATGGCCACACGAACATTGGCATGGTGGGCACCGCTACCTTCGCCGTGCGCTATGGCTCTTGAACTCTCCCTGCTTTCACCTTCCAAGTCTCCCGTCATGACACCAACCACTTGGGCTTTGACTTTTTTTGCGCACTAATACACACACACACACACACACACACACATGCACATCAAACAATCCCAATTAGTTTTTCTCAGTCACTAATATCGGAAGTGAAATTCTAAAAACTACCTGCCTGATGCTCACATCGTTGTGTCACTTGTGCACATGAAACTCTGAAGCTTTGGAGCAGATAAATGTCTCGGCCCAAACAACTTTCCTTTTCTTGCCAAACAAAAATCAGGTATTAAGTGTGAGAATCTCTGTTCCTGTCAGCTGCTAACCAAAAAAAAAAAAAAAAACCAGCACAAGGGCACAAAAACAGTTAGTGCGGGATAAAGATGATCATATGCTATATATAGAGCTGGCGTCTGTAACAAGAATTAGGAAATTCTAACATGTGGTTGCTCCACCATGTTGTTTGTGTCCATGTTTGTGTGTTGTCCACTCTGCTTCTGTTCTTTCTCCTGAGTTGCCTTTTTTTTTTATTGTTGGGGATGGTAGGAGGAGGTTTTGTTTTTTGTTTTTTTAAATGGAGGAACAGTTTTGCTGTGCAACGGGGGAGTTTGATAGATATGCTCCCTTTGTGTTTATTGGTATTGTGAGGGAGGATATTTATTGACAACGCTGTTGGACAGATTGAAGGGGAGGGTAGAGGCACGGAGAAAAGAGAACAGTGCAAAGAACATTAAAGAACAATGACAGTTTCACAACAATGTATGAGTATGGTTCTAAAATAGTTTAATAAAAAGTTACCCAACAATCAGAATTTTCACTAGCCATTTTTTTTTAAACTTTAGTCCAATGATTTTTATCTAGCTCTCTCACACGATCTCTGTTCATTTCTTGCACTTGTTGCTCTCTGGACTGGAGGGTGGAATACCATCACTCACGCAGCCAATGGGCGTATTAAACATTCATTGTGTAGCATTACGGCATGATATTTATTGGAAATGTAGAAGTTACTGCCAGGTGCACAAATAACCAAGAATGAAACATAGCGTGGACCATATCGAGGGTTGGGCATCCTTTGAATTTGAACTTCTGGTTCTGGTTCGGGTTGATTGTTTCAAATCCAGTCACAAATGTTTTGATTTTGATTCTAATAGGGGTGTCCACACTATAACAATTCATTTTACAGCCAGGCCCATTATTCCCACTTGGCTTAACTGGGCTGAAGCCCAGCGCCGCATGGTACCCAAGGGCCTATCAGAATTTTAAGAATACAAAAATAAATACAAGAACAAAAATCCCAATTTGTTGATTTTTCTGTCAATTACTTTATATTCTTGGCATGAGTTGACCGATCCAGAGGCAATTCTGCAGTGTCATTGTCGTAATTATAGTGTCTTAAAAGTCATAATAGTTTCATATTCTTCTGCCACTTGTTGAACTTCCTGTCAGTCATTTCACCGCTGCAAAAGTTAATGAAGAACCTTGCTCTTCGGGGCCTATAGCTTTATGCCAAAGGTCGTATTGAAGGACATTAAATTCCACCTTCTTCTGCCATTTGTTAATTGATCAGTCAATCACATCATTGCGGCACCCCGGACCAATCAACCACCCATACGATAGACTCCAGACTTCACGTGACTGATTCCTACATGCATTTTTTTACACAGAAAGGCTGACAGGACTGTAGTGGCACAAGTTTATCAGTCAACATTCTGTCCAAGTGATGTCACATCTCACGTTGATGAAAATGCCGTAATAAGATACATTTACAAGCTGGACAGGTTGGATGTCACAGATGCACCAAGAGTGCTTTTTCAACTACGACGACAGTAGATGGGGAGCACTGCACTGGTGAGTTCTTGGCTTGAAGGTTACTTAGAATTGCATGGCTTTCATCTTTAAGACGAACTTACTGGCAAGATCAACCAGGTTGCCTCAAAGCCAGGGTTGGTATGGCTGGTGGGCGAGGAGCAGCGCGGGCGGGGGATTGTGCCGGCAGATGTCCTGGCAAAAACCCAGGCACCACTACGCGTGCATAGCCCCTGCCATGGAGGCTGCCACTGGTGCTGAACGGAGGCCACCCAGGGCATGGGAAATGTAGCGCTCGTCAGAATTCCTGTCACAGGCTCGCCGGGCATCTTACCTCTTTCGCTGCAGGTGGGTGAGGAGTGGATGCTAGCACAGGCCGTATCGGCCTTACTGTAGACCAGGCGCATCAGTTGGGTCACTCGCTCGCGGCAACCCCTGAGCTGGAGAGTGACCTGCAGCTAGCAGGAGCCGTCCCCCCGGATGTCCGCGCTATGACTAAATGGATGTTTCTTTTGGTAGCCTGTAGAATGCTCAACACTTCTTTTGCCCCCTCTTGTTTTGGGACCTTTTCTACCATTCTCAAAGTGTGGTATTTCCTCAAATAAGTGACAAGTTTTGCACAATGCCAAAATATCGTTGTTTGCATTTGGCACAGGGCATTGTGGGATTCGTGATGCCAATGTAGGAACTCTATCAGGTTTTGTATGTGGTTGTCCTTTATTTGTTACTTTTTAAATGCTATTTTGATCAGAGCAATTATTGAAGGCGCAAGAGTACCTTATGATTAACTGATTTGGTTAAGTGTAGTTGTTTGTTACATTAGTGCAATATTAAAATAAAATATTTATTTTTACTCATAGAAGTGACTGAAAAATATACTATTTGTAGCATATGGCCGTACACAATACTGCTACATGACATTACTGCAGTGTCGCAAAGCCGTGGTTGGTTGAGTAACGACTCACACCTGTTATGCCAGTTGAATAAAGACAGTTGAAAAAGTAAGTCGTGTCCTCACGTTTTTCGGACACAACATTTTGGCGACGAAGATGGACTTCCATGCAGCTCCCCTGCCCTCGCTCCTCACTCTCCCTGGTTAGCCAACAGTCTTGTGGTCCCGCTGGTATGACTCTTTTTGGGCAGCGAGTGGCAGTGCATTTTTCATACTCTCGGACCCGCGCGGACATATGCAGATTGTGTCGCCTTATTGGCCGGACATTTCGCCGCTCCGCAGAGTGTGATAGTCTGGCGGATTTCCGTTCGCCAAAGATGGCAACACACAGGCGAGCCGGTACACCACTACATTGCCGACTGGCTGTGCTTAGCGGGCCTCTGCAAATTCGGCCGCTTGGAGGAGAAGATGATTCGGGACCAATTAGCAGAGCACACGATTGATCCCAAGCTACGGGAGAAACTGTTACTTTCGCCGGAAAGGAAATGCTGTGGAAATGCCGTTCCAACTCGAGAACGCAGCACAATTAGCAGCACGGCTCGCTAATCCAGACCCACCCACCGCTTCACGCTCTCCCGCGCTGGCACAAATTGTCGCTCCAACCGCTCAACCCTCAGACTCCACCACCACCGGGCAGGTGGGTGAGGAGTGGATGCTAGCACAGGCCGTATCGGCCTTACTGTAGACCAGGCGCATCAGTTGGGTCACTCGCTCGCGGCAACCCCTGAGCTGGAGAGTGACCTGCAGCTAGCAGGAGCCGTCCCCCCGGATGTCCGCGCTATGACTAAATGGATGTTTCTTTTGGTAGCCTGTAGAATGCTCAACACTTCTTTTGCCCCCTCTTGTTTTGGGACCTTTTCTACCATTCTCAAAGTGTGGTATTTCCTCAAATAAGTGACAAGTTTTGCACAATGCCAAAATATCGTTGTTTGCATTTGGCACAGGGCATTGTGGGATTCGTGATGCCAATGTAGGAACTCTATCAGGTTTTGTATGTGGTTGTCCTTTATTTGTTACTTTTTAAATGCTATTTTGATCAGAGCAATTATTGAAGGCGCAAGAGTACCTTATGATTAACTGATTTGGTTAAGTGTAGTTGTTTGTTACATTAGTGCAATATTAAAATAAAATATTTATTTTTACTCATAGAAGTGACTGAAAAATATACTATTTGTAGCATATGGCCGTACACAATACTGCTACATGACATTACTGCAGTGTCGCAAAGCCGTGGTTGGTTGAGTAACGACTCACACCTGTTATGCCAGTTGAATAAAGACAGTTGAAAAAGTAAGTCGTGTCCTCACGTTTTTCGGACACAACATTTTGGCGACGAAGATGGACTTCCATGCAGCTCCCCTGCCCTCGCTCCTCACTCTCCCTGGTTAGCCAACAGTCTTGTGGTCCCGCTGGTATGACTCTTTTTGGGCAGCGAGTGGCAGTGCATTTTTCATACTCTCGGACCCGCGCGGACATATGCAGATTGTGTCGCCTTATTGGCCGGACATTTCGCCGCTCCGCAGAGTGTGATAGTCTGGCGGATTTCCGTTCGCCAAAGATGGCAACACACAGGCGAGCCGGTACACCACTACATTGCCGACTGGCTGTGCTTAGCGGGCCTCTGCAAATTCGGCCGCTTGGAGGAGAAGATGATTCGGGACCAATTAGCAGAGCACACGATTGATCCCAAGCTACGGGAGAAACTGTTACTTTCGCCGGAAAGGAAATGCTGTGGAAATGCCGTTCCAACTCGAGAACGCAGCACAATTAGCAGCACGGCTCGCTAATCCAGACCCACCCACCGCTTCACGCTCTCCCGCGCTGGCACAAATTGTCGCTCCAACCGCTCAACCCTCAGACTCCACCACCACCTACGAAGGTGCCGAGGTGGGAGAACGTCAAGGGGGCGTCACACGCAGACCTTGTGCCAACTGTGGCTTGACTTCGCACCCCATGCGTGTGCCGGCTTGCAAAGCCACCAGACAAAGATGTCAGCGCTGTGGGAAGTTTAACCACTTCTCCAGGATGTGCCGCTCTGCCCCCACACTGACAAACCCCTCATCCCGCTCACCTGGCTGGTCGAGCCCGACCACCATTCACTCCGTGGGCTCCTGCGCCAAGCCATTCAAGTGGTCCACAGTGGAACTGGACAGCGTGAGCTTGCCACTCCTGCTTGACACTGCAGCCTCCAGGTCACAACTGAACGTGTCCACAGTTAGACGCCTATTTCCCCGGCTCTCGATTAAGGCCAACGCCAAAGACTTGTTTGGCTATGGCCACACGAACATTGGCATGGTGGGCACCGCTACCTTCGCCGTGCGCTATGGCTCTTGAACTCTCCCTGCTTTCACCTTCCAAGTCTCCCGTCATGGCGCCAACCTCTTGGGCTTCGACTTGTTTTGCGCACTCGGTTTTTCCATCACTGACAACGTGGGCGCCACAATTCTGACGGTGACTACATCCTGGCAGCACCGTTGGCCTTCGCTCTTTACAGGTTTGGGCTGTCTCACTGCCTTCAATCATCAGCCACTCATTGATTCTACCATGCCCCCCGTGATCCAGCCTCTTCGCCGACTGCCCCTCGCCCTGCGTGATGACATCTCGGCCGAGCTACAGAAACTCCTTGATGCTGGCATCGTTGAGGGGATTGACGCATCCCCTTGGTTGCAGCGAAGAAAAAGACGGGTGGTCTGTGGCCCTGCGTTGACCTCAGAATGGCTAACAAGGTAGCGATTCCTGACAAATACCCACTGCCCACAGCGGAGGAGTTGGCTGCCAAGTTCTATGGGTCCACCGTATTCACAAAATTGGACCTGCGCCAAGGCTACCTACAGGTTACCCTGCACCCTGACAGTCGTAACCTTACAGCCTTTGTGACTCACATGGGGGTTTTCCACTACATCCGCATGCCCTTCGGCCTCAGCTCCGCCCCCAGCTGTTTTTAAAAGATCATGGCCACCATCTTTGCAAGCATCCCAGGTGTGGTTGTGTACCTGGACGACATCGTAGTGCATGGTGCGATGTGTGACCTGCATGATGACCGCCTCTCCAAGGTGCTCGACGTGCTGGCTAGCCATAACCTCTCCCTAAATGGGGAGAAGTGCATCTTTTCGGCATCGGCTATTGAGTTTGTAGGATTTCACCTGACCGCTGATGGCCTGAGTCCACTACACTCAAACGTTGATGAAGTATTGCGCCTGCCAGAGCCCTCGTGCCCCGCAGAACTGTCCTCCTTTCTGGGCATGACAGCTTTCTACTTGTGCTTCCTCCCCAACTACTCTGATACGACCTCACCACTACGTGCCCTCCTAAATCAGGACACCCTTTGGTCAAGGACGCCAGCATGCTCAGCAGCCATTCGCCAACTCAAGACACAGCTCACCTCCCCACCAGTACTCGCCCATTTTGACTTGGAAAGCCCAACATTCGTGACCTGTGACGCATCCAACACTGCATTTGGGGCTGTGCTGTCCCAGCTTCATCACGGGACGGAGCGCCCAGTAGCCTTCGCGTCAAGGTCGCTCACTTCTGCTGAGCAAAAGTACTCCGTCAGGGAGAGGGAGGCTCTAGCTTGTGTTTGGGCATGTGAGAGATGGCACATGTACTTGTATGGACAACACTTTACACTCCGCACTGACCACAAGGCTCTCACAGCCTTGTAAGCTACAACCGGGTCGGGGCACAAGCCGCTGCGGTTGTATAGGTGGACTGAGAGATTGCAAGCCTATGATTTCACCACCCAGTTCACACCGGGTAGGGACAACGTGGTGGCGGATTTGCTTTCCTTTGCCACCTCCAGTCCCGCACCGGACTCAAACCATGACACCTTGGACCAAGGTTTGATCCTCATACTCCACACACCCCTCCAAGCTGCCGTCTCACTGCAAGAACTTCAGGCAGCGTCCGCAGTAGACCCAACACTGATCAAACTCCGGACCTTCATTCGAGAGGGCTGGCCCACAAAGGTGTCATAGGAACTAGCACCCTTCCACAGGGTCCTTTCACCTTGAGGCCTCGTATCCTAACCATGGTTCATGAGGGACATCTGGGTATCGTGAAGGTCAAACAATGCTGCAGGGTATCCTGGTGGCCAGGTATTGACAATGATGTAGAAACCATGGTCAAGGACTGTTCAGCATGCCTCACAAGCGGCAAGACTGGCCACACCCCTCCTCCCCCTCTGCAGCCCGTGGCATGGCCGACCAGCCCATGGACTCATATCCAGGTCGACATTTTCGGTGAACTCCATGCCATGCCTCAGCACTTGTATACACAGTTTTGTACAGTTTTGTTTGTCATTTGAGAAATTTTCCAGATTCCATCAAGGCAGGGGGTAAATGTAGCATATGACCGTATACCATACTGCTACATGACGTTACGGCAGTGTCACAAAGCCGTGGTTGGTTGAGTGATGCCTCACACCTGTTACAGCAGTTGAATAAAGACCGTTGAAAAAGTAAGTCGTGTCCTCATGTATTTCGGAACCAACACTATTGGTTTATTTAAAAAAAAGTATAGTGTGTGAACACTGATTTTTTTTCTGATTCTATTTGTGAAAATTGATGAAATGCATAAATATGCCTGCAGATCTGTTTGCCAAAGTTGAAAAATAAGTTGAGCATCTCAGTTAGGGCTGGGGAAGGGAAGGGGGGGGGGCGGCTTTATTTGATGGTAACGCACTTCAGATTAGCAGCCAGTACAGTGTGTGTTTAAAACCCATGTGCTGCAGTCGATCTAAATAAGTTTATATAACGCAACATACAATTTTACAAAAATTGTAAAAGTATTATTCCTGAATATTTATTTCACTTTCAACCACTCGACATGTTCAGTGGCATCAGTGCTATACATACACATATAGTTCTTATTTTTTTCGTTGTATTTTTGCCCTCTATGGACAATAAAAGCGGTATTGTGCTATGACCAAAACATAAATATAAATCTATATAAATAAAACATGAATTGGAATATTTCATATCACACACTTTTTATGCTGTGTCTTTGATTTAAAGATGACGTGATGAAGAATACGCAAAAATCTACAAAAATTGTAGAAATTGTAACATATGGGGTAACCCATGTGTTACAAACATCGTAGAAATTGCAGCACAAGGGTTACAATGTGAATGCTGTGTAAAGAGTTGTGTCTATTACTGCAGATGAGAACATACGCTTGCTTGGTACAGAACATACTGTACATAATGTTAGGTGGTTAATTGCTTTTGACCCGAAACAACTTTTGTTAGATTATTTTATTGTTTCACTCACCTGATTATGGCACAAAGTTCAGCGCACTGTAAACTGAGACTTGGAGTGAGAAGGTGCACCAAGCTCATCAGATACAGCACTCCGTTACCTTGTACACGTCATGGAACCGCCTTTGCACAATATAATCTTTCTGTAAATGTTGCACTGAGGCGACTCTTCATGAGCAAAGTTAAGCTACATTTGTGATGGGTGTCAGGTGAAGCCACGATGCGCGCCTGTGCGCACTTCTTCATTGATCATCGAGTCGGCAGATGAGACACCGAAATGAAGAACTGGAAATTTAAAATGCGAATGATTTCACATGAATTGGAATGCTAGTCCCGGTTCCAATCAATTCTTGACACTCGATAATCAACTCTCAGTATGTCAGACAGACACAATTGTCTCATGCATCACGAACAAACTGGCAAATAGGTTTTTATCAACACAAGGCAAAATCAATATTAACCTGCATTTGGCGGATTGGAAGAGGATGTTAATTCAGGAACCTGCATCCGACAACAATATTGTTACAAAAGAGTTGGATATCATCTACATTACATGTGCACAGTGAAGGCGAAGCTACACCCTGTGAGGAAGGGTAGCAAGGAATATCAAATAGGACAGAACAGAGAGGGCAGAACAGGTGTACCGATTGCTGCTATGCAAAAACCCTTGTAAAGAATTTCAGTGTAAATGAGAGGCCAGTACGATAATCAAAAGGGCTGCGAGTAGCAATTTGAGTGGTCTCACACTAAGCATCTTAATCCCTTAGACATGTGTCTACGGAGACATGCTAGTGAATCACCGCTGCCAAACATGGAGTCAGAAGTGTCTCGAATTGCTATGGGACGCCATCGTTGGAGTTGGAATTGTGAATAAGGATGGGAGAACTCTGCTTCTTCCACCACTCATAGTTATTATTCTTTTGTTTTTAACTACACTGTAATCGACTGTTTGCTCCCTGTACAACCAGTCAGAGTTTGGGCCAAATTATGGGCTCTGAGTCAGGTTTGTTTTCAGTGAATGTGTGAGGCAGATCATGTATTTATATTGGCTTCATTAAGACATGATCTTTCACTCTGACTCAATCAGTTCCCAAATGAGCTTGAGGCAAGAATCAATGGATCCAAATTTGAAACTCAGGTCCTCAAACGGAAAAGACTGAAGACTGAAGTTCCCTCTCCAGGTCGGAGATGACATCTTGCCCTAAGTCGGGGAGGTCAAGTATCTTGAGGTGTTGTTCACAAGTGACTGAAAGAATCAGATCACAGATACAAGCAGCAAAAAGTTGACTTGACTCTTAGAGGTATGGTGAGAAAATTAGTTGTCCAGCTCAGAGTATGCTCACCTCCATGGTCAAGTTAATGTGGAGGACCCAAGATGCTGGGCCCTATTTTGGTAGACTAGCACACATGCACTCGGCGTAAAAACGGGTGTGATTTAATTTTCCTGCCAACACAAGTCGAGTCTACTGCGTTTGGGGCTGAGTTGCACCTTTCTTGGTGTTTCACCACCTGGTGTTGCCTCGCCGCTGACTCATCCGACAATGGGACAACACAAAGTATTCTGCGCTCGATGTAAATACAGGCCGTTAGTTATTGTTAGTGCTTGGTGAAGTGGCTGGGCAGAGGGAATTTGGGGTTTTCTGCTTCGACTGCTGCCCCCATGATGTAATTCTGCATGAGCCTAAGAAGATGCATGGATGGAACTCTACTTCGATTGTGATAGCGCAGGGGTGGCAAACTCATTTCACATTGTGGGCCACATACGGCCTTGGTAGATGTCAAGTGGGCCGGACCATTAAAATGACTCTCTGCTATAAATAACCAAAATAGTGTCTTTCCTTTGTTTTGGTCTAAAGAAGCACAAGAAGATTAGGAAAACGTTGTCATTTAACAAACAGATATTTTACAAAACATTTCATGAAGCTCCTTAGACAAAGGTGCAATTTACTTTTATCATTCACATATATGCATTGCAACTGATCCCACTGATTGCACAAAGGCACACAACTTTAACAAGTAATTGGTATTGAAAAATATAGTAATGCACTTTTAAGATTAAACGAGATTTATAAAGAAAGGAATTTTCAAACGATTTACACGAGCATATAAAATCTAAATGTAATCCCTGCCTACACCTTACAAACTAAGGAGAGTGCTATTAAATGTGTAAAGAATAAAGTATTCACATGTCCTTGATAGCGTCTGCTGTGCTCGGTCTGTCTCAGTGACAGACTGAGGCCGCTGTTGTCTTCTTCTCTGATCAAAACAATGTTGTCATTTACTCTGATCAAAACAGTGTGTCCCCCTAGCGGATATTCCATGAATTGCACCTTATTAAAAATATTCATTCCGTGTCTTTTATGCATTTTTTCACTTTTGAATTATCCTGCGGGCCTGATCAAACCTCCTTGCGGTCCAGCCCGCGGGCCGTATGTTTGACACCACTGTTATAACGTTACTTGTCTCTAATTTCGATCCATCAATCCATTTTGTAATCCACTTATCCTCACAAGGGTCACGGGTGTGCTAGAGCCTATCCCAGCCGTCTTTGGGCAGTAAGCGGGGTACACCCTCAACGTATATGAACAACCACTCACTGTGCCGTATTTCATGAGACAATTAAAGGTCTCCCTCCAGCTGGGAGTTGCATAAATGATGGCCCCCCCTCGAAGAAAAAGGGCAGTAGAATGAGTTCATGTCAATGCTCTTGGGTCTTCAAGTTGAAGATTGCATGACTGTCCATGTCTTGCCTTGTTATATTACTGTATTTTGTTATTTTATGTGAACTGTTCTGGAAACTTCTTTCTTTCAGCTGCAGCTGTTGTGAAAGCACTATATAAACAACAATGTAATGTATTGTATTGTACCGTATATGAGTATGAGAGACAAGACATGATGAGGCTAGCACTGACCTACTGTCTTTCTTCAGAAATGGGACCCGATGCTTAAACTGGTGGCTGAGGGCTACGCCGCCAAGTGCATCTGGAACCACAACCCAGACCTGGAGGACACCGGAGAGAACCTGTTTGCTGGCACTGGACCCCTGGACCTGCGGGTGGCGCTGGAGAAGTGGTTCCTGGGTGAGTGAGACTGCTGAGGACACACATGAGAAAATCAATGAAAAGTTGTGAACCTGCTATTTTTACATTATTTGATGACATTATACATTACATTACTTCTACATTTGACTACATTGCATACTACATTATGTGACACTACCTTATTTGCCCACATTACATTAAATTATAACTAAATTATTTTACCTCATTATGCACCATATTTGACTGTGATATGTACTGTCATTTGACATTGTTTCATTTTTTACTCCATTATGCAATAATGATCAAATGAATTTGACACATTACAAACTACATTTTTTGACCATGTTAGATATTTGTTCATTATTTGTCTGCAGTACATACTACAGTGCTACGACTGTCCTACCTAGCTTTGCGCATGAACTGATGAAGTCTGCGCTAATGAAAGACCAAACGGCTTCTTAGACAACCAGAACAGTCTAGTGCTGTCACGTTGCGAGGTGGTGATGGACCCCAAAAAGCAGGCAAGAGGGAGGAGCAGGGTGTACTTGACAGAATGTATTAAAACACGGAGAAAACTAAATCCTAAACAAACAAAGTCCTGAAAACAAAAAGAATCCAAAGTAGCAAACAAAACCATGACTGAAGCAAAAACTAACCATAACCGAAACATCACCGGAAGAAACATGACCGTAGCAAACAAACAGCAACAAACACAAACAAGCAACAATGACCCGACCATGAGTAGTCGGGCTGGGAGCCCTTTTAAAGCACTAATTACAGAATAACCAACAGGTGTGCAGCTGCAGGGCGAGCCCTACAGTGCCACCTGTTGGTCCCAAACAGAATCATGACAAGTGCTAATTGATTCAACGACGCTGAGAATATTCACAGGGTTTACATTCTCCAATATATGACCACGTTGCATATTACGTTATTTAACCAGATTATAAGTGATAATATTTGAATACATTATATGTTGCATAATACATTGTATTACACACATTATTTGACCACATTAACTAACACTAGGGATGGGTACCGAAGTCTCCACTTTTTTTGTTGTACAGACCCTTTTGTTTCGACACTACTGTAAATTGTGATTGTGCTTAACTGGAAGAGACTTTCCGTGGCACACTCGAATGCAGCAGAGCACACACACCAGTGTAATGGCACCCACAGAGGCTTTTACACAAAAAATACATTTACAGGTCTTAAGAGATTGAGACAACTACATGTGCATCCGCCTGATGGCAAGCCACACAAATACGGAATATAAAGGATACAATAATCCATCGTTTTTCGTGGTTAATGGGGACCAGAAACCCCCCTGCGAAAGGTAAAACCCACGAGGTAGGATTTGCCCCCCCCAGGAATTTTCGTGTATGTTTATGTAGGTACCAGCATGTTTAAAAGATGTAAACAGCATTTATACTTTACATATCAGAGACAAAGATGACAGCAATACACGTATTTCCTTAAATATTTAATTATAAAACCTTATACAGTAATTAACATTCATCAACATTGCTTCCTGAGAGAGGTGAACAGGCTTGTGTTGGTGGCGTAGAAGGCTGCTCTCACTTGAATCATACAGGCTTTTGGTTCCCTCGAAGACTTTTCTGCTGGAAGCACTGACAGTGTAGCTGAGGTTTTGAAATTGGAGAAAATATGGTGAATTAGTTGAAATAGGTTTAAGGCTTCTTTTTTATCAGACAGCACCCATCACAGAACTCCCGCGAGGGACACAGTCGAATGCCTTCTCCAAGTCCACAATACACATGTAGACTGGTTGGGCAAACTCACATGTGCCCTGGAGGACCCTGCTAAGGGTATGAAGCTGGTCCACTGCTCTTCCTGAACCTGAGACTCGAGTTCCTGAAGGACCCTCCCCTCCAGCACCCCTGAATATAACTTAGCAGGGAGGCTGAGGAGTGTGATCCCTCTGTAGTCGGAACACACTCTCCAGTCCCCTTCTTAAAAAAAGATACCATCACCCCGGTCTGCCAATCCAGAGGCACCCTCTCCGATGACCATGCTTTTTAACCACATCGATGACTACAACCCCAGAGAAAGTAGAGCCCTCCTCAGAGTCCTCAGACTCTGCTTCCTCTAAGGAAGGCGTATTGGTGGAGTTGAGGAGGTCTTTGAAAGATTCTGCCCACTGACTCAAAATGTCCCGAGTCGAGGTCAGCAGTGCCCCATCTCCACTGTAAACAGTGTTAATGGCGCACTGAGATGTCAGTTGGTGGACCAGAATTTCCTCCAAGCCGTCCGGAAGTCAGCTTCCATGGGCTCAATGAACTCCTCCCACGAGTTCTTACCTTGGCGACCGCTGAAACGGCGTTTCGCTTGGCCAGCGGGTACTGTCAGCTGCTTCCGGAGTCCCATAGGCCAGAAAAGACTGATAGGACTCCTTCAGCTTGACAGCATCCCTAACTGCAAGTGTCCACCAGTAAGTTCAGGGGTTGCTACCATGACAGGCACCGACCATCTTACGGCCACAACTCCAACACCTGGGACGTGAGCAAAGCTCTACTGGAGGTGGTAGTTGAAACTTAAAATTAATTAAAAAAAAAAAAACAGCAACATCAACAACAACTGACAATTCCCTTTCAGTCAGGCAAAAGTGCATATAACCAAGGAATACAGAAAGATTTTTTTTTCATAAAACACATTCATAAACACAATCAATGTCAATGTCATAGTCTTTTTCAACAAAACTTTTAACATAACCTTGAACATCAAGGTCACCGGGGTTTCCAGTCTAACCTCATCTGTCAAACGATAAATTACTATTATAGACAGGAAGGGCCTCAGAACTGATCCCGAATGCAGTCCCACCTTCAACTTAAACTTGTTTGTCACACCTATAGCACACCTCACCACTGTTGTGCTGCCCTCATACATGTCCTTTACTACTCTAGCATACAGTACTTTCTTACAAACATTCCTCCCAAGACCATTATTATAAATTATTGATGACATTGAAGTGGAGCGGTCAATCGGAGGTCAGACATTCATTCATTCAATTCATTTGTTTATTCAATTGGAGGTTAGCGCGTCGACCTCACAGTGCAGAGGTCGTGGGTTCGATTCCGGCTCTGGCCTCCCTGTGTGGATTTTACATGTTCTCCCCGGGCCTGTGTGGGTTTTCTCCGGGTACTCTGGTTTCCTCCCACATTCCAAAAACATGCATGGCAGGCTGATTGAACACTCTAAATTGTTCCTCGGTGTGACTGTGCCCGAAGACAGCTGAGATTGTCTCAAGCATGCCCGCGATCCCTGTGAGGATAAAGTGGATCGGAAAACGGATGGTTGGATGGATATTCAAGTGGAAGTTAAAAGCAGCCTGTAGCACATAAACTATCTCTCAAATTAATTATAAAGAGTGGAGAGCGTCACCCGGTACTAGTTCCAAATCCAGTCACTAAAAATGTCCTTGTCTGTGTGTGTGTGTGTGTGTGTGTGTGTGTGTGTGTGTGTGTGTGTGTGTGTGTGTGTGTGTGTGCGTGCACTTATTTGTGTGCGTGTGTGTAGAACATCTCTACTATGACTTCCATAACAACAGCTGTAATGACGACAAGATGTGTGGACACTACACACAGGTCAGTGACACACACACACACACACACACACACACACACACACACACACACACACACACAAAATTGATCCAAAATTTGTCCTTGAAACAGGCTTAATCTTCCTTCTTCAAATATCATCTAAACTTTGTTGATCTCACGATGGACTCTCACTGTATATCATTAGCCCATTGTTCCATCTCAATGATTGTCATTTTCAGCACATTCAAGAAGGTTGCTGCATTTTTCCACAGTCTGGTGGATGTGAGTGACATGTGAGACTTTGCCATGACTTTGCAGATGGTGTGGTCGGATACTCACAGGGTGGGCTGTGCCGCCCACCTGTGTAACAACATGGAGGGCCTGGCATGGGAGAAGATCTCTTTCCTGGTGTGCAACTACTACCCAGCGTCAGTGCTAATTTCTCTAGATTACTAGAGCTAATGGTAATAGCACTGCTAGATGACAGTGCTACTTTTTCAACATTACCATCGCTAATACTATTGCTCACAGTACTGCTCCTAGCAGTAGTCCTCTTATTTACCACAGCTAATGCTAATGTCAAGAGTACTACAGCCCAGCGCCAGCCCTACTTTTTCACCATGATCAGATCCTTATGCGAACTAATGCTAAATACTGGAGTGCTACAGTGGAGTGAGAGTAGCCTCTTCCGGAGATCAGTGTTTGCATTGTGCCGCCACTGATCTATCCTGTTCTGTGTGTGTGTGTGTGTGTGTGTGTGTGTGTGTGTGTGTGTGCGTGTGTGTGTGTGTGTGTGTGTGTGCGCGCGTGCGTGTGTGCGTGCGCGTGTGTGTGTGTGTGTGTGTGTGTGTGTGTGTGTGTGTGTGTGTGTGTGTGCGCACGCGCACCCCCGTGGGCATGTGAACGCATGCGTGCAGTGGGAACTATGAAGAAGAGCGCCCTTATGTGGAAGGAGACTCTTGCTCCCAATGTCCGGAAAAACTTCAAAAATGTGAAAACAACCTCTGTGGTATGACATTATTTTAAGTACCTTACTGCTAACACACACACACGCGCACACACACACACACACACACACACACACACACACACACACACACACACACACACACACACACTCAGTTTTTGAAAACAGTTTTATTTCAGAACATATGACATTATTTGACTATACGACACATTAGTTTTTGACTGCATTACTTAATGCATTGTTTTCCTTATACATGATACATTATTTGACCACATTAAGTACGACTTGATTGGGTTAATTTGCACAAAAAAATAATGACACGACATTACATACTACATTATCTGACTACAAAACACACAATGGTGCCTACGGTTGCACATTTTTAATGATGGTACATTAATTATTCCAATATTTGACCACATTGCATATTAATTTAAAAAGACAATGTTACATAAGATGTAATTGAGTACTGTATGTTACACACTGTATTATTTAATGATGTTGGACACTTGCTTTGTGAAATGTGTCATTTACATCATCTTAAGTCTGTTCCGGGAAATCAAAACAATGGTAAAAGCTAATAATATGTTAATTTGGTGTGTGGTTTGCAGTTCCTGACATGGATGACAATGAGGGTGGAGAGGAGGAAGAGGAGCAGACTATTTTTCATCTTCCTACCACAACAGTAGAGTCATACCACCAGGGGGACATCACCACCAGAACCAGCAGAACTAGCAAAACCCCCCGTCTGCTGCTGACCGACACTCTTCCTCCTTATCACGTGACCTCCGAACCTAAATTCTTCTCAGGTGAGGAGGAGAAGGAGGATGTGCCTGTTCTTTCTCTCACAACAACAGAGACATACCACCAAGCGGACATCATCAGCAGGACAATCCCTCCCCCACTGAGTTCCACTTCAGCCCAGCGGAAAGCAGCCATGAGGAAAGAGGAAGATTTGAAGGGAGGACAGCAAGAAACAAGAATGGACGGGTTACCAATCATCACAATATCTCACAAAGAGATGACGAGTGACGCTTCATCACCATCACCATTTCCGCTAATGCTTTTTCCTTTACTCTCCTTTACCTTCTTCATCCTCAGTGGGCTGCCATAGTGAGGATGTGGACAAAACATGCGCACAAAAAAATACTACTAATAAAAAGGTTGGGTACCTGTTATGATAATATGTATACATTTATTGAAAATGTACTTCAATATCGTAATAATAATTAAAAGCAGCATTGTGATGACCACAGTTTGGAGGTTCTGGGTTTGAATCTCAATTTAGGCTCTCCAGTGAGGACTCTGCAAGTTTTATGAGGCAAATTGGAGCGCTAATGAGCATGGATACGAACTAACATGGTGAGGCAACTGGGCAAGGGTGACAAATTATTTTGTTGTGGATTTTTTTTTTTCCCAGTTAGCTGCTAAATGTAAACTTTTCTGTGTCTAGTGTCCATTTAATAAACTGGACTGACATGGCAGGACCCTCTAGCAGGAAAAACAAACTACAAACAGGAATTTATAAGTATTTTGACATTTTTACGGATTATTTCTGAGTTTGACGAGCCTTCTTTAAGGTCTAAAGTTAAAAAAACGGGAAGTAGGTGGCATGATGTGTATAAGTTAATGGAGTGCGTGTCTGATGAGCTTGGTGCCTCCTCCCAGTGCAAGCCTCAGCCTGCAGCACGCAGAACTTCATTGCCATAAACTGGTGACTTAAACAATAAAATACGTTTATTGTCTCAGAGGAAATCAGTGTGCGTTTTTTTGTTTTGTTTTGTTTTTTTGTCATAAGACGTGCTGTTATTTTGAATGATTGTTACTTGCAAGTGCACACACACATACACTTATACACTCATACACATCGAAATAGGATTGGTATCGGCTGACCACTGGGTTCAATGGATGTGTGAGGTCAATGGATATGTCTTTTGTTTGGAAGTGCTGCTTAATGTTGTTAAAACCACAATCTTGTAACAAACTGTATGAGCCACAACAGGTTTGAGAGTACTGGTCCTGTCATACAATTAAAACTAAATAGTCTCTCTTCTTCGTCAGCTTTCAGAATTTATAACATTACTGTCATATCCTGCAAATAACAAACACTGGGCTGTTCATAACAAGAGCTACTGGAAACGATCTCCCATAATTACAGTAAAAGTTTTTTTTTTAACTACAAAACAAAAAATACAAGACCAAGCCAGCTTGGAGTAGACCAGCAATTCAGGACTTGTGTCCGAATTACCGATCCGCCACTGGATGCAACGTTTCAAGCAGAGCAAGAAGAGCTCATTGATGCTCCTTTGGCTGTCAAATGAAAAGTCCTTTGTGAGGTATCTGTTTTGGACAATGAGGATGAGGCAGAGGAGGAGGGGGACTAGAGAAGATGAGCGGCGAGGGATAGCGAGAAAAGCCTGAATGGAAGTTTACAGCGATGCTGCTCTTGGCCAATCACAGCGTGCGGCTGTCATCTGGGCTTTGTGATTGGATGCTGGTCAGAGGCAATGAGAGAAGTGGAGAGAGGAAGGAGGAGGAAGAGCAACCTCTTCATCATTCCATCTATGCTTTCTGCGATGGAATGCCTTGCACACGGCACCATCATGACAACTGCTTTTTCGCAGCAGGAGGAGGGAGACTGAGCGGCCGACGTCGTGGATTCTTATTCCTGTCATTCCTTTCCTTATTCGCTTCTTCCTCCTCCTCCTCCTCCTCCTCCCCTTTTTCCTCCTCGCCATCCTGACACCTCGTAAGACCTGGCCTGCCGCCAGGATGGGCTGTCACCTCACTCGGGCCAAGGTGAGTGACCTCTTCCAGGGAGAAGATCAACGATGAGGCATGTTTTTTGGTACTTCTGGGTATGTGGTTACCATGGAAACAAGGTTTCAAAATATTGTCCTGAAAGTGACGGTAGTCACATGCTATGGCAACATCTGAGCAAGCCTTTTTCTCAGTCGCTTTGGTACCTTTCTCAGATCGGCATTTAAATGCTCAAAACTATCTGTTCAATTTTCATGTCATCATTGTATAACTTGCGTAAATCCAAAAAATCACTTCATTTTTTCAATTTATTTAAGTTGCTTTGGTGTGTCCATGCAAAAGATCATGTACAATTCTAAGCTGTTGACCACATTGTGAATTCCTTTTCTCATGTTCATCAAAATGTATTACAATCCTTTAAAACAGGTGTGAGCAACTGGCGGCCCGTGACCACACTACGAGTGGGCCCTTTTCCATGAAAAATATGAGGCAATCAGGGTGAGGGTGAAAAAAAATCACAAGTAAATCGTGGAAAAAAAATCAAAAACATGAACAAATACTGTAAAAATAAACTACATCTATCTATCTATCTATCTATCTATCTATCTATCTATCTATCTATCTATCTATCTATCTATCTATCTATCTATCTATAAAAATCCTCGGGTGGTGTCCGTCACCCATTCAGCTCGGGTCCTCTACCAGTATCCTTGCTGTTCCCAGCACTGAGCTTTTCTGGACTGAGATGTCTGATGTCGTTCCCGGGATCTGTTGCAACCACTCATTTAGTTTGGGGGGTAATTCCCGCTAGTGCTCCGACCACCACAGGCACGACTGTCACCTTTACCTTCCAGGCTCTCTCCAGCTCCTCTCTGAGCCCTTGGTATTTCTCCAGTTTCTCGTGTTCCTTCTTTCTGATGTTTCCGTCACTTGGGAGCGCTACATCCACTACAATGGCTTTCCTCTGCCCTTTATCTATGATCACGATGTCCAGTTGGTTCGCCATTGCCATCTTGTCAGTCTGTATCTGGAAGTCCCACAGTATCTTCGCTCTGTCATTCTCCACCACCTTCGGAGGTGTTTCCCATTTTGACCTTGGGGTTTCCAGGCCATACTCCGCACAGATGTTTTGGTAGACTATGCCAGCCGGCTGGTTGTGGCGTTCCAGGTAGGCTTTCCCTGCCAGCATCTTACACCCTGCAGTTATGTGTTGGATTGTCTCAGGTGCCTCTATGCACAACCTACACCTTGGGTCTTGTCTGGTGTGGTATATCTGGGCCTTAATGGCTCTGGTGCTCAGGGCCTGCCCCCGAACAGCCAGGATGAGTGCCTCTGTGCTGTCCTTCAGGCCAGCCCTCTCTAGCCACTGATAGGACTTCTTGAGATCAGCCACTTCAGTTATGGTCCAGTGGTACATTCCGTGTAGGGGCTTGTCCTCCCATGATGGTCCCTCTTCCAGCGCCTCATCCTCTGTTCCCCATTGTCTGAGACATTCTCTGAGTACGTCATCTGTTGGAGCCTTCTCCTTGATGTATTCATGGAGCTTGGATGTTTCATCCTGGACAGTGGCTCTCACACTCACTAGTCCCCGGCCTCCTTTCTTTTGGCTTGCATACAGTCTCAGGGTGCTGGATTTGGGATGGAACCCTCCATGCATGGTTAGGAGCTTTCAGGTCTTAACGTCCGTGGTCTGAATCTCTTCCTTTGGCCACTTTATTATTCCTGCAGGGTATCTGATCACTGGCAGGGCATAGCTGTTTATTGCCCGGGTCTTAATGAGATATATATCTAAAATATATATAAAACAGAAATGAAACTCTGAAGCTGCCTGTTTTGAACTGTGATTAGGGGTCAACTGTAGTCAGCATATCATACCACCACAATCACCATGAAATGGCAGACATTTCTTTGTTGCGCCAGCGGCATACTTAAACAGAGTCTGGCTGGACGCTGGTAGGCTAAAAGCGGTCACTTGATTTTCCAGGTGCTATCTTACATCTCTTTGCTCACTGTCACTAGCGTGGAATTCAATATCTTTTCGTGACTATTTAATCATTTGTTGAACAAATATTGCGAAAATGGCATTAAACGCCATATATTTTCATGTGACTACATGAGAAGCAAAACATGGGTCGAGAATTGTCTCGCCGGGATGGTTGGAAACCAAGTGACAACTTCTATTTGTGTGCTGTCTATTTATTCTCCCTTATTCTTTCTGATGGAACAATAAATAAAAATCAAAAGGCAAGGCAAAGGTGTTACAATAGTTTAGCATGACATATTTTGTTGCATTGTACCTCGAACACCACAAAACGTCCTCATGAGATGCTTTGCTTTGTTTGTCCACCTATCAAGGACATGACTATAATTTAAGCCATTTTATAAAGGGTGTGTTGTGAGTATTCCAGGCTCAATTTTCGTTTGAGCATACAAATCTGGTCGAAGGACTGGAGTGTCAAAACCCGCCCCCCTCGCAATCGGTGAATTTCTGCAAAGCAGAGGTTGACTTTTTAAAAAAAAAAAACATGTTCATTATTATTGTTATCAGAAGCAGCAGTATTAGTATATATTTATATAATGTTCTATTTTATTATGTAATGCGGGATTTATGCCTCTATTAAGCCACTACGAACCAATGACAAATGGTTCCCAGATCTGCTGATTATTGGATACATTCATCTGTGTTTTTATGCAAGAAAACGTGCCAAAAATCATAAGGTAAAACCGCAAAAGGTGAAGTTCTGGTCACAAATGAAAACCTGCAAAAGAGTGAATCTGTAATACCCGAACCGCAAAGTCGGGAGGGCAACACTCTTTATATTGAGTTGCCGCACGACACAATGTTAAAGCGTCTGCCAATGGAAGAACAAGCAATTGGACAGGATCAACAGCCACAGTCAAGAAGAGGAAGAGGAGTGAGGTTGAGTTGCGAAGGAGTTGGAAGGCAAAGCAAAGGATGAAGCTGATGAGGCCGAGGGCAAATGTACATTCCTGATGAGATAACACAAGGCACCAGAAGACCATGTTCTAAATCATCGGCTTTCGGTGCTGGTAGACTGCACTGTAATTCACTCATGGGACTGCGTGTATAGTTTTCCTGAATGAGAGAGTCTTACTTTGGCATTCATACTTCTTTTTAGTTTAGTTTTTTTCTGTGCTATACAGTGCTGTCTTTTTCCTTTTTGTATCGCAATGAGATGGTCTGTCAATGAACTCAAGTACAAACAGTGAAAGCGTAAATGTGAATCTCATACAGTCTTTTGCAGTCCATCTATCACATGCACTCAGGTGTAACTTACAATTTCAAAGAACTGTTTCCAAAACTTGAGCACCAGTTTCCATCACGTCATTCCAAAGTGTATTTTTACAACATGAATAAGCAAATTAGAAAATCTCACCCATAGGCCATGACACGACCTGCTGGTCATTCTGATGGCACCGACGTGTTCATGAGAACGAAGGCTTTTTCAGAGGATTCATGGTGTTTTTCCATTTCTCTTTATTGTTTTGAGAATTGCATTTAGTATTTGCAAATGCCAAAGATGATTGAAGAAATGTACCAAAGTGTCTGATAAAAGCTGTAAGATGACTTGATGAAAATATTGCCTCACATGTTCACGCTCTGGCAAACTACGTTCTGTAGCGTGGGTGCCAGTGTGCGCCGACGGTTCTCCAACCACCACCAAACTTCCACACCCAGCCGTACACCAGTGTGAGTGACACTGGAGGCAAGGTGGGTGAAATGTCTTGCCCAAGGACTCAAAGACACATGACTCAGACAGAGAGGGATAAAAAAACAGCTGACCCTCCACTGACTGAATGACTTGCTGGACCTCCTGAGCCATGTCAGTGTCAATCATATCTTTTGGGTAGCAACTTCCTAATTTCATGGAGCTATTTTTTGTTTTCATTTTTGGGGGGTGTGGGGGGGACATGAAGGAAGGGTTTTGTCAAACTACCAAAATATGACACAATAACAAATGAAATTTGTTTTTTTTATATCTATAACAAAGGGTTTTTTATGTCTTAAATATACATTGTGTCTAACAGCCAACTATATTTCTTGTAAAGAAGCAAAGCTAAATTGCTTAAAAACAGAGGGGTGGCCGGCGAGCCAGTGGTTAGCGTGTTGACCTAACAGTGCAGAGGTACCGGGTTCAATTCCAGCTCGGGCCTCCCTGTGTGGAATTTGCATGTTCTCCCCGGGCCTGCATGGGTTTTCTCCGGGTACTCCGGTTTTCTCCCACATTCCAAAAACATGCATGGCAGGCTGATTGAACACTCTAAATTGTCCCTAGGTGTGAGCGTGGATGGTTGTTCGTATGTGTGTGCCCTGCGATTAGCTGGCAACTGGTTCAGGGTGTCCCCCGCCTACTGCCCGAAGACAGCTGGGATAGGCTCCAGCACCCTTCGCGACCCTTGTGAGGATAAGCGGATCAGAAAATAGATGGATGGATGGATGGATGATTCTACTTACCCCAAAAGTCAAAATCAATAGTCAGAACTCTATTGTGAAAACAAACAAACAATAATAATGACACAAATATTTTGTACCACGAATACATGAATATACGTTTAACCTTATAGGCCACTCCTCCTGGTTGACAAACAGCATAGCGTACTGTATTAATTTCAGGTTCCGGTTCTGTGTAGTAAGTAGATTTTCTCTTTTCTCACGACATACTCTCTCTGAGTGTTCAATCAGCCTGCCATGCATGTTTTTGGAATGTGGGAAGAAACCGGAGTACCCAGAGAAAACCCACGCAGGCTCGGGGAGAACATGCAAACTCCACACAGGAAGGGCGCAGCCGGGATCGAACCCACGACCTCTGCAGTGTGAGGTTGACGCGCTAGCCACTGGTCCAACTGAAATCAATTGGCAAATTCCTATAACTGGCAATGAGTCCCTTTAGCCACTCTTCTTTGTAGAATTACTTTAACAGGAGAGGGTTTTTGGGCATGAATGACCTTTTAAAGGTCATGCCACAGCATTTCAATTGGATTCAAGTCTGGACTTTGACAAGCCCACTCCAAAACCTTGTTTCTTTTTTTTTTGTTGGTGTGTTTGGTCTTTTAACCCATTCAGAAATTGACTTGCTGGTATGTTTTGGATCATTTCCTGCAGCCAAACTCATGTGCACTTCAGCTTGACGGCAAAAAGTGATTGCCGAACATTTTCTCATTTCTGGTAAAAAGCAGAATTCATGGTTCTATTAATCACAGCAAGTAGTCCAGGTCCTGGAGAAGTCTGGCATGCTCACACCATCATACCACCACCACCATGTTTGGCTGTTGGCATGAATTATTCTCCTGCAAATTATGTTCTTTTTCTAAAATGCTGTGTTGTAAGGAACACAGCTTCCAAAAACTTTAATTTTTGTCTCACCAGAGAATAGAATATCCTTTCCAAAAGTTTTCGGAATCAGTCAGATGTTATGACCTGTTGAGTCGTCGCTGTGCTCTTGGGGTAATTTTTGAAGGCCAGATGTTGACTGCTGTTCCTTGTTTTCTCCATTTGTGGATAATGGATCTTACCGTGGTTTGCTGGAGACCGAAAACTTTGGAAATGGCGCTGTAACCCTTTTTGGACTAATAGATGTCACGTTACTTTATTTGTCATCTGTTCTTGATTTTCTTTTTGGTATTTTGTTGAAGCTTTTGGGGATATTTTGGCAGACAAGTTTTATTCAAGTGATTTCCTGATTGAACAGGTCTGTAATCAAGCATTGGTGTGGTCAGTGAAAATGAACTCAGATTACCAAAAATATGATTAACTCATGATTTAACAAGGAGGGCATGGATTTCTTCCACAAAGGGCCAGAAAGCTTTGAATAGTTTTTTCCCCCTCCCTCTTTAATAAATAAAAACACAATTTATAAACTATATTTTGCTTACTTGGATGATCTTTGTCTGATATTCAAATTTGTTTGATGATGTTTAAAATTTAAGGGAGAATACTATGCCAAAAAAGAATTTATGAAAGGGAAGAGTCGTTTTTCATAGCGCTTTGTTAATAGTATGTTCATCAGTCGTGAAGAATGATTACCATGTTTATACTGTAGGTATAGCTCTGTGTTCATTGAGCATGATATGCAGGATTTCAAGCGTTTATTTGCATGTTTGCTGTCGTGGTTCACACCAATGCTTAATTCATGTTTAGCTTGATGTTTTTTGTTTTTGTGTAAACCCCCATGACTGGCATCATTCAATGTTTGCTTCACGTGCTTAATGCATGTTTGATGTGGATGTCACTGATCTTTAAATTAGCCCCATGGCAATACTGTTTATTATTGTGACGTCTTTGTGCCTATATCTTGCTGTAATGTTTTCGTACTTTCGTACGCAATGAAAAGCTGGTTTGGTGAGTCATTGTGACACTTTGACATTGATACTTGATGTCTTTGACAACACAGTACAAAACTGGGAAATGTAACTTCTATTCATACCAAACAATACCTCACCATAAATTAATGAAATAATGTTGTGTCCAAAAAAGGAGAAAAGAGGGTGACTCATCCTCCTCCTCCTTTTCCTCCTCCACGTTGACAACATAATCACTCGCTTATGCAATGTTTTTATCCAGCATTTCTTCACCTTTACATGCATGATGTTCTTCCTGCTGTTATCCACTGCAAGTTCATCAACATATTGGTTCACTTCAGACATCAAGGGATGAACCTAATTTAAGCCATTTTGATTAGGATTTGGATGAAGGAGTTATATTGCCACTGCCTGCTTGTTCATCATCTTCCATGAACTAGGACGTAGTCTGCTCACCAAATAACATTGGAACATGACTAACCACCATGAAAGATGTGTAACAAAACAGAGAGAAAGACTTCCTCTCTGACTACATGCCTGCTTGGGAGGTGAGTCTCTTCACATAAAGATGAAGAGGACTTCATTCAATTCTTTTAATGTCATCATCAATTTTCATCATATTGAACTAAGCGGCCAGGGCGGACGTGCATGATAAGTTACATTTTCTGTTCTGTAGTTGTCATCACACTTTTCTTCTCTGCCAACACTGGTTACCTTCTGGTTACCTTCTGGTGGTGACGTCACGTAAATATAATGAGATGCTACAGTGAGATGAGGTGAGATGTGTTCTTTTAGTAAACTGGATCTCAATCTGACGTTCGACCTTTGAATCTGAGTTTGGCCTTCCTGTGTGGAGTTTATGTGTTCTTCCCACCCTTACTTGGCTTATCTCTCCACGTACTCGAACTTCCATACATATCAAGACAAAAGTTAGTTGTGCACAGGTGTCAACATGCCAATTTATATATTGCCACCAGATGGCAACCAGTCCATGGTGTACTCTGCCTCGCTGCAGTTAGCTCAATAGGCTCCGGCTTGCCTGCAATCCCAATGAGGACAAATAAGAGATAGATGCCTGCATTGGCTGGCAACCATTTCAGGGCGTACCTCGCTGACTGCACAATGACAGCTGGGATAGGCTCCAAAGCACACCCATGACCCTCGTGAGGATAAACTGCTCGGATGATGCATGGATGGATAGAAACTAGATGCATGGATATGCAATATACAGAAGTGTGCTTACATAATGAAAAAGTGACAAATGAGAGGGCAGTATATTTGAGAGCAAAGTGGAAACAAATGAGTGAAAGCCAAAGCGAGGATGTAGCGACACTTGAATCAATTTGTGTTACCATCAACATGCATCGCCGCATGACTGTGCTCGTGTGTGCCTGAGGCATTGCATAGTGAGCATAAAGAGGCAGGCGGGGTGAACAAGTGCTGCTGACCTACATCCCGTCTCATCTTTTTTGTGTGTTGACTGCAGTTGTCTTTGTGGAAACAGAAGCATCGCAGAGACTCATGAAACAAAATGTCGCCACAATGGCTGCGAAAGTGTTGCCAGCCCCAATTTTTCATATTTGTAAATGTGTTGAATCTGTTAAATCAGACATTTATACACGTTACATATTCCTGAACAAAATGTCAATTGAGCCTTTCATGAAATCTATCATCTTTCGTCTAATTACCGGCACCAGATCCAGGGGTAATCTGGAGCGGCAGCTAGGGTTACACGGGCTAAGAAGCACTGCCTAACCTCTGTGGATCAATAGAAAGAGGAGACAAAGTTGGCATGTTTCTACTGTGTGAACTCGTTTAATCTCAAAAGTTACAGTCCAGTCACTTAATTTCAACATTGCTGACCCAATAAAACAAACTACAGTGTCATTCAAGTACTGTATTGTCATGACCATACGATGCACCATATCAAAAGGCGTAGTGTCAGTTACAGGTGCTATTTTGTATTTAACACAGGTATACGGCGCATTGTATTATTGGATGCTCGCATGGTAAAATACACGCTAGCTTAAAATATCTGCTACAGTATGTGTTTAAAAAGGTAGCGGGAGCAAAACTGAGTTCAGCTTTTATTTATTGAAGTATTCAAAAAGCCACTCATATTTTTTGGATCAGTCCTCATCCACAAATCCATCCAAGTTCTCATCTTCTCTATCTGAAATGAACAGCTGGGCAAGTTGTTCATCAAACACGCCAGGTTCTCTTTCAGCATGGTCAGTCAGTCTTGTTGCCACGCGGCACCTCTGAAATGATGCTGTCTTTTGCGAACGCTCAAACAACACTGCAAGCAGACCTGTTCGCCCAAGCATCCCCAATCCATTCACAAATTGTGGCGTAACTCACCCGGCGCTGTCTCCCAGTCTTATTAAAGTTATGTTTGCCATCTGTGATCCACCGCTCACACACCCCTTGCAACTTCACTTTGAACGTTCTGTTTACGCTGATGTCCAGCGGTTGGCGTTCCTTCATCAAGCCTCCCAGAATGATGGCAAGTTTTCTGCACTTGTTTTTTTTTTTTCACAGCGGCTGTGAGATGGGCTCGCATGGAGTTACAGATCAATAGGGACAGTGAGATGTGGGGGAAAAAAAACAAAACATCCGGTCTCTTGACTTACACGTCACTCTTTCATTTTCTTCTTGTCCATGAAGCCCTTTCGATTGGCCTTAACGGTGACTCTGGCTGGAAACTGTCCTTTACCATGGCAACCAAGCACAACAGTATAAGCCGATTTCTCGTGCTCCATTGGACGGATCGTTACCGTGCTAGTCCCCTTCTTTTCAATAGTGTGTGTGGTTCACCGGGATGTCAAAAGTGAGCGCCACCTCGTCCATGTTGATGATGTGGTTGGACTTTGGACACTCGTACTGCAATCTGTTTTGCGTATTGGACCCAACAAAAAAGAAAAACAAATGTGTCTGGAGCTGCAACAAATTAGAAGCCTTTAGAAAGAAGGCAACACATGCTGTATGTATCCATGTGAGCTATATTGGCCAACAATCAAAATGACTACGTTGGCTACAAATACACAATGAGCCTTCCCCATTAAACTTTTTTTCCCCTGAAGGGCATCCTGTAGAGCAGGGTGGCCCAACCTTTTTTGACCAAAGCTCTATTTTTCGATCAACCAGCCTCCCGCGATCGACCCGTGACTGCACACGCACACAAACGCACGGACTTACAGACGCATGCCATACCGGCGGCTAAGATGAATGAGGCAGGGGACGCACTTTTGCAGCGTGTTAATTTTCAAAGCTGACATGTACCGTTTTAAAATGCTTCTCTCAGTCCTCAGATTGCCATTCTTTGCCAGTTCCCTCGGTGAATTGGACATGAAACGCCATTTCTTCTTACAACAGCCACCTACCTGGCATCCCGCTCTGCTAATAGAAACGTGTGTCGCAGGCTGTGATGCAAATCTTCGTTGACAGAAATGTTGAAATGTAAAATTTATTCAACAAATTTTTACAGCATTGGAAAATGTTAAGAATGTTTGTCCTTCTACAGAAACCATATTAAAAATATATATATATTTTCACTCCCCCATCTTTTTCCATTTTCAAACATTTTAAAAAGTTCCAGGGAGCCACTAGGTGACACTAAAGCATGTGGCTCCGGAGCCATGTGTTGCCGAACCCCGCCCCAGATGTTGCTGCGTCATGCCCTTTCATAAAATAAATGCACCAAGATGGACCTTCTTGTTCGATGTTTGATTTTCATTTCTACTGCAAGCGTTTTTGCCCCCAGTTGAATGGTGACTGTAGAGACGCTTCTCCCGGCTGTTCTTTGATCATGAATCCATTGTTCGAGTTGGTTTTCCAACTCAAGCCACCTCACCTTGCTTCCGTGGAAACTCGGTTTTGCCTTACTGACTTACCTGAGTTCATTTACCTGCTTCCTCCTAAATTTTGCTCAACTGCCATGTTCCTTCGCGTAACTGATCACTTGCAGTTTGAACTGTGCTTTGAAGGAGTGTCTCTTCATAGATGTCGTTTTCGGGGTGTCTTTTGCACAATGCACACACTGGCACTTTATACACCTACTGAGGCGTGCCTTTAGTGTCCTCTTTCACGCCCACTCAGTGTGTACACAAGGCGACCCGCATTATGAGGCCCCCCAACCAAGACCAACCATTTCAGAATGCCTTTTGGTTGTGAAAATACGGTAATAAAAATAAATACATCTTTCTGCAAAAAAGAACATCAGGAAATGTCAAATAACAGAAATTGGCTTTGTCACATTTACAGTGCTGCTTATTTTCAAAACAAAACAAAGTTAAAAAACTCTTTACGAATGTAATTCCCTCACACCACCAGATGCACATAAGGATATGTGTGCTCCTTAAAGGATAAGAATTGACAATGCTGATAAGTTTCCATTCAGAGCAATGTAATTAGACACAGCATTGCTCACAAAAGAAGACTATTCCCTGTGAATCTGTATTCCAAATCACAGCCCGACAGTTTTTATACTAATACTTGACTCAAAGTCAAGGCCCGGGGGCCAGATCTGGCCCGCGACGTCATTTTATGTGGCCCGCGAAAGCAAATCATCTGTGTCAACTTCCATGACACTCAGCGTCCACACAGTTTAAAGCACAGTGAAGCTGTGGGAATGAATGAGAAGAGAGTCGCATTGTAACCAGTAAAAAGAAACTGATTCGGAACAAAAGTTGAGCGTTTTGAAGCGCATATTTAGTCAATGACATGTCCACACAATTGTACGTACACACATATATTTGATCACTTACTTTTTGACATTTTAGGGGAAGCTGAGCTTCGGGAGATGGGGGTTCGAATCCCGCTTGGGGCAAAAAAAATAAAAAATGACACCATCCAGTGTGGGTCCTTGGGCAAGACCCTTCACGCTAATGCCTACCTCATACAATGATGAGAGACAATAAAATGAATGACATGCCGGCTCAGACGTCGCCCAGCATGGAATGCTACGACTCAAGCAACCCTAGTCAGAGGGGTTACATGCAGAGAATGTGGGCTGAATGGTTACTTCGAAACCCACAGTCACGGTTGACCACGAAACAACTAGTAGCTCAGTGTTACATCATCCACAAACGGCAATTGCTGTCACAACTTGAGATTGGTGAGGTACAACGCAGATTCCATGGTGAAGGATGCCAGGCTGCAAGATCAGAGGAGGAGGTCATACCAGAGATTGGGAGGCAAGCCCCAATGAATGCAGATGATGAGATTGGGAGGCCAGCCCCAATGAATGAAATGCTGAGCGAGGCAGCAACAGACCTGAAAGCTAAGATCATGGCGAGAATGAAAGCTGGGCAACCTAGAAACCGATTACAACGGCTATGTGAAGTACCACCTGAAAGTCTCATGGAAAGTGTGAATGCAGCACTGAGGGCGATCCCTACCGTAACGATCATGGAAACCAATGAGCTGATATACGCTTCAGCATCAGTGATCCTAGAGATGCTTGGCTATAAGAGCAACCATGGGAGCCATGAGATACGTTACCCACCATGGAAAAGACGGTTGAAGGCTAAGATCAAGGCGGCTCGGAAAGATGTGAGTCAATGATCGGAGGCCCAGAGAGGTGTGATGAAAAGGC
>NW_017805834.1:511358-513718 GCF_001891065.2 Hippocampus comes | reverse complement strand
ACTGGAAAGGCATATGGGAGAAGGAGGTCGCACATAACAGCAGTGCACAATGGCTGGTGACCCTGAGAGAGGAGCACAGCAAACTCCCTGAACAGAACCCAGTTACCATAACAGTGGCAGACATACTCAACTCAACTCACTCAACTGTATTTATAGAGTACTTTCAAACAGCCATCGCTGCATCGTGCAAGTGCTGTACATGGAGCAATTTAACATATACAGAAAATATTTCCATCCCCGGAATTCTATGAAAAGGAATATCGTTCACCCGTAATAAAAACCTATGCATTAACATTTTGACTACGATATGACATGTTACCGGAACTTACGTAAGCAGAAATTCCACTAGCCGTAACCCGGATGGAGGCGTAATGCCGCGGGAGCTTAAATACACGCAACGCCCACCCGATGCGACGTAAAGACGTGTCTCCCACACATTTTCACTTCGCGTTTTTCGATCATCAGATCCGAAACGACGACGTGTAAGTGAGTTTTTATTGGTGTGCATTTTATTGTAATTGTGAATGATTTAACTTTATTCACTTACGTCCTGTCATGATTCGGTTTGGGACCAACAGGTGGCACTGTAGGACTGCAGCTGCACACCTGTTGGTCATTAGGTAATTAGCGCTTGAAAAGGACTCCCAGCCCGACCACTCATTGTCGGGTCATTGTTGCTGTTTGTTGGCTGCTGTCATGTTTGTTTCAGTCATGTCTTGGTCATTGTTATGTTTTATCTTCAGTCATGTGTTTTGTTTGATACTTTGGACTTTGTTTTGAATTTAGTTTTCTCTATGTTTTAATACAATTCTTCAAGTACACCCTGCTCCTCCCTCCGGCCTGCTTTTTGGGGTCCACCACCACCTTGCAACCGTGACACGTCCTGTAGAACGCGGCACTAGCTTAAAAGCGGCACCTACTCGACACGACAGAAGAAACATGTTCGCTTCGCCGTTTTCATTCATCAGATTCGAAACGATGACGTGTAAGTGACTTTTTATTGGCGTGCGTTTTACTGTAATTGCGAAAGATTTTAACTTTATTCACTTACGTCGTGTAGATCATGGCATCGAAACGTAGGAGAACTGTAATGATTGGAGCGGAGCGAGTGAAATGCATCCGTTTGAGTGAGGCTGGACACAAAGTAAAAAGCATCCAGCAGACACTTGGAGTCGAAAAGACGCAAATCTACAGAAGTTTAAAAAACAAGGCATCGATTCCACTCCTGATGACAAGCCACCATCCAGCAAGGAAGCAATGCAAATGGCAACAAAAATCCTTCAGTATGCACAAGAATCACCAGACATCGGTGATCAACGGGACAGTTACTTGCAACTAGCAAGGAAACTGTATGACATACAGGCAAACATTGTAGAAGGGGTTCTGTCAGTCGTCATCTGTACCTGTGGGTAAAAAACAAAACAATAAAAAAAAAAAAAATAATAAAAAAAAAAAAAAAACATTAAAATACTGTACGTATTTTACTGTTGTGATTTTTTTTTGGATACACCTGTATTGCAGTTTTTGTTATATAAACAGTTTTTGGACAGTATATTTTTGTATTTTATTGATTGTGTTGTTACACGTGCATTTTGTCAACATACTTGCAAGTTCATAAAGGACATGTACCATGCTAATTTACCAAATGAGGAATTTCTGTTATCAGGACAGATTGGACAGCGCAAACACGAGTCCGTACTAGAGAATGTTTACTGTACAACAAACAGTCAAGCATATCGGTAAAAAAAAAGACGGTAGAAAGCACCAAACAGCAAAACCAAGAACAAATCTAAGTCACGCTGAGTCAAATGCCAAAGAATACAAGTGAGTTTTGAGGCGGGTTTTGAAGATGGGCAGCGAGGAGGCTTGCCGAATGTTCAGTGGGAGGTCATTCCAGACAGAGGGACCAGCAACAGAAAAGGCTCGATCCCCTCTGAGCCTCAGTTTAGTTCTTGGTACTTCTAATAATGTGTGGTCCACAGAGCTGAGGCGCCGGGCAGGTGTGTAGGGGCGGATGAGCTCAGAGAGGTAAGGTGGTGTGAGGTCATTTAGAGATTTGAAAACAAATAAGAGGATCTTAAAAATAACTCTAAAATGTGTGGGGAGCCAGTGAAGGGATGCCAGAGTAGGAGCTAAGTGGTCCCTCTTACGAGTACCAGTCAAGAGGCGAGCAGCAGCATTCTGGACCAGCTGGAGGTGCTTAATGGAGGACTGGCTGACTCCAAAGTAAAGGGCATTGCAGTAATCGAGCCGGGATGTGACAAAGGCATGAATTACTGTCTCAAAGTGTCATGAGAGAGGAGAGAGTTTTACTTTGGCCAGCTGTCTAAGGTGAAAGAAGCTGGATTTAACAACGGCAC
>NW_017805834.1:509771-510997 GCF_001891065.2 Hippocampus comes | reverse complement strand
GGAGCAGTGCGTGACTCAGAGCAGCCAAGGCTGACACAAAAGGTTCTGTCAGCTTAATAGGACCTAAACCACTCAAGAGCGCTACCGCCAATGCCCACCAAGTGCTGCAAACGAGTCAGCAGAATACTGTGATCCACTGTATCAAATGCTGCAGTTAAATCCAATAAAACTAGACACATAGTCTCCAGTGTCATTTGCCAGGAGGATGTCATTAGAAACGCGTACCAGGGCTGACTCCGTGCTATGCATTGTCTTGAAACCTGACTGGAAGACCTCGAAGATGTTATGTTCATCCAAGAAAAATTTCAACTGCATGTGCACCACTTTTTCCAGAATTTTTGAAATGAAAGGCAGTTTGGAAATGGGCCTGAAATTTGACAGCACATCTGGATCAAGACCAGGTTTCTTGGACCACAGCATGTTTAAACTGTTGGGGAACTATACCAGAAGAGAAGCTGCTGTTGATGATGTCCAAGACCGATGCACCAACACTCGGGAGAACCTCCTGAAAGAAATGCGGGGTAAGAGAGTCGCAGGGGGAGCCAGATGGCTTCGTCTGGCAAACTACATCCTCCAAAAGCGTCAAGGACACAGTTTCAAAAGAATTTAGCACAGCTGAACATGGAATATGGACAGAGGGGGTCAGATGCGGTATTTGAGACCGGAGTCCTAGCTGTAGAGACATTATCAATGAAAAACTGAATGAATCTGTTGCACATCTCGGGTGAAGAATCCGAGTAAGACAGAACAGTCGCACAAGACTGCAGGTCCCGACATACCAACCTGTGCACAGCCTGGATTGATTGCAAGAAAGCCTATGACTCGATGCCACATACATGGATCACTGAATGCTTGGAGTTGTATAAGGTGAACAGGACCCAAAGAGCCTTCGTTGCGAAGTTGATGAGGATGTGGAAAACCACATTTTAAGCCAATGGCAAGCCACTTACCCAAGTATCCATCAAATGTGGCATATACCAAGGTGATGCACTCTCCCCACTGCTGTTCTGCATAGGACTGAACCCCCTAAGCCAAGTAATCGCCAAGACAGGCTATGGATACCGCCTCAGAAATGGAGCTACGATCAGTCACCTACTCTACATGGATGACATAAAGCTCTATGCGAAGAGCGAAAGGGACATAGACTCCCTGATCCACACAACCAGGATCTACAGCAGTGACATCGGGATGTCATTCGGGCTTGAGAAATGTCGGATGGTGACTAC
>NW_017805834.1:485160-509228 GCF_001891065.2 Hippocampus comes | reverse complement strand
GGAGCAGGCCCTGAGCACCAGAGCCATTGAGGCCGAGATATACCCCACCAGACGAGACCCAAGGTGTAGGTTGTGCAAAGAGGCACCTGAGACGATCCAACACATAACTGCAGGGTGTAAGATGCTGGCAGGGAAAGCCTACATGGAACGCCATAACCAGGTGGCTGGTCAAAATGGGAAACACCTCCGAAGGTGGTGGAGAATGACAGAGCGAAGATCCTGTGGGAAGATGGTAATGGCGAACCAACCAGATATCGTGATCATCGATAAAGGGCAGAGGAAAGCCGTTGTAGTGGATGTAGCGGTCCCAAGTGATGGAAACATCAGAAAGAAGGAACACGAGAAACTCGAGAAATACCAAGGGCTCAGAGAGGAGCTGGAGAGAGCCTGGAAGGTAAAGGTGACAGTCGTGGCTGTGGTGGTCGGAGCACTCGGGGCAGTGACTCCCAAACTAGATGAGTGGTTGCAACAGATCCCGGGAACGACATCGGACATCTCAGTCCAGAAATGTGCAGTGCTGGGAACAGCAAGGATACTGCGCAGAACCCTCAAGCTTCCTGGCCTCTGGTAGAGGACCCGAGCTGAATGAGGGATGGACACCACCCGAGGGGTGAGACGAGGATTTTTTATATATATATGTACACCTCTCAAGTCAAGTCAAGCTTTCTTGTCAAATATGCTCTGTGTGCAACATACAGCACAGATGAAATTACTTTCCTCTCTCAACCACAGTGCAAACATGCAGTGCATTGAAACACACACAGCTAAAAATAAGTGCAGCAAACTGAACTGCATAAAGATACATAAAGACATAAATATATAAATATGTAAATGTTAATTCATAAAACAATAATTAGCAAGCAGACAACAAAGGACACTTGTGAATATTGCGGGTTAAAGCTTAGGTCGTGAATTGTTTAAGTGCAATAATCAGATGTCAGGAGCTGAGGGAGGGTCACGATCTGTGGCAGGAGGCAGCGGTAGAATGGGGGAGTGCGGACAGAACAGGGAGGGAGTTGAGTCTCCTGACCGCCTGGTGGAATAAACTGTTCTTGAGCCTGCTGGTTCTAGCACAGAGACATCGCAGTCTCCTCCCCGACGGCAGTAGGTCGAAGAGGCTGTGAGATGGGTGGGTGGGGTCACCTGCGATCTGGATGGCTTGGCGGGTCAGACGAGAGTTGTAAATGTTCACGAGTGCCGATATATATATTCACACACACACACACACACACACACACACACACATATACAAACACACACACACACACACATACACACGCACACACACACACACACACACACACACACACACACACACACAAAATGTCGTTAAAATTGGGATGAACAGAATACAATGATATGCAACTCATTTTCATACACTACAAAGACAAGATATTTCATGTTCAAACTATTAGTCTGCATAGCAGAGTCTTTTTTTTTTTTCAAATAATTACTAACAGAATTTTATGGCTGCAACAGGTTCCAAAAAAAGCTGGAACAGGGTCATATTTACCACAGTTTTACATCAACTTGTCTTTTAACAACATTCAGTAAACATTTGGGAAATAAGGACACTCATTTTTGAACCTTTGTTGGTGGAATTATTTCCCATTCTTGCTTGATGCACAGCTTCAGCTGTTGAACAGTCCGAGGTCTCTGTTATCATATTGTACACTTCATAATGCGCCACACGTTTTCAGTGGGAGACAGGCCGGGACGCAGGCAGGCAGGCCAATCTATTCTGTGCTCTCTTTTACTACACAAAGCCACGCTGTTGTCACATGTGGAGGATATAGTTTGGCAGTGTCTTGCTGAAATAAGCAGGGATGTCCATGAAAAAGACATAGCTTGGATGGCATCATATGTGTCTCCAAAACCTGTATGTACCTATCAGCATTAATCGTGCCTTCACATAAAGTTTGTTCAAGTGACCAAAGCCATTGGCACTAACATAGCCCCAAACCATCACAGATGCGGGCTTTTGAACTTTGCCTTCATAACAGTCGGGATGGTTGTTTTCCACTTTGGCCCAAAGGACACAACCTCCAAAATTTCCCAAAACAATTTGAAATGTGGACTCGTCAGACCACAGAACAATTTGCATCAGTCCATCTTGAGCTCGGGTCCAGAGAAACAGGTGGCGTTTCTGGGTGTTGTTGATAAATGGCTTTTGCTTTGCATAGCAGTCTTAAGTTTAAGTTGCACTTTTGGATGTAGTGCCGAATGTCACGGGCATTCAGTGTTGGTTTTCAGCTTTACCACTTACATGCAGTGATTTCTGAACCTTTTGATGATATTATGGACAGCAGATGATGAAATCCCGAAATTGCTTGCAATTGTATGTTGAGGAACATTGTCCCTCACATTTTTGCCGTCTGCAGTCGACGGCAAAGATAGGCCTCTAACTACAACACTTCAAATTGTCATCATATATGTCATTTTGGAGAAGTAGGACAGCAGGAGCCATTTTTCAGAACAAACAGAGTCATAAGTTGACAAAAATATTCAGCAAAGATCAAGAAAAACGACTTCGCATTGTGATTTCTGTAGTACATGGCGATATTTTCCCACATTACTATACATCAAAGTGTCATCATGTCTCTCATCATGTTGAACTAGAAGACGTTTAATCTAATTCATCATCACTGACCTAAAGTTATAAAAAGGCCCACTTTTATCTAAAAAATGTCAAGGAAATTAGTCCACTAAGTTTAATATTTAAACTTTTCAGATAGTTGACACACTCTGGAAGTATAGATTATAACAACAGCAGTGCTGCAAAGACGGCACAGTTACCGTGACATGTCTGTTCTGACTTATGAACCTGTGGTTCATTTTTGTTTTGCATTTGTTGTGTTGCGGTGTTCCCTCTCTTCTTGCATTGTGCCTTTCTCCTTGGAGTAGGTGCTGCGTGTTCAGCTCGCCTGATTGCTGCCACACAGTTGGCCAGAGGGCAGTTCCAAATGACTTATTCAAAAAATCCAACTGCACTCTCTCTCCTCTCCAGCTTTTCCAATAGTGATAGGAAAATCAAGCTTCAAATTGCTTCATGAATCAGTTATTATGTTTATTGAGTCCTTTTTATTGGCTCCTACTTCTCCAAAATTACATATATGATGAAAATTTGAGGTGTAATAATGAGAGGCATTTTTTGCCATCTACTACAGCAATCAGAATGAGAAAAGGTGTTTTACTTGATTTTTGGTGGATATTTTTGTCAATGTAGGATTGGGTTTGTCCTTAAAATGGCTCCTACTTCTACAAAATGACAAATGTGATAAACGTTTGAGGTGTGGTAATTAGAGGCCTCTCTTTGCCATCTACTACAATGATCAGAATGAGAAAAAGTGAATTCACGGATTTTTGGTGAATATTTTTTTTCAATGTAACTATTATTGTGGCTCAAATGCCTCTTATTTCTCCTTAATGAGAGGATATCCGCATATTTTCAGCTTTAGTAAGTAGTGTTGGGTACGATGTATGCCACTGACACTATTGTTCCAATGTGTGGCACTACTTTGTGTGGAAGGATACCGTGTTCTGGGTCCATATAAATAAAGGGGGTGGAGCTTCCCTGCAGTTCGCTTCTGGCAGCGACGGTGCGCTGAGGCACGTCGGATGTTTAGTGACTCAGTGGTAGCGACCACACGGAAAAACAAGAAACATATCCAATCTTGTGCCTCGAACCGAGTGTAGTCACCAGCAATGATGCCTACACATGACCAGCGAGAGACTTCCGCAGCAGTAGGATCAACAAGTAGTGGTCTACCATTTCCAGCTATTACTGCATTCAAAATAGGAAAAAAGAAAATTGGATTTGTGGTGACTCGTCCCACACATATCAACCTCGTACAGGGAATTTGTGGACACTGCCTAACTCAGACAGTAACAGCATATCAAATGGCAAAGGTCCAGCTTTTACTCGTTTATTTTTACATTCAAATATTTGTTAAACGACACTATTCAGTGTGTATTTCCTGCTCTTTATCTCATTCACTTGCACCGTTCCCAGTTAGTGTATCAGTTCGATTCATTTTACTGCAAGAATTTGATTGTGAGAATGTGAGAATATTGTACAGCGAGTGACAGACACAGTCAACCCAGTTGGACTTAGGGTTGTGCAGCAGATAGCATCTAATGCAAACAAGATACATATCTTGTTTCCCGGCAAACGTGCAGATATGTTTCCTCATTCTTTCGGCTCATCTGCATCATCAGACAATATTTTGTTCTGCGTCATGCCAAATGGTGAGTCCACTATGAGAGCTTCGTAGATCACCAAGCAGCACCTTGATGGCGGTCACTTTGTTGTTATTGTGGAGTCTTTTTTTTCTTGTAACATTTGGTTGGTTGTTAAGGTTTTTTTCCTCTGAGTTTTTGAGCCTCTCTTATGTGTTGCCCCTCTTGTCAGGCTCGCCAATCAACCCGCCACAGGTACCATGATGAGCAACAGCACTTCGTGGACCAGTATGGACAGCCAAGTGGCATGCAGGTGGAGGGCAAAAAGAAGCGGGGTCACCGGAGAAGACCAGTGGAGCACAGAACCCCCTCGGAAAGACACTGGGAAGCACTGAGAGACATGGGTCTCGTGGAAGTCGAGGAGGGGAAAGGCACATGCACTGGGTATGTTGTATGTATCGTAGCATACGCTTCAGGCAAGGAAAGACAGCTTTATTTATATAGCACATTTCATACACAAGGCAACTCATTGTGCTTTACACAAGCAAATACACAACGACAAGGACTCACAAACACAACTGTTAATGATATTCAGAAGCAAAGCAGAGAAAACAAAAGTAGCTTACAAAAATTACCAGAATGTACACTGGCAGAATTTAAACACATTGCCAGAAAACTTAAAAATAAACGTTTCAAAGTAAAGTAAATAAATAAAAGTAGTTTTCAAAAATAACCTAAAGCAAAATAATTTAAAATTGTTTAAAGGACCTTATTCAAACTCAGGGGTTTTGTGGGTTTTGTCATGGAGAAAATTTGGCAAGTGTACAGCGATGAGGCGCGGAGACTTAACATTAGTCCACAGTCCCTCAGTCAATAAGGATGCAGAACATAATGCACTGTAAAACAAACAAACAAATGCCAGAAAACTTAAAAATAAACGTTTCAAAGTAAAGTAAATAAATAAAAGTAGTTTTCAAAAATGGGGGGGGGGTGCTGGAGCCTAACCCAGCTGTCTTCGGGCAGTAGGCAGGGGACACCCCGAATCGGTTGCCAGCCAATCACAGGGCACTCCGAGACGAGCAACCATGCACGCCCACACTCACACCTCGGGACAATTTAGAGTGTTCAATCAGCCTGCCATGCATGTTTTTGGAATGTGGGAAGAAACCGGAGAAAACCCATGCAGGCCTGGGGAGAACATGCAAACTCCACACAGGAAGGCCGGAGTTGGAATTGAACCCAGTACCTCTGCACTGTGAAGTCGACATGCTAACCACTGGACTACCAGGCCGCCCAACAAACAAACAAAAACACGAAAAAAGCTCTGTGAAACAGCGAGGCTGTGAAAGATGAACTGTGTTTTGCAAGGGATTACTGGAAATTCAATCACGATTCATTGAAGGTATTCAGGACTCCAACTATTTAGTGATTTATAGACCAGTACCAGAATTTTAGCCTTTAGATTGCAGTAATATGTTCCGATCTTTTTGTTGTGGTCAGAACCCGAGCTGCATCAATCTGAATTAGCTACAGCTGTTTGATGATTTTTTTGAGAGAGTCCAGTCAGAAGAGTGTTACAATAATCAAGTCTACTGAAGATGGATAAGTTTCACCTGGTCTGCTAGGAGCATGGAACCCTTAAGGCTTGTAGATGCAATCCGACCGTTTGCCAACCCTTCGCACACGGGTTCTTTTCTTTCTCTATAATGTGGAATAAAGACCCAACACCACATGTTTTCTTCACTTTAATCACAACACAATACAAATCGATTCAGGCCTCTGTATCCTTCATACGTCGTCAGAGCGCCCAGACAAATACAGATACAAGTATATATAAAGACAATACTGTATGTTCATGAGAGGCGGACAGTCACGGCCTCATGCAAAACAGTAACAAAGAAAGCAAAATGCAACCTTCTCCGGTGTGGCTGCAAACGTTGGGAATGGTGGGGTGAGACCAGACCAGTTCCCCCTTACTTTCTTCAGTCTGACCTTTGATGTGATGGCAGCAACATAGATATTCGAGATAAGAGTTCCTTTTTGACGTTAAACATGTTCTCCGGAAAGTCCTTAAAAAGGTGGGTGTGAAAAGGAACAATAAAGGAGAGTAAGCAGGAAACACTTCAAACAGTATAACGCCATTCTTTCTTTTAAGAGTTGGAACAGCGCCAACAACAAAGGAGGTGGTAAATCACATTAAGGGATGAATTCCTCTCCAGGCTGAATACTGTATGTTTTTTTGGCTGGTGTAAGGCTGTTTTGGTGATTGAATTGATATGATTGCTGAAATGAGTCTGAGTCTGTCCGAACCCCAAGATTTTTGACTTGGTCTTTGGTTTTTAAAGGCAGTGACTCCAAGTGTTTTCGAACAGCAATCCTATTTTTCTTTATTGCCGAAATCAATTGCCTCTGTTTTGTTTTGGTTTATCTATCAATCCATTCTCCGAAGGTCATGGGCATGCTCAAGCATATACCAGCCGTCTATGGGCAGTAGGCGGGATACACCCTAAACTGGTTGGCAACCAAAGCTGAAGGAAATGTTTTATTTATCCAGTTGTTTATTTGTTGTAGACACTGACACGATACATTCATTGAACAGGTGTCATTTGGAGGCATTAAGAAATATAGCTTTGCGTCATCTGCAAAACTATGAAAGCCAACATTGGCATTCTGAAGCATCTGACCCAAAGGTAGAGATGGGCAGGTGAAGTTTCATGAATATTTTAGGCTTTCCTTCAAATTGTCCTGAACCAGATTTGGAGCTTTGGTGATTCAGTGAAAGCTACATTAGGGACATCTTGTGGATGGGTCAGGTCAAAGCAATCTCCATCACGAAGCGGGGTACGATAATGTCCCACCTATTAGTCTTTCATCAATAAAAGTGACAATAAATAAAAAGTAATGTGACTGAACAATGTATCATTTACTGAGTGCTTTATAAATTGTCGCTGTGTTGGTGTTGTGTGCATCTTTATTATAAAGGGATTATTTCTGAACAAAAATTACAAAAGGGTAGAGGGAAGTATTTACAAGTTTTCATTCAAAAATAATTTCTCCACAATGGAAGGTTTTAGGTGGCTTCTTTTGACACTCAGCAATTCTCCAGCTTTTGAATATATACACACATGGCACCGATGAAGCTGGAAGACAACTATTTTCACGTCACTATCCACAAGTGAGGGTAATGTCCTGCGAGTGGCCCAGTACTTCAAAGCGTCTCCTGTTCTTGGCAGATGTGGCTCTTTCAGATACCTATGAAAACAGGAAAAATTAGGATGAGAGAAGTCAGCATTATACAGCACATTTGCAGGTATGTATCTCTGGATTTCCACTGTGGCATTCGCTGTGGCACTGCCAACTTGATTTGCGGCATTAACGTGGTGATCAAGTGGACCCCAGAAGCTGGAGTCATCCTCCACTGGGCTTGCCAGGAAACTTCCGGTGGTAGAGAGATGACTTGTGGTGTGGCACTGGAACTCATAACAGCAACAAAATCCCTTATGAGCTTTTCCACTGCAGTTTGAGCATGACCTGCAAAATCCAACAGCTTTGAAGTGCGTATCCAGTGTTTGTGCCACTGACAGGGGGTTTACAATGATCCATCGCTACTTCGCGATTCACTTATTCCGGATTCAGTGCATCGCGGATTTTAAAAAAATATTCATTAAAAGAAAAAAAAAATAGCGAAAATGCCGCAAAAGGTCCGTGAGAGGTAGCGAAAATCAGCAAAACAGCGAGGCACATAGAGCAACACATACAGTACACCATGTATATTTCATGTTTACTGTATTTTGTTATTTATACACTAACATATATATATATATATATATATATATATTCTTTTAATGCTATATCTATATTCTTTTAATGCTATAGCATTAAGTAATGTTAATTACTACAAACATTGACTTCTACATGCACGTATACCATTAAATTTGGCCTTATAAATATTATATATGTACTCAAGGCTGACCAACTTTAATGATCACATCAACCTGCGCATCATCCAAACCATGTTTTCTTGGCACTACATTAAAAAAAGAAAGAAAAAAAGAAAATATGTCACTCAGATGCTCACATAGTTTCCATAAATCACTCAACGTGTCACATTTATGTTATTTTACAGGAAAACGTGCATACTTGCAGACTGTCCAAAGATGACAGACTTGTGAGTTTGTTGGATATGAACCTCCTCATGCCTCAAATGCAAGTGCCATAGCATGGACAGGGGATTATTTGCTTTGTTACGGCCTCTTTGGCTCAATAAGAGACAGCAACATCTAAAGGGTGCCAGAGACAGAATGGAGCAGGCAAATGACACAGCTTTGTTTTGGCCTATCAATTAATTGTTCCCAGGTGTGACACCAGATAAGCAGTAGCAGCAGGACCTCCCACTGGTGGCAAGAGGAACTGCACACAAACCCTCGCTACCACGCCAAACAGCTATATGTCAATTCCTGCATGCGCCCGAGTCGGCAGCCGTCAGCAAATGCTCTTCAAGAGCCTTGTTTTGTTTTGTTTTGTTTTTTTTTTGCGGGGTCACATGGTGTTTGGTATTACGTCGTGTGGACCTGATGTGGATTGCTTTTCAGCGTTTTTTTGGTCACGACTTTGATTGGGAGGAATGTCGGCGACATTTGACTGTCGGTGCTGGACAGCCCCGGAGCACTTGTTTTTTGCGCCTGCACTTTCCACAGCCCCGTTTTGTTCAGTGGAGATGTGGGCGCTGTTGGACAGTCTGCGTAGGTGCGGCTGGATGGATGGATGGCTGCTGGAGCTGAGCATGAGGAGAGAGGAGTCGGCGTGGAGCGCGGATGTTTATTCGGAACTGGGATTTGGTGCTTGGAATTAAAGAGAATTTACATGGGACAGGAGATGTGCGCAAAGCTCTTTTTTCGTCAATGGACCCTACAGCTTCTTGTTTGCTTTCAAACTTAGCTTGTAGCCGACATGTACACATTTTGAGCATGACGTGTCTGATCCACTAGTGAAAGGACACTTTGATTCTCTCCTCTTTCATCTAGAACTGCTTCAAACAACAAAGCGTATGATGGAAAAGTGGTTAAGATTGCACGACTGTCCGTGTTTTGATTTTACGTGCTGTGTTTATGTCAGAGATTTTCTCGGACAAAGTTAAAGAAATGACTCGGCACACAGGAAAATTGTCTTCAATATCGGCGGGAGGGGATCTCTGAGAGAGAACGACGGTAGTTGCTCCGATGATCACACTCTTGAGCTCCCTTCCCGCCAATTCCGACTTTTATTGTAACATACAAGGAAAACACTGCCCCCGACATTTGCATACCGCACCCCCGGTCCGGCCCCTCGGTAGTGATTGGTTACCTGAGTTTAAGCTTTGAACCACCAGTACATTGGCGCCTTTCTGCCTGGTCCACACTGTATCAACATGTTGCAGACTTCGCGGACGACAAATGTCGCCTGGGCGCGACGGGTGTTCTCAACTCGTCTTTTGTTGTTCAACCGCTGTTCCCAAATTATTCATTCCCCTTTTGTGACCGAGTTTCGCCCCCTCCCCTGTGATTGCCCACCTGCATTGACGTGCTAATTGTGGACTTCAACAGCCCTCCGGCCAGGTGGCCGGCTCCTTTGTGCACAGGCATTTGGAGGTGCTGGATACGCACCCAAACGTTTAGATGTGCCCAAATTAAATGAAACTTTAAACATGATACAATTTTGCTCATAGATTCCTCTAACAGTTTATTATTTATGTTAACTGTTTTGTAAAGTGCTTTGTTACAGCTGCTGCAGCTGTTGTGAAAGTGCTATATAAATCAGGATGTATTGTATTGCATTGTAGAGCAAACACCGTACCTAAGAGTGAAAACATATTCATGAGTAAAATGCAGGTTGGCACACGGGGAAAAAACAAAATCATTAGTACTACTATTTACCTTATTTGGCAGTATAAGATCAAAACGAAATCAAACTCTTGAACATCGCTTTCCACCAGTAGCCATTACTTACGCACCAAAGATTGCAACTTCTCTCCTCACAAATGCATATCGTTCACTAGGTTGGTGGTGATTTTAAACTGAAGTGAGCGCCAAACAACTTGTCAAACCAAGGATAGCAACCAATCCGTTTTGAGCTGTCATTACTCACTGTGACGTATGAAGCTTCAAACGTCATCGGTTATGTGATACTTGCAGAATGATACAAGCTCCAAAGGATAATTTCGAAGTAGTGTGATTTAGGAAGTCTGAATCAAGGTATTTGTTTTGTTTGCCCATCACTACCAAAAGGTAACATATACAGACTGTACAGAATGGGTCCAAGGACTGATCCTTGAGGGACCCTCATGTCCATGGCCATTAGATTAGATTCAAAACGTCCAATGGTCAAAAGGAATTCCTTTCCTCTAAGTAGGACCGAAACCACTTTAGGACTGTTCCATTTAATCCCACGCAAGTTTCCAAAGTATTCAACAGTATCAAGTCAAGTCAAGTCAAGTCAACTTTATTGTCAAATATGCTCTACGAGCAACATAGAGCAGAGATGAAATTTCTTTCCTCTCAACCACAGGAGAGAGAGGAGTCGCCGCGGGTACTCGCGCCGCCATCAACAGAACAGTAAACATAAAATGGCAAAATAATACAACACAACACGTAAGACACAGACAGTCTTGCAACCTCAACTACTTTTTCTCATACACTTTGTTGTTTGAAGCAGTTTTAGATGAAAGAGGAGAGAATCAAAGTGTCCTTTCACCAGTGGATCAAAGACGTCATGCTGAAAATGTGCACACGTCTTCTACAAGCTAAGTTTGAAAGCAAACAAGAAGCTGTAGCATCCATTGACAAAAAAGAGCTTGGCTCACATCTCCAGTCCCATGTAAATCCGCTTCAATTCCAAGCCGCAACTCCCAGTTCCACATACGCATCTGCGCTCTGCACTGACGCTCCTTTCTTCTCATTGTTGGCTCCACAAGCCATCCATCCATCCAGCCGCAGATTGTCCAACAGCACCGACATTTCCACTGAACAAAACGGGGCTGTGAAAAATGCTGCCCATTACAGCCGCAAGAAATACAAGCGCCCCAGGGCAGTCCAGCACCGACAGTCAAATGCCGCCGACATTCCTCCCAATCAAAATCAGTGCTGGTATATGCGTGCTGCCGAGAAGGCGCAACCACCAAGCACAGATTCTTCTCCTTTGATGAACGTTGTGGCCAAAAAACCCTGAGAACAATCCACATCAGGTCCACATGATGTAACAACAAACACCATGTGACAAAACAAAACACGAATACAACAAAAAACAACAAGAAAGCAAGGCTCTTGAAGAGCACTTGCCGACGGGTGCCTACTCAGGCGCCATCTTCGGAAAAAAAATGTTAAATGAAAAAAAGGATGTTATGATCAGTTGTTTTAAATGCTGCACTGATATCCAATAACACGAGGACCTGCATGTCAGATGTAGTAGCGGAGCGGTGGAGATTTATAACATTCGGACACTATTTCCTTAGCCTTTGGCAAATTTATTTGGAACTTGGCTGAAGGGATGTGACCGTACTGTTGCGTCTTGCACAACTGCTGTTCTCGATAACCAGAAAAAGGGGCAGTGACATCACATTCTAGATGCGCTATCCAGTACATAGAACATTGCCCTCTGCTGGACACATCTTTAATGAACTCAATTAGTCAGAGCGCACATTATGATATGCCATTCAACACCGCACCTTCCCTGCATCGTATTTGTTTCGTACTTAAAAGATGTTTCTGTACTGTGACGAGGTCAAAATCTTTATTGGAATTCATCAAAAAGCCCGGTTGAGTACAAATATTTGAGGAGGTGTTTAAAAACCATTTTCGACAATCTTAGATAAGAAGGGAAAGTTTGATTTGAGTCTCTAATTTGCTAACAAGGCAACATTTGCTCATGAAAAAATTTGTTGGTTTTGCCTCATGAACAATAATAATTTTGCCAACTTTCTGTTAGCCATGTTTCGCTGATGAAAAATAAGTCACTTTATTTATAATGAACCAATTTTTGTGTTTTTTTTATATCATTGTTACTCAATTTTTCAACTATAATTTGCTGATTTTATGGCAAATATAATGGGCACATCCAATAAGGCGGATGCACTGACATATCACTTTGAATGAGCCACCTGGCTCAACAGAGGTCTGTAGCAAAAATTAAAATAAAAAGGGAAAAGGAAATTGATCTTCATTTTGGATGTCCAAATGGTTTGTGGCTTGTTTTGGTTTTGGTGTCTTTCATGAAAATGGGATGAAATGATTCCTTAGTTGCCCACACTAATGTAAATATGTCCCTCCTCAATTGCCATAGTGTGATGTCCCACAACAGTAAAAATGCGTGAAGCAGGAAACTATTGTCGACTGATGTCTGAAAACCGCTATCAATAGTTAACATCTCTACTTATGCTCACATCAACCTCTGAAAGTATATCAGGTACAGTCTTTTCACGCAACAAGTACCCTCCAGACCTCCCCCAAGACAAAAACTATGACAAAGGCAACCTTGAATTGTTGGCTGTGGTGGCTGCCCTTAAGCAGTGGAGATATTGGCTGCAGGGTGCTGAGATCCCCTTTCTGGTATTAACAGATCACAAAAACCTCACGTATCTGCAATCTGCCATGTGCCTAAATTCTTGTCAGGCTCATTGGGCTTTGTTCCTAGGGCACTTTGTCTTTATCTACCGTCCAGGGTCCCGTATTGTTAACCCTGATGCTCTCTCTTTAATGCATAATCCCCGGTCAGAGAGGCAAGATCTCGAGACAATCCTTCCCCCGTCATGCTTCATCAGGGCAGCAGTGTGAGACATTGAGCGGGCAGTTCTGGAGGCATAACAACAGCACCAGTTCCTCGCTCAGGCCCTAAGGATCGGCTCTTCGTCTCAGATTCCATCCACTCTCAAGTCCTGCAATGCAGTGTTTTTCAAACCCTGTGCCACCAGTGTGCCGCGGCACAGGGTTTAAGATATTGTCAGGTGTGCCGTGGGAAATTCTCCAATATGTATGCCTGTGCGGCGGATCACCTGGAAGAGTAAGCATGTAGTACTCTTCCATACTGGTAGGGAGCAGCAGCAGCTAGGAAATTGCCTTATGCTTCGAGACGAGCGAAGTTTCCGACGCGAGGCAATACAATGAAAGGTATCTTTCATTTAGATTTACTTTTACCGGAGATGCAACGGCACCAATGTTCCCTCCAAGCTGCGCAACTGCGCACTGGTCGCGCACTCTCAGAGCACAAGAAAACCTATCCAGCAATGAACTCACTGCAAATGAATTAGATATATAACTTTTTTTTCTGTATCAATTTGCTGTGTAATTCAGTGAGTGACAGGTGTCCAGCCAACAACAGGATACGATGCAATGACGCTATGCAGCCAATCACGACATTGACAGTACTTTCGCATGTTCTCTGGTCCATGACAATAACTGCGGCGGCGATAAGTGACGCTAATGCTAATCCTTTATCGTGGCGAAACGATACGTCGACTCCCCAAACCAAAATAAGAATGAACTGCGGCTCTTTTAAGTTGGAACGGCTGTCGGAGTATGTGCAAATAGAAGAACAAGCAGTGAAACTGGGTGAGATATTTTCTTTTTCGAGTGAGAAAGGTCTGTTCTGCAAACCATGCAGCAAAGCTAAAGATGTAAGCAAATTTTCCGATGGAAAAATACGGACTGAATGGAAGCTGGACTACCTCAAGTGACACATTCAGCAGAAAAGTCATTTGAATGATGTTGGAATGAGACAAAGACTCAATGTGGGAAAAGGGATTGGTACAATATTGCGGGAGAGCGCAAACGACTGGGAGAAAAAGAACCGGCTGTCACAGAGAAAAATCAGACCTTGAGCAAGTTAAAGTTCTAATTGACTATATTTTACTTGCCATTAAAACAAATGCACCAAATATTGGATTGATGTTGATTTGATTCCTATTCAATGTGTTATAATATTGTGTTAATTTTCAATGTTAAAAAAACGCTTATCGTCACAATACAACACTTGATTGTTAAAATAAGCTCTTTTCACATTTTCAGGTAGTGGTGTGCCGTGGGATTTTTTTCAGTGAAAGAAATGTGCCTTGGCTCGAAAAAGATTGAAAAACACTGCTGCAATGGAGACATTCTGACAAGTTGGCTTGTCATCCTGCGGTGAATCAAACTCTCCAGTTCCTGTGACAATGTTTCTGTTGGTCCTGGATGGTCCAAGATGTCAGAGAATTCTCGCTGCCTGCCTCATCTGCTCTCAAAGGAAATCCTTTCACCATCACCCCATAGGTCTCCTGCAATATCTCCAGCCGTCCCTGGCCCCACCTGTCGATTGATTCCATTTATGGTCTTTCTCCCTACAATGGCAACACAGTCATTTTGCCTGTGTTTGACCGATGCTCCAAGATGGTTAATTTCATTCCATTACCCAGACTTTGCTCCATCCTTGACACTGCAGACATCCTAGTGAGCTCCATCTTCAAGCTTCATGGCATCCCCATTGACATTGTTTCTGACTGGAGTCCCCAGTTCACATCCCAGGTATGGCATGCTTTCTTTCAGGAACTGGAGTCGGCTCTTAGGTGTATCTCGGCCCGCCATCCAGCCTACTGAAGACTACACCTTCCATGGGTCAAGTATTCCTACAGTTCCCCATCTCCTCATCCACAGGCATTTCTCCATTCAAGGTCACCGATGGGTATCAGCTGCCCCTATTCCTTTCCCAGGAGCAAGAGTTCACTGTTCCCTCTGTCCATACCCATTTCTTTTCTTGTCATGCCGGTTGGAAACATGCCAGAGATGCCCTGTCCCGCACAGCCCAGAGCAACTGTCAACTGGTTGATAGACATTGGTCTCTGCCCCAGAATATCTTGATTATTCCCACATGGACAATGACCCGGGGTATAGATGGTGGAAGAGTCGAGAAGACCAGGTAGAAGGTTTACTCTGTCCATAACTTTGGCTCCAGGATAACAGCGGGTGATAGTCCCGTAAAAACAAGTGCATCTGACGATAACCTGTCGCCGACGAGAAAAAGGGTAGTTGGTGTGAACAAAGGATGAGAAAAAGGAGCGCCTGTATAATTTTTAAAAAGTCATTCAATACAAAGATCGAAATGAGAAAAAATGTATTCCACAATATAATAACATAATACACAAATGAAGGTAAAGGGACTAGGGGGGAAAAAGAAAGTCTCTCCATAAACGCTGTGTTGCAACCTGGAAGTGCAACCTACCATGTCACCTACCTGCCACATCACCAAGAGATGAGTCACCCGATGAGTCACCCATTTTCCTATATAATGCTGCGTTCGGTGGTGGAAAGTCGGACTTTTCAGACATCCGACCAGGAAAAGTGCACTCGAACATGCCTTTAAACTGGGAGGTCCGAGTTCCGAAGTCAGAAAAAAAGTTTCACAAAGGTCCTCACAATGCACAACAATGTGGTAACCTCATTAATACTCGTGAGGTGAATTTAGATAGATGGATAGATAGATAGATAGATAGATAGATAGATAGATAGATAGATAGATAGATAGATAGATAGATGTTAAACAGTAAGGTGAAGACTAATGTTCATTTTTCATGACTGTCTCTGCACAGACACTTATATGACAATGTGTACACTGCCAATGACATCTTGATGTCACCTGATGTCTATCCAACCAACGGTTACCTGACCAGAGGTTCCACCTCCCAGCATCACACTACCAACTACCTGCCAAATGTTTCCTACAGCTTGGACCATCTGGACCGCCTGGACTACCAGGTGAGCAATTAATTCAAGGGAACACATACTAATGTAAAAGGGACTTTTAATAGCTTGTCCAAAAAAATTCAAAGTTGGGACTCTGGAGTGCCTTCCCACTAGTGCTGTGTCATTCATGTACATTTCATTCGAAGGAACGAATCTGTGATTGAGCTTCCTGAAGTGATTGGTTCTTTTCTCAGCTCCTTTGAGCTCAACCATGAGTGTGTCGGCTATTCTTATTAGGGCCCCTATCAGCAACCGCTGCAAGGTGCCTATTGTTTTATCAAAAATATGTAATTGTTAGGGCCTGAGCAATGACCACTACGAGGTCCCTCTTGTTTTTGTAGAAATTATTCTTATTAGGGCCTGAGCAGCGACCACTTTGAGGTGTCTATTATTTTTGTTGAATTATTCTTTTATGGCTCGAGCAGCAAGCACTGCAAGGTCCCTTGCATTTTCATAAAAAATATAATTATTTGGGGCTGAGCAGCGATGGGTGCAAGGTGCCTGTTGTTTTTGTAGGAATTATTCTTATTAGCCAATCAAAGGAACAGCAGCACACAGCCAGTTCTTACATTCGGATGACATGTTCGAGAGAGAAGCACTTTATTCAGGTAAGTGTCATCATTAAATTACATCATCAACCGTTGCATTTATCCTGTCGGCTCTGTACAACTGATCTGTCCTCCATTCAAGTTTGCTAATGTTGACTTGTTTTTTGAGTTTTGAGTTTTTAAGAAGAGCAGGTTTGACCATACGGCAGCAATGGCTTTGCTAATTGTTTGGTTAACGATTATGTTGATGTGCCTGGACAGCATTAGCTAAGTTTATCTGAGGCAATCTGTTTTCCATCTTAAGCATCGAGCATAATCGTCTCTCAATATATCTTGATGTAATGTAGTAAAAATGTAATGTGTCGTGTTTTGGTCATATTTCTGCTTTTTGACTGTGTTATTCATCAAAATGGATAGCATGGCATTTTGCACAGGTGCCAAAGTCAAGGCCTGGGGGCCACATCATTTTATATGACCCGCAAAAGCAATTCATGTGCCAACTTCCATGATCCCTTGCTAAAGTCTGTACCAAAATGTCAAATTGGGATTGTGTAATAAATAACATTGAAAATTTCGCAATCATTTTGTTACCCTGTTTAAAATCACTTTAACAATAATCGATCAAACAACAAACAAATAATTGTTTTTAAGATGCGTCACAAGGAAGCAGTGACAAGTTTGACGAAAGTTGAAGTGACAGCCGAAACTGTCAGTTAGGTCAGAGTTTTTCCTCTTCACCAAAAGAGATCATTGTCTGAAAAAAAAGAAACTTTAAACCTAATTGAACAAACAGATAGTTAACTTGAGTGAAAACTAGTAATCCATCAATTTGTTGTGTACAAATAATATGATGAGATGATTACATAAACTTTTATTCAGTTTGGCTGTCGTAATGGCCCTCCGATGTAAGACGTAACTCCTAAGTGCCCCAGGACAAAAATGAGTTTGACACCCTTGGCCTAATGTAACGCTTGCTAATTTTAACTTGCCATGGATCAGCTCAACTGATTTTAATTTGTTTGTTATTCTATTGGGATATGATTGAAGTGTTTGGTGTGACTCACAGAGTTTTTAAGGAGAGCAGGTGTGACCACACGGCAGGAAAGGCTTTGCTAATCACTTGGCTAACAATCATTTCGATGTGTCTGGACAGCATTAGCTGAAGTTATCTGAGGCAATCTGTTTTCCATCTTAACCATCGAGCATAATCGTCTCTCAATATATCTTGATGTAGTGGAGTAAAAATGTAATCCATCTATTCGGGCTTCATTGCTTTGGAATGCCCTGCCCACAGAAATAGAAATGTTTTGTATCCTCCTTAATTTAGCTGCACCACATGTTGGCCTCTGCTGCTTCTTTTCTATCTCCTAACTCCTCCTCCCTGGCTTGAAAGGGGCAGGTGACCGAATTGTATGTAGAGCTGAATGTATTCTGCACCGGCTGATGGGGACAAGATCTGAGTTGGACCACCATCTTGGAGGCGCTGCTATGGAGATTTCCGCATTGGCCAACCAATCCGGGTTTTTGAGGCGGACCCACTTCTATGAAAGCATCTTCTTGCAGCACTTCATCTTATTAAATGGACTCTAACACTATTCTAACATTGTATAGTATCATATTGTGTTAAATGCAGGAAAAGTGGTTACGATTGCACGACTGTCTGTGTCTTATGTGTTGTGTTGTATTATTTTGTCATTTTATGTTAACTGTTCTTTTGATGGCAGCGCGGGCACCCGCAGCGGCTCCTCTTGTTGAAATTTCATCTGCGCTGCACATACAGCGCATTTGACAATAAAGTTGTACTTGACTTGACTTGGCTTGACTCACATTGCAGCCTGGTCATCCTGGATGGGGGATTCCCTCATCTGTGCCCCCTCCTCAAGGTTTCTTATTATCCCCCAAATTTTTTAAAAGATTTTCCTTTCCCTCCTATGGGGTTACATCAGGGGATGTCGTTAATATTTTTCAACTGTGGGCATGTGGAGCCCTTTGAAAGTTTTTTTTTGTAATTAAGGGCTGTATAAATAAGTTTGACTTGACTAATAGAGGGATTGGGGATGAGCAGTGGTTCATTTGCGGGAGAAAGAGCAGCTGCATTAAACAAGGCTTTTTCGAGAGAAGCATGTTATTAAGACCACTGGGAACGCTTCATGTTTGTCAAAAATATTCATGACTTGTGCTCTATTAGGTCTTGATGATTCAAAATATGATCCAAAAATGTATTTCTTTGTTGGTCCAGGCTCCAGAAATGTCGTCATATCAGCCCAATTCCGAGAGTTGTCTTCTTGGCTGTTACAACTCTGGAGAAATGAATAAGAACTTCTCAAGACAGGTTTTTCTTCCTGAAACAATTATTTTCAGCCAAAAATAAATTTTGACAAAGAAGGAGAAAAACATTTTGTTCTCTTGTTTTCTTACGTACAGTCCAACTACTGCGCCCCCTGGCGTCCTCTGGGCTACATTCCCCTCAATGAGCTGGACAGCAAACTGAGTTGCGACCCAGACAGTCCACATCGCCGGGTGGTGCTCTCCGAAGCAGAGACTGACGCCATGTCGTCACTCCCGGGCCACACTCCCTCCTCACAGGGCTCCTCCTCTTCCTCAGAGTCTCTGGTTTCTTCAGAACCCAGTGACTCAGGATTCCACAGTGTTAGCACCGGCGAGCATAGATGTCTCCACAAGATCCATAGACACTCCCATCACCTACACTCGGGCCACTCTCCTCACGAACAGAGAGGCTGCTGGGATCTGGAGTCTATCCCCGAGACAATGCCGTTGAGTCACACGAGGTTGCAGCCGTCGTCCTGCTGCACAGTGGCCAACAGCACAACCACCACGGTGCACTTCCACCAAGCTGAGAGGAGTCCAACTTTGCCACGCAACCGCTCACCATCTTCACCTTCATCTGGTTAGTGGACCTTTGTCATTGCACTCCAGTTTGTCTCCTTTATCTTGCCTTTGTCTTGTTTAGTATGAAAGGTTGTGAAGGGTTCCAAAATAACTAACTACAATGTTATTGTATGTTTTATGTTGTCATACATTGTTTTTTTTAACCTTTGTATACAGCTGGGTCAGGTCGGCGGTACAGTAGATTGCACTGGACTTAAGTACTGCTAACAGTGGCAGGCAAAGCAAATCGCAATTGCAATTTCATTTGCAATTATTTATTTCAGGTTCTTTTCAATGTACTTTTCAACAATAAATCTTTAGTATGACAAACAATATGAGATGCATTATACACTGTATGATGCTCAGGAAAAGGCAAATAAAGCATCAATTAACATGAAACTTTACTACAATTACAGGTAGAAACTTACTAAATACTTGGACATCCAGTTTGGTAAGCATTCACCATGACAACATAATTCTGCCACACAAGTGTGTTGTAAACAAATATATTCTAGACTGTAAATCAAGAAGGCACAAACTAAAGTGCAGATTACAACAATACCGCAAAGAAATCAGTTACCTTAGCACTTACGTATCACTTTTTTTCATGAAACATGATATGTAAATGCAGACTGCACTTCTCACTCAACTTATTAACTTAGATAGATGACTGAAACATATAAAGCTTACTGATCTCAAATTATTAACATCACATATGCTAATGGATAGGAAATATCAGATCATGCCTGTCTTATGACACCTCTTGCATTCAAAAAAAGTCAAAATACGTCAGAGTAGTTTTCCAGGAGGAGGTTTATGGCTCACGAAATAGTTAGCGTTCGTGGGGATATTTTCAAAGGGTTTCTATTTACAAAACATCCCTGTGGTTGACTCCAAAACAAACAAACAAATAAATAATTTAGGTAGCTATTGAGCAACTAGATTTAAATGATCCAGTGTTTTAAGTTAAGATAACCTTTATTTGTCCCACACTGGGGAAATTTGCAGTCTACAGCAGCAAAATTTGGGGTGGTTGGGGGGGAATAAAGTGTTTCATTGCACAAAATAAATGTTTCAGAAAAGAACTGAACTATACAGTTCAATATAAGTGCAATATAAAATAAAGCATTAGCAATATATTTGTAGAATATAATAAATTAGCAATAGCATAGACAAACACAACGTAAGGTGGCTGTGCTATTTACAATGGTTACAGGTTTTCACGCATGTTTATTCAGCAGCCTGACAGCAGTCGGTAGGAACGAGCGACGGGATCTCTCCTTCTGTCAGCGCGCGTGTAACAGTCTCTGGCTGAAGGGGCTACCCAATGCTGTCAGGGCCAAAAGAACTCAGTTTCCTGAGTAGGAAGAGGCGGCTCTGTCCTTTCCTAATCAGGGCGTCCGTGTTGGTTGACCAGTCCAGTTTATTGTTTAGAACAGGGGTGTCAAACTCCGGTCCTGGAGGGCCGCTGTCCTGCATGTTGAGGTCACCCTCTCTATCTCCGTACCCTGGATGTTCATCAGTGCAGGTGAGGACTGTTTCCTGCAGAAATCCACAACCAACTACTTAGTTTTCCCAGGGTTGATCTGGAGGTGATTCTGCTGGCACCAGTCCACAAAGTCCTTCGTCAGTCTCTTGTACTCCCGATCGTCTCCCTCTGTAATGAGGCCTACAATCGCAGAGTCGTCAGAGAACTTCTGAAGGTGGCAGGTTGGAGTGATGTGTCTGAAGTCCGAGGTGTAGAGGGTGAACAGAAATGGAGCCAGGACAGTCCCCTGCGGCGCCCCAGTGCTGCAGAGAAGCCTATCCGATTCACAGCTTTGTGCCCTCACATACTATGGCGGGTTTGTGAGGTAATCTTAGTGTATTATTATAGTAATATTTATAATTATAATGAATAATTTTAGTGCTGACAAACTGTCTTGCCCCTCACTCCTTCAACGCACGCAAAAAGAAAAAAAAAAAACCCTTAGGCGCAGCATGCTACAGTCAAACCTCGGTTTTCGAACGTCTCTGTCCTCGACCAAATCGGTTTTCGACCAAAAATTAAGTTTTTTATGCCTCGGATTATGACCGAAAATCGGTTCTCGACCAAACTGAGCGCACTTGAATGCGCCACTTGACTCCTCTCTCCTCTATGTCAAATAAAACTGCCTTGCGATCCGAAATCCCATTTTCAAAGACTTCCAAGTTTGACACCAGTAGACCATAAGCAAGGACAAGGTCTAAAACATGTCCTTGTTCATGTGTCAGGCTGGTCACATATTGCACAAAATTAAAAGAGTCGATAAGTCTTAAGAGGTCCTTTGCTAGTGGTTTTTCCAGACAGCACACATGGATGTTAAAATCCCCCCTGAGGAGGCTCTGAGCCTGATTTCCGCAAAAAGGGTTGAAAAGTCGCTTAAAGTCTTTATTGTATTTAGGAGGACGGTAAATGACAGCGCAGAGCACAGACCGGGAGTTTAACAATGAAATTCTTGTGGGAGCAGCGACAAGAGGGGGTGCCTCTTCTGATCGCTGAGCTCGGGGAAATTCCCTCAAAAGCTTTCAATGAACACCTCGCCGAAAAAGGCACTGAGGGTACAAATGCCGTGGCACTGCGGGAGAGCCAACGACTGTTGTCAAGCACGAGGCAACGGGGTCGAGGGCACGCCACAACGGAGTAATTCCGTGCGTTGGGGAACTAGCAGCGGTCGAAATGTGTCTCAGTTCCCGTTTTAGCTTCACGAGCTGACTGCTATGTTTGCCATGTCGGCAGCGCTTCCCTGAAGGGGGCGCATGAACGCGGAAGAGATTAGACGGTATTTTGCCAAGAACGGAGGCAACATCTTTTTGCCACTGCCTAGCCAAAACGCAGCCGAATCTCCGTGTTGTTGAAGCAACTGTCACGATGCGTGATGGTGGAGGACCCCAGTAAGAGGCAGGATGGAGGAGCAGAGTGAACTCGTCAAATTGTATTAACAAAATGCTGAGGAAACTAAATCCAAGACAAACAAAGGCATGAAAACAAAAAGAATCCAAAATAACAAACAAAACCTATGGCGGTAGCAAAAAACTAACAGCAACAGAAAAAATGACAGAAAACAAACATGACAGCAACAAACAAACAATGACCCAACACCGAGTGGTCATGCCAGGAGTCCTTTTAAACAATTACATAACGACCAACAGGTGTGCCGCTGCAGGTGGAGCTCTACAGTGCCACCTGTTGGTCACAAACAGAATCGTGACAATACCCCTTCCTCAAGGGACTGATCCCAGAAGTCCCAAAACAGTCACCAAATGGCTGGGCTTGGCCTGACGTGGACAGAGTTCGGCATGATGGGGGACATGGGACAGCCGGACGTGAACGGGGCTCGGCCTGACGTGGACGTGGACGTGAATGTGACTCGATTCAAACAGACACGTGATGAGGCACAGCTCAACGTGGACGCGGACGGGGCTCGGCCTACCATAGACGTGGCTTGACGAGGCGCAAAACATGGGACGGCCGCATGGCATGCGCCACCTGAAGGGGAAACATGGGACGGCCGCATGACATGCGCCGCCTGAAGGGAAAATGGTGTCAGCCGCAGAAGTGCTCCGCCAGGCACAGGGTGGAATTGGGACCAGTCCTTGGTACCTGTGGGGTCCAGTTGATGGTCGGGTCATTCTGACACGATGCGTGGTGGTGGAGGACCCCAAAAAGCAGGCAGCAAGGAGGAGCAGGGTGAACTAGTCAAATTGTATGAACAAAATACTGAGGAAACTAAATCCAAGACAAACAAAGGCATGAAAACAAAAATAATCCAAAGTAACAAACAAAAACTATGGCGGAAGTAAAAAACTAACAGCAACAGAAACAGAAAACAAACATGACAACAACAAACAAACTATGACCCGACACCGAGTGGTCGTGCCGGGAGTCCTTTGAAACAAATACGTAACGACCAACAGGTGTGCCGCTGCAAGTGGAGCCCTACAGTGCCACCTGTTCTTCACAAACAGAACCGTGACAGCAACAACAATGCTTGGCGATCATAAACCAATTGAGACTCGGTTAAGAAGGTACCAAGCATTGTGAATAATAAAAAAAGTCGAAATGGCAGGGGCGTCGCCGCACACACTGGCGCACTGTCCACCATCTTAAATGATTTAAATTATTTTCGTTGGTCATCGGGCTAATTCATGAAATATAAGGCCAAATTGGTCCTCTTAATATCTGTCCACTGGACAACTTTGCAAGGATTGCGGTTTAATTTGCCATGGCTCAAGTTACAGCACACGATCCTGTGTGTGTGTGTGTGTGTGTGTGTGTGTGTGTGTGTGTGTGTGTGTGTGTGTGTGTGTACTCAAAGATGAGAGACGCGGAAATCGAGTCAACCATTTTCTTGTATGTAGATAGCTCACGGAAAATAAAAATCAAATAAAAAATACATTTGCAGAACACATCAGGCAGATGCTTCTGCACACATGTGCTCCGACGTATGGTGGCAGCCAAAACATGACAAAATACACAACTCAAGTACACGCTGATAGTTTTTTGCGCACATGCAGGGAGTTTTTGTTTGTTTGTTTGTTTTTTTTTCAACCAGGGGTCCCCAACCTTTTTTGCCCCACGGACCGGTTTAAGTCAGACAATATTTTCAGGGACCGGCATTTAAGGTGTGGCGGATTAATACAACAAATAATATGGTATGAGCTGCATGAAAACTGTGGTGTTTTCGAAATA
>NW_017805834.1:478094-484995 GCF_001891065.2 Hippocampus comes | reverse complement strand
TGTGCACATTTTGAGCATGACGTCTCTGATCCACTGGTGAAAGGACACTTTGATTCTCTCCTCTTTCATCTCAAACTGCTTCAAACAACAAAGCGTGTCCCGGAAAAGTGGTTAGGACTGCACGACTGTCCGTGTTTTATGTTAAGTGTTGTGTTTATTATTTTACTTTATGTTAACTGTTTTGTTAAGCGCTTTGTTACAGCTGCCGCTGTTGTGAAAGCGCTATATAAATCAGCATGTATTGTATTGTATAGTATTGTACCTCACACAGGCAGGATGTCGGAAATAGCAACAGTGCTATTGTGGCGATCTCAGAGTATTCAGCCATAACTTTAATCCAGCTGTCTCGAACGTACTTTTAAGGCCGCCGTCATTTGCGATCTCCAAGCAGCTTTTTTACTCATTTTGCAGGCTTCAGCGTTTTGTTTTTGAGCGTCATCGGTCACGTGACCGAGAAGCATGGTTTGACGTGAATCAAGCGTGACACAGACGGATGTAACGGAGAATCCGGTAATTTTTCAAAATAAAACATCTGTCGTATTCCGAAATAAATAAAACGGAAATAAGGCAAGTTCTTTCTTTGCGGCCTGGTACCAAATGCCCTGCGGACCGGTACCGGTCCGCGGACCGGCGGTTGGGGACCCCTGTTTTAAACGACAAAAGATCAAGCATGATTGAGATACCTGTCTCAATGTCTTGTGGAAACCTACTAAATCTACTGAAAGCTAGCACTTTTGCCTGCTGTGAAAGCCCTCCGTGCCTCCCTCTCTCCTCTCTCCCCTCAGCTTTTCAATAAAATAATCAGAGTAAGAGTGGGCGGGAGCAGATGCAAGTCCTTACGGGTGCAGAAGGTGGAAGGAAAAAGTTGTTTTTATGCAGAAAAATGTACAAAAAAATAGAGATAAATAAAATAGAATGATTGTAAATATATTTTATCTTGAGGATCAATAAAAGCACTCTGGATTGAAATATCAATATTTTTGTATTGTTCCACGCATCCCTATTTCGAGTCCTGGTTATATCCAGTCAGTCTACTTATGAATCAGAGACCAACAAAGCAGAAGACTTCCAGTAGGATCAGTGACATCAGATCAACACAAATACCGTATTGGCCCGAATATACTGTAAGACGGCCCTGATTATAAGACGACCCCCTCTTTTTCAAGACTCTAGTTTGAATACCAAATTAATTTTTATACAGAAAATAATTACAGTACATCTGAAACAAATGATTATAACAATATATTTGAGAGAAAAAGCATGTTATTTTGCCTCATTCAAATCTAAAGTGCAATCACTTTCGTAAATGAATGGCTTCTGGTTTTTGAAATGTAAATTACATCATAACTTCTCCTCAGCTACCGGTTAACCTGGCCGATCTTCGACCCACTTTTCTCCAGATTGTCACTACGTTTCTCCATTTTCTGTTGTCTCTTCTATTATTTTCTTCTCTTTTCCTTCTTACCGCTACTCTTTATTTTTCTTCTTCATGCTACCGCTATTTTTATTTTTATTCTTCGTGACAGGGGTTCGCTTTGGCCTGGGGAGTCAAGTTCAGCATTCACTTCAATGGTATCTGGCGCTATCTAGCGTCGTCAATGGGTATAATGTCTAGATCCCGAATATAAGACGACCCCCACCTTTTCAGTCTTATTTCAATGCAAAAAACACCGTCTTATATTCGGGCGAATATGGTACATCCACTGGGAAGCCAGTTTAGCATCAATTTTCTGCCCCCAGTGATTGTATTGCAGTGCAGTGCAGTGCCCCTATTGGTGGAAGTAGTTAGAACCACCCCAAAAGTCAGTGGAGTAGGGTAGCCATTTTGAATCATAACAGTGAAGAGGTGTGATCACATCCACTTTCATCTTTCTTTTGACACATTCAGGCTCAATCTCTAAGTCCATTTACACCAGGGGTGTCAAACTCATTTCACATGGTGGGCCACATACGGCCTCGGGAGATGTCAAGTGGGCCGGACCATTAAAATGATACAATGCTTTGCTATAAATAACCAAAACAATATGTCTTTCCTTTGTTTTGGTATAAAGAAGCACAAGAACATTAGGAAAATGTTGAAATTTAATGAACATATCTTTTACAAAACATTTCATGAAGCACCTTACATTTCCTTCGACAAATGTGCAATTTACTTTTATCATTCACATATATGCATTGCAACTGATCCCACTGATTGTACAAACTTTAACAAGTAATTGGTATTGAAAAATATAGTAATGCACTTTAAGATTAAACAAGATTCATAAAGAAAGCAAGTTTTAAAGCATTTACACGTGCATATAAAATCTAAATGTAATCCCTGCCTACACCTTACAAACTAAGGAGAGTGCTATTAAATGTGTAAATGTGAGAGTGCTATTGATAGCGTCTGCTGTCATGGGTCTATCTCAGTGACAGACTGAGGCTGCTGTTGTCTTCTTCTCTGATCAAAACAGTGTCCCCTTGCGGATACTCAATGAGTTGCACCTGATTAAAAATATTAATTCTGTGTCTTTAATGCATTTTTTTCACTTTTACATTATCCTGCGGGCCTGATTGAACCTACTTACGGGCCGGATCCGGCCCGCGGGCCGTATGTTTGACACCACTGATTTACACCATGGGTCAGCAACACGCGGCTCCAGTGTGCTCTTTGGCGCCATTTAGTGGCTCCCTGGAGCTTTATAAAAAATGTTTGAAAATGGAAAAAGATGTGGGAGGGAAATTTAATTTTTTTGTTTTAAATATGGTTTCTGTAGAAGTAAAAACATGACACAAACATTCTTAACATTTTCCAATGCTGTAAAAATGTGTAGAATAAATATTACATTTCAACGCTTCTGTCAACGAAGATTTGCGTCATAGCCTGCGACACACGTTGCTATTAGCAGGGCGGGATGCAAGGCAGGTGACTGTTGCAAAAACTAATAATAATATTCATTCATTCATTTTCCGAACCGCTTGATCCTCACTAGGGTCGCGGGGGGTGCTGGAGCCTATCCCAGCCGTCTTCGGGCAGTAGGCGGGGGACACCCTGAATCGGTTGCCAGCCAATCGCAGGGCACACAGAGACGAACAACCATCCACGCTCACATTCACACCTAGGGACAATTTAGAGCAGTCAATCAGCCTACCATGCATGTTTTTGGAATGTGGGAGGAAACCGGAGTACCCGGAGAAAACCCACGCAGGCCCGGGGAGAACATGCAAACTCCACACAGGGAGGCCGGAGCTGGATTCGAACCCGGTACCTCTGCACTGTGAAGTCGACGTGCTAACCACTGGACTACCGGGCCGCCCCTAATAATAATAATCATAATATATATTTTTTTTAAACGGCGTTTCATGTACAATGTACAATTCAAAGAGGGTACTGGCGACGAGAATCTGGAGTGCCGTGAAAAGGTACACATGAGCTACAATAGTTAAAAATGCTGCAAAAGTGCGTCCCATGCCTCCGCGTAGGTAGGCATGCGTCTGTAAGTGTGTTGTGTATGCGCGAGTCAATTGCAGTAGGTTGGTTAAACGAAAAGTAGATCTTCGGTCAAAAGAGGTTGAGCACCCCCTGCTCTCCAGAATGCACTGCACGGAAAAAAAAAAGAATAATCATGAAGGTTCATTGTGTAATTGTAGCAAACTTAGTCATTTTGATAGTAGGCTAATACAGCTCATATAGATATAGATACATGTTGCAGCTCCGGAAAAAGGAGAGCTGTGGTGTTGTTTTTTTAAAACGTATGCTTTATTTATGCTTTTAACAGTCTCGACAAACACAGACACGTCCGCGTCCGACTCGGTGCCTTCTCTCCTCTCTTTGACTTGAGAGGCGTTCAAAGCCAGCCTCCGAAAAACGGAAATTAACGATCACTTCAACGACACTAAGAAAAGCGAAAATAATGCACCAAAACAGAAATTCAAGAGCGGAAATCACAAAATAAATTCTATGGGGGCATTTGTGAACACACAACAAAGGAATGAATAACATAAACAATTCTGAGACAGTCCAGTCTCCTACATACATACAGCATGTGTTTCCTTCATTTTAAGTTTTATTGAAGGCTTTTATTTTGTTGCGGCTCCAGACATATTTGTTTTTTGTTTTGTTTTTTTTCTTGTATGTCTCTTTCAACATTTTGGGTTGCCGACCCTGATTTACACAGTTGTAGATGTTACTCTTTGTTGTGCAAGTTATTTATTGTCATTGACTTTATTGTTCTTGACTTCAAAAAAAAATACCAAACGGTGGATTCTCATCTTCATGTTTTTATTGGAGGATTGTTTAGCTCGCCGTCTACACCATGCTCTCAGGTCAAACACATGGTTAGGGCAGAAGAATCACAGCAGATCTAGAACAGATTTACAAACTGGTCTGAAACCCATTTCCACCAGGCACTACAGGTACATCACGGTCTAAGCTCCATCGTAACCAAAATCAGTCAAATGCAGTTCCACTAACGCGTATGGAGGCACACTGCACTTTTTTTTTGACAAACCCCGGCTGCAGAAATGATATGTTTGGAATCCTTCACAATTGAAAAGCTAGAAAAATGCACACCAAACTAAACTCAACCTTAGTGCTTGGACAATAATAGGCTTAGATATCCTGTTGCATTACAGCCGATTTGCACCATCCGAGAGCCAGAACCACGCTGATGGCTCTTATCTGCTTCCAGGTTGCCGTACAGAGCCATGCCAGCGGAGGGCGCTGTGGCTGGAGAAGCGCCAAGCAGCTGGGGGCTGGACCATTGAGGTGCCGGGACGCAGTCAGACTCTAATGGATTTGAGTGAGGCCCAACGACACCGCAGGGCAAGTCACCCAATGAATATTGAATCAAAGCAGGTACTGAAGCAGTCTCAGAGGAACCAACCACATTCAACCAATAACACCCTGGTACTGAGCAGCCAAGCCAGTTATCATGCTCACCTCATCACGAATAGAACCAGCCGGACCAGTCACCCTAACACAACCAGAACCGTGCAGAGTGCAACAAGCAGCAGGAGGGAAGATGACTCAAGGTGTCATGGTTTGTTTTCTTGTGGTCCACCAGACTGGCGAGTGTTTCAGACTCTGGGAAATCAAGCCAGAATCCCAAAAACGTCTACTGGTCCATATTACAACACCTTGGGAGCACACCAGAAACCCCGATCTCCACCTTCCCCACACTGTCGGCAGTCCAATCAGAAGTCTGTCAGGAATCAACTGCTCCGGGCCAGAGCTTACAGGCTGGCGAAGGAACGCAGTGAGGTCACCACGGACGAGGAGGTGCGTGGGGAATTGGAGCAACCGGGGGACCACCTTGGGATTGGCGAGTCCTGGGCTGGCCGGTACTGCAACCGGGCTGAGAGGAGACGTCACCTTGTGCTGTCACGGCAACTCAGAGAGCGACGCAATGGTGAAGAGGCTGCGGCAGGTGGAGGTCAGAGCTCGCTGTCATCCCAGATGGTTCTGGAGTTGAGCCACAGGAAGCAGAACCGACTGAGGAACAGCAAGCTGCTTGATGATTGGACAACGGTAGAGGAACTACTCACCCACGGGACCCGAGTGGAAGTGGACACTCAACTGTGTCCTAGCCCTCTGCTATCTGTTACTACTGTCTGAGGGATTGGAGCCTTACATCTGATGAGGCGAGATCGACACTTTGTTCCACTTTTTTTGTTGTCTCATCATCAATAAAAGTCAGGTGTCAATGTTGACACAAATTGTGGACCACAAGAGAACGTAAGTCATCAGTCACCAGCCATCAGTTCACTTCAGGTCTACCTGGGTTTATTTTCTTTCTGAGAGTTCCACCCAACCAGTCAATCGAAAGACTGTTTTTAGTTTGGCATAAACAGAAATGGATAATTTTGTTATTAGCTTCAAAGGACCTACCGAGCGAGTTGCTAGAATAGATTTTTGATGGTCTACAGTTTCTGGACTGACAACTAGGAGCAGTAGTATATTGGTTCACTTGTGTCAGGCAAAATCCTCGTAACTCCAAAACCATCACTTTTTAAGAAACCCTCCAAAAAAATGTGTTGAGCCATTAGATGGCCAAAGAGAGCAGGCCATTTTCAACACTTTAGATTGGTCATTAATTTGTAAAAATAACATTCAGGTGGGGACTGACTAATCCTATAAATTTGTGAAAATATATTCAATTTACCAAATGTGGACATGGAAGTTTTCAGCCCGACACCAGCGAATTGTACTTCTTTGGATGCCTGACAACTGACCTTTCACTAAGACTTCCTCCAATCCCAAGGTTACATAAATTACATTTGCTAAGCCCATTTGGCTGTCAATGTTATACATCCAAATCAAAATCATTCAAGGGAACCATGCGACACAAATCAAACACCTAAGTTCACGTAGCATACGTTAGCTTAGCTAACGTGCACATCACAGAACAATGGCTCGACACTGCTAGCTCTTATAATTATGATGATTCAACAACAAGGAGCCTATAAAAATTCTAAAAACGCTGCAACAAGGAGCACCTACGCAGTTTTGCTTGCTTAGCTGTTATAACAGTGTAATATTAAGGAGGGGGAGCTGTCAATTTGCTTTTGGCCCTCCTTGGACACTGGTTCTTTTATCTCTCTATAAGGTGGAAGAAGAGCCAACACCACGTCGTCCTTTCTGAAGTTTATCACAATGCAACACGAATCGATTCGGGCTCCTGTGAGTCTCAGATTTCATCAGGAAGCCCTGAACAAATACAGTCACACGTTTATACAGTAAATATTCTCTAGTGCGGACTCGTGTTTGCGCTGTCCAATTTGTCCTGATAACAGAAATTCCTCATTTGGGAAATGAGCATGGTACATGTCCTTTATGAACCTGCAAGTATGTTGACAAAATGCACGTGTAACAACACAATCAATAAAATACAAAAATATACTGTCCAAAAACTGTTTA